>NC_136068.1:1941269625-1941509625 GCF_964261635.1 Lissotriton helveticus
CCCTCATTGCCCTGGGGCCCCTCACAGCCCTGGGGCTCCTCACAGCCCTGGGGCCCCTCACAGCTCTGGGGCCCTTCACAGCCCTGGGGGCCCTCACAGCCCTGGGGCTCCTCACAACCCTGGGGCCCCTCAAAGCACTGGGCCCCTCACAGCCCTGGGGCCCCTCACAGCCCTAGGGCTCCTCAGAGCCCTGGGGCCCAACAAAGCCCTGGGGGCCCTCACAGCCCTGGGGCCCTTCACAGCCCTGGGGCCCCTCACAGCCCTGGGGCCCTCACAGCCCTGGGACCCTCACAGCACTGGGGCTCCTTACAGCCCTGGACCCTGGTGCCACTGTACCTGCTGCACTCTTGGTTGATACGCCCCTGCCTCACACCCTTCCACCTCACGCTCTCACATGTAAATATGTTCCTAACATGTCATGTTGTATCTGCTAGACTGTTCACACCCCTCACAGTCCTTCCTCCCTGGCCTGTGGTACCTCCAGCACTGCTGATGCTCTTGTGTTACGGTGGACAGCACTTCTATCCACAGCTGTGCAGAGACACAAACACACAGAGGGTTGTGTGTCAGTGTCATTGACAGAAATAACGCCTGGCTTTAATATAGTGTCTAAAATATCATTTACAAAAAGTGAATCTCTTTGAGTGTAGATTTTCTGACTCTAATGTGTGATTCTTAAGGCTCAATATCTTTGTCAGACAATATTTATTCCACAATATTCTGCTGCCAGACCCACAAAGAGGAGTCACTCTCAGATCACAACAAACACTTCAACACTTTGTTGCATGAACCACTTCATGAGTTGATCTGGACTCCTCTCGTTTTCTCTTTCTCTTCCTCTCTTCCACTCACTCTCTCTCGCTTCCACTGTCTCTGACAACTCTCTGCCTCTCCTTTATTCATTTATCTATTTCACTCTCTTTCTCTATTACTGTTTCTCTCCCTTTCTTTTTTCTTTCTCTGCTTTTCCCTCCCTCTATCTCATTGCCCCTGTCTCCCCCACCCCCCCTCTGCCTCTCTCTCCCTCTCTCTCTCTCTCTCTCCCTCCCCTCTCTCTCCCTCTCTCTCTCTCTCTGTACCTGTCTCTCCCTCTCCCTCTGTCTCTCTCTCCCTCTCTCTGTACCTGTCTCTCCCTCCTCAGTCCCAGTTTCCCAGTACAACCTTCCTGACAGACAAGGACGTCTCCCTGGACAGAGCTGCCCCAGGGTGAGGAATGAGCCTGGAACAGAAGATTCCTCTCCATGGAGAGATTTACAGCCTCATCTGAGACAGACTCTGTGTCTACACAGAGGTGAGAGAAATGTACCTTTTAACTTTCTACACACACATTTGTTTTTGAATAAATATACATGTTGTTCTGGATATTTACATGTTAAATACAAGACTGGAACAGAACACTATTTGTTGTGAATGTACTTTTTGCAGGTCACTGCCTTTCATACATTGAAACCACCTGTGCCCCTGGACAGCACTGAACACACACTCTGCATATACTTCAGGTTCACCATTGCTTGCCCTTTTTGTAAACACTCACATCCATTAAATGGACACAGGATAAACAAAATTAGAATAGAAGTAATATGGTAATTGTGAGAAGTTAGCCTGGCATATGATGTCCACTATTCTACTGCGATACAAAAGGAGATGATGTACGGAGCGTTTGAGCAAATCAAACACTCACCCCCAGTCAACTGGGCTTTGTTCACCCTAAGTTGGCAGGGTATGCCCAGACGTGGGTCCCTTGCTCACTCTACCACTGGATTCAAGATAGCCTGGCTGATGAGGATTATGAATCCGAAACTGGTCCTCGGAAGCTTGTTTCCGGTTCAGGGAAGACATGGCTTGGCGGTTCGGGCTGGACTGTTCCCATCAGGCACAGGGTCAGACTGATTTGCATATGACCATGTCTGAACTGGGGTGGTGGAGTGAGCTAAAGAATGGTGATGGAATAAACCCAGATCAGTTGACTGGGGGTAAGTGTTTGATATGCTCAAACGCTCCATCCATCATCCCCTTTGGTATCGCACTATTCTAGTGGACACCTTGCACCAGTCCCAATGACCTTTATTGATGGTAGGTTTAGACAACCTTTATAGAAAGCTATCCTAGTGGTATCTGTGGAGAGCAGCCTGCAGGCTAAGTCTTGAAGGAATGTAAAGCAGCTTGTTTTACCAGTCCATAATCCCTTGAATAATCAAATGAAAGGAGAACTACACCAGGTATATATTAAATATATATGTATTTATTCTAACCACAACCCCTCTAGTCTCTTTATGAGGCTAGAAGTAAAAGTACAATACAGGAACTTAAATAGCACATAGTAAATTAGCACAGTATACTTTCTGTCCTAGGTGCCTCTCAAACCATATACTAATAAAGTGGTATAAGTACCGCTCTAAGCATAGAGACCAGGCTTAGAGCCTCCAGAACCACTGGGGCAACCAGGAACCACCCAAGGTAGGGACGCAGGAGACTCATGGGGGACGCGTGAGTGTCTAAACACAGCCGCAAATCACCATTGACATCTACCGAGAAAGTTAAAGTTACAAGTTTAGAGTTTAAGGATGCTTAGGAGTGGACTACAGTAAAACCCCTTCACTACTGGACACTTCGAGAGTCAAGACCCACAGGAGCACCGAAGTACTCGTGTTACCTCACCCAGGGAAGCCGGGTGCATAGGTGTCATTTTGTGTCAGGTTTCGTCGTCATTTCCAATGGAGAGCTGCAAAGAAGTGCTGCAGGCGACCAGAGGAAAAGTGTCCGGATGGATCCAAGGGTGGATCAGAAATCTGAAGAACCTGAAAGCAGAGGGGACAGAGTCTGGGTCACTAGCCAGTGACCAGGATGGCGACAACAAGATGCCATTTGATGCCGGGTGCTTTCAAGTGATGTAGGTGAAGCTTGAGTCTTCAGCCACGAGGACCAGGAGACATTGACAACAACCAGGAGCTGGATTCCAGCTGAGCCACGAAGGATGTCGAGTGCTGCAGTGTCAGTATCCAGATTGGACCCAACAAGCCTTGGCAACAGCAACCCACGCAGAAAGCAAAGATTGGCTTTGGCGCAGACCAGCAAGGTGAGAGGTACTCACCCTTTGGAGGGAAGTAAGGGCAGGTCTGAAGCAAGCAGGGAAGCCCAAGAAACAAAGGATTTAACTTCGTGGGGACCCACCAGTCAACGGACTAGAGATCGCAAAGGAGCCTCGAGCAGGAATGCCGAAAGCGGGCCCAAGGAACACTCGTGGAGTTTAGGCCCACAATCTTCGACGAAAAAGGTGTTCAGGGCTTGGACTACAAGTAGCCCAATGCACATCTTCAGGAAAGCTCGAGAATTTGATGCACTAGCAAATGTGCAGGATGTCCAGGAGTTCTGGTCTCACGTCTCTCGTGATAGCTACAGGTCTCAGCTCGTGTCAGTCTCGGAGATGTCTGGAAGTCCATGTCCTGTGTTGCAGATTCTTCGGGATCCGGCGGGAGCCTCAAAAATGCAGACGGGCAAGATGCTTCTTTGGTGCCTGTTTGAACAGGGGAGTCCCTCCTTGACCCCAAGGGAGATTTCTTCCGTCTTCCAGTCAATCTGGAATGTCGAAGGTCCAAACTTTCTGTTTCAGAGTTTGGTCCAGGATAATCTAAAGTCCTAGGGACTGGGTTCCTATACTTATACCAAGTTTAGGGGTTGAACTAACTAGGTGTAAAAAATAGAAAGCTTCTCAGGGGTCTCTCTGATACACCTGGTCCTTTAAACCAACAAAGAAGAGATTGACACAGAAGCTGAAATATAAAAGTAACATCTTTAATAACCTCAGATGAGGGAGACTACGTCACACAGTACCCTCAGAAACTGTATGAGGCAGTCTAAGGAGTACAGAAAACAGGGGCCTTATATAAGCTTAGGGTTACATAGTCAGCATAAGACCAAGGGGAGGTCCTGGCACATGTAAGCATGCAAAATGACTAATATGGGTACACAAGATCTGCTTGCTCAACAAAGTGGGAGGAGAGTTACTTCTCCATACATCAGCAAGAATAGCCTGACAGTTCTATAAGAGGAGCAGGTGCATTCTACTAGCTAGGCCTCTCTGAGTATGTGCAAGGCTCTGGAAGAGGGAAACAGCACATGGCGAGCACATGGCTACCTAAAATGGCTGCCAAGTACAAAAATGGCTTTCAGCTCATGCCAATAAATCCCTGCAATCTTTAACAGATAGTCCTTTTAGCATGAGATAAAGACATTCCTATGATCCAGTAGGACCACAGTAAATATTTGCACATTAATTTTCATAAATTTATCAATATCTTAATTCATTGCTAGGTGGGCATTTTCCCTTCTAAACATTTCATTAAGCGGGTACATATGAGGTATAAGCAAGAACACAAAGGGAACAAAGCATCGGGTCATAATTAACATAAAGATAGCAGGAGAGAGTAATGACCATTATCACAAACAGAATTATCATTTTTTGTAGTCATAAGCAAATCCTAGAACCATCTAGTAAAAGCATTGTCAGGAATCCTATGCATTACAGTGACCATTCATTTCAATTTCAGAATAACCAACAGCACATATCTAATAAAAATATTTTCAATAGACCTCTCCATTTGCCTTTTATGAGGGCTAGAACATTAATCATTTTTGGGACCAGGAGGACCACACAGGGCCATAGGAATTAGGATGAAGAGCTGCAAAGGGCTGCTCCTCCGGAAAAACGGGACGACCAAAGGGGTATGTTATTAACAAAAAAAAGAATTCCTTGGGGAAATTGAAGCCACTGTACAACCAACCCTAGGGGAGTCTTCTCCCTGTGTCCGTTTGAGCCTCACAGGCAGGCTCTTGTTGTTTCCACAGTGGAGCTGCACAACTCGCAACTCAAGAATCACAGCTCAGTTTCAATGAAAAAGTTTCTTCTTTCAGGATAGGGCAGTCACCCCCCAGGGCAAATGCTCTCAGCGATCCTGTCCAGTGTCTCAGGCAGTGCACCAGTTTCCTTCACTTCAATCTAACAGGCACCAGAGACACAGCACCTGTACCGTAAACTCAAGCCCTTCCCTAACTCCTGTATTGCTCTGCTGGCGCACTGCTCATTCGTTGGGGCTACACATTGCATCCAGTATACCCAGGTATCTCATGATCAACAAACAAAGGAGCAAACTTGCATTCACTTTGGGACCAGGATTCGGAGGCCTGATGCTGGGATCTCTGAAGCAACCCTTGTTTCAAAAGGGGTCACCTCAAGCAAAGCCTCCTTGCCGTTCTGGTCGGTCTGTTACTCTCATCTGGGCATCAAAAACTTGATCCACGATCACTCCTTTCTGGTTTGTGACCCCGTCTTTTGCCCAAGACAGTGGCAGGGGTACACAATTAACGTCCCAGGGCTTCCGCCTTCACTGAGATCCTAGTTGCCAGCAGCACTTGTGCTGGTTACCTTCACCTTGGCTTCAAGCTGGACTGGTGCTGACTCCCCAGGCTGAATCTGATGTCCTGGCCCCTCTGGCAATGGTTGTAAGGCAGCTGTTAGAATTGGGGGTCTCTGGTTGGCGCAAGTATGCACTTGTGACAAGCAGGGACCCTCTCCTCTAAGTCAGGGCGAAGGATGACCCCTTAGAATTACCCTTGCTCACCCTCTAGGTGCGTGGCGTGAGCAGCCAAGGCTAATCTTCAGGCGTTAGTTAGTTAAGCATTTGTAATCACACACACAGTAAAATATACCAATCCCCCCACAAATGGACACCAGGCTGTAAATATATAAAAATACGCTTCTTTATGTAAAAATATATATATGTAACTCAACAGACTTATCACAAGACCAAATAACGTTTTTGTTGCACCACAGGTTGTAAATAGGCAAAGGCTCTTAGTTGTAGCTTTCAATGGTTGTTTGTTTGTTCCACGAAAATAATTCAATTGGTTTCCTTCAGAAAAATAGTTCTGTAAGTGTTCTCTCCGTGTTATCCCCTTTCAAAGGATAGTCTCTCTCTGTCCTGGGGCTTTGGGACC
The DNA here is from genome assembly GCF_964261635.1 of Lissotriton helveticus. NCBI lineage: Eukaryota > Metazoa > Chordata > Amphibia > Caudata > Salamandridae > Lissotriton > Lissotriton helveticus. The sequence goes on from NC_136068.1 coordinate 1,941,275,620, forward strand.
CTCCCCGGCCTTCGGAGCGCCTTGCAGCGCCTCTCCTGCCTTCAAGGGTGAAACTGACACAGCCCCTACCAACTCTCACGCATCTCGCGGTATGCTTGGAATGGAGACCAGAGAGGGCCTCGAAGAAACCCTGGGCCTTTTCCAGAGGTGGGGGCTGAGCTCGGAGCAGAGCAGCAAGCAGGCGATGAGAGGAGCCCGGGGCCTTTTCCAGAGGTGGGGGCTCTCAGCTGCAGTGAGGAGCAGGGAGGGGTGAGAGGAGCCTCTGGGGCCAAGGCACCTTCAGGAATGCTTTCTTTCAGGAATTGTCAGTGCAGAGGGGTCCCTTCTGACAGCGAAGGATCTCCGGGAGGCAAGGCGCCCTTCACAGTGCGGTGCGGCCTCTCCTGGGGGGGCAGAGCAAGGCAGGGCAGCCGGGTGCAATCAGATGCCCGGGCACAGGCTGCTCGAGTCCCCGGGATTCCGGCGGGAGGGGCTGAAGTCTCCTCAAGGGCTCCGTGAAGCAGGCAGGGGTAGAGGAGCGGCCGGCCTTAGCCCTGGGGCAGAGAGCGACTCCGGGTGGAGTGAGGCTCTCAAGGGCAAGAGGGCAGGCTGGCTCCCGAGTACCACGGCCCTAGGAGGGGGCGAGAGGGGGCAGACTTCACCTCCGGCGGGAGGAAATACTCGGCCTCAGGCAGGGGACGAGCCAAAGCACAGGAGAACCCACTGGTCCTGGGGTTCAGTTCAGGGGGCAAGCTCAATCAAGCCCTTGGAGAAAAGTTTCAAGCACAAATCAGCAAAGTCTTTTAGCAAAGTCTTCTCCTCTCCTTCCTCAGCAAGGCAAGCAGCAGGCCAGTCCTTCCAGCGTCTTCTTCTCCTTCTATTCGGGCACAGGTTCTTTGTGGTAAAACAGGATTCTGATTTACAAGGAGCAGGGCTCCTACTTTTATACACAGTTTCTTTTGTTCTCACTGGCCAGGGGGGCCTCTGCATAACTGCTCTCAGCTCCTGAGCACTTGTGGTGGGTACCTCTGCTTCTGCATTCAGTGTGAGGGCAGGCACATCAGCCGCTCCCCAGGGGGGCGGAGCCGGCATTGTGAGGACAGGGGCAGCCTGAGCACTTTGTTGACAAGCTTCAGTCCTTCCTGGGCCAGGTGCAGGCTGAGTCATCAGTCGCTCCCCAGGAGGGCGGAGCCAGCATTGTGGGGGCAGAGCACAGCCTGATGCATCATTCAGGGGAAACTCCCACCACCCACTAAGGTGTCATCCTGCTATTCACAACCTGTCAACTCCCAGCCCTGTCACTCACACAACTCAGACAGTCAGATACACACAAAAGCAGAGGCGGGCTGAAATGGTTAGACAAGCAAATGCTAGCTTTCTAAAAGTAGCATTTGCAAACACAGGATATTAAAATAAACTTTACTAAAAGAAGTATTTTATTATTCTGAGTTCAGGCATACTAAACATTAATTTCTACCATGTTCCCTGAGCCTGCTGGGATTATAGAGTGTAATAATTCCAGCAGCCCATCTGGCCTAGAAGGGAACTGGTAGCCTTACAATAGTGAAAAACGAATTTGGCAGTAATTCACTATTAGAACATGCCACACACATCAGGGCATGTTCTACCTTATACTTACAATGCACCCTGCCCTCAGGCCTACCATAGGGGTGACTAATATGAAGTTAAGGGAAGGTTTAGGGGCTGGCAAGTGTGTGCACTTGCCCAGCCAGCATGACAGTACCAGACTGTACGCAGGTTCTGCAATGGCAGACCCTAGACACATTTTAAGGCTGCTTCTGTGGGTGGCGCAATCAGCGCTGCAGGCCCACTAGCAGTATTGGCATTCACAAGCCCTGGCACTCCTGGTGCACTTTACTAGGGACTGACAGTAAATCCAATGAACCAATCATGGACATCAATCACATATATACTTTTCACAGGGAGAGCATATGCACTTTAGCACTGGTCAGCAGTGGTAAAGTGCCCAGAGTCATTAAACCAACAAAAACAGGTCAGAGAGAGTATTGGAGGAAGGCAAAAAGTTCAGGGATGACCCTGCCAAGAAGGCCAGGTCCAACAGCAGCAAATATCTATTGGTGGACAGAACAAAAGGTCTTTACACAAGGCACAGAAACGATCTATCAACAGAGAGGATAGTCTCATAATACTTCCTAGTCTTGGGACGAACCATATATTAGCAAGGCACCCGAGAACCACTTCATTTATCTATGTGAGAGTAAAAAAACAACAGCCTGGACCTATTGGCAAGTATAAAAGGAACTCTTTGGTGAACTGACAAGAGTAATACATCACCCAGACCCAAGCAGCCAAGGAAGTCTGTATTCATTTACTGAATTCAGAGGAAAAAGAGAAAAATAACATTGCCATACCCTAAATCCTTACATTGGTGTATTCCTGTGTACTAATCTGAAAACCCTCAAGAAAAAAATTAATATTCTACACTTTCACTCATAGATTTTACATTACTTGTACAGGACTGCAGACACTTCTAAAATGATTTCTCCTAATAAAAATACCTACATTGTACGCTTAGGACCATGCTATCATGTTATAGGAGCAACAGGAAAGGCTAAAACTGCTAATTTAACAAGGATTACATTTTCTTCAGCAGAACAAATTATGACAAACAAACTCCTATAAAACAATATTTTCTTCAAATTATTTTGCTAAGGATCACATGGGCATCTTTCCTGCGTTCTACTTTTCATGATCCAAACTATGCAACATCAGCTCTAATAAGGACTGTCCGTTTCTTTTCACAGACTAACTAATAAAAACTAGCAATGCCCTTGTAAAACTATGTAACATGAGAATAACATACAATAATGGTGTTATCACCTAAGACTTGTAGAACAAAAACTACCCACATCTAGCTCCCCGTAAAAGTCAAATAAGGGAACAGCAATCTAGACTACTCATCCTGTCATAATGTCATCAAACAGGATGGGCAGTAACATAACATATATATTTATTCATTTTATTAATGCTAACAATATTTAAAACAATATTACTGAATAGCCAATTAAATGTCTCATTGCTATTTCACAGACAGATTAGACAGGCTAAAAATAAATTGAGAAAAAGAGAGAGAAACATACATTTTGCCTACCCTTAATTTATAGAGGAACCAGCCTCCTTCCCCCATTTTGACAGTAGGAAACCTGAAACAGGTTTCACTTCTGTCAACACTATCAACCCCTGTTTATAGCAACTGGGCATAAACAAAGTTATAGGCGGTAAATAGCACATTTAAGAGAGCTAAAACATGAATAACCAACCGCCAATCCCTTAAGCAAATGTTCAAGTGTAACACGAGGGCACATGAATTCAAACTAAATGTCATTGCCTCAGCTTTTGTACAGTAATCCTCAGACTAAAAGCATTATTGCTGTATATATATCAAAGCTATCTGTTAATCAAAGTGCACATATACCATTATATTGCCTTTGTATTCATATCAGTGCATCCCTGTCGTCTTTCAAAACATTTGAGAGGTCAAAATGTCAAAGCAAACCTTTCTCTGGGAGCCCTTCTAGGCTTCTAAATATAAAACTGGACCTTTAACCCTTCCCAGCTGTCCTATTCTGTGTGCAAGGGTTTCCATGTGGTTCCCCTAATTCAAAGTGACCCTGGTTACTGATAGCTGAACAGCAGACCTGTTCCCCTGTTTGCCAGTTTAGAGAATAACTTCTGCTGGTTTTTGATACATATTTTCAATTATAAGCCGTGTGCAGTATACTTTTCTAGCAATTTAGAAGTCAGCTGTTTGTATTATACCTAAATGTCTGCATTTACTGAAGCCTAAGGCAGTTTAAAAGCTGCTCTGAATGGCAGAATTGCATTTAAATAGTGAATTTTTCCCAATTTCGACTTTGGTGTTTGGGGCAGTTAAAAATTAATATCCTATAATTGTTTTGCATAATAGTCATTGTTAGAATTGGGGGTCTCTGGTTGGAACAGGTATGTACTTGTGACAAGCAGGGACCCTCTCCTCTAAGTCAGGGCAAGGGACTTACTGTCAGAAATAACCCCTGCTCACCCTCTAGGCGGCATGGCGCGAGCAGACAAGGCTAAACTGCAGAGTACACAGGGTTAAGCATTTAGTGCAACACACACAATAAATCATCAACTCACCACACAGGGATACAAGACTGTAGTTTTGTAAAAATATATTCCTTTATATATAAACTCTTAAGCAGGCTTGTAAATACAGTTCTTTAGGTCTCAGACACGATTCCAGTTACTCTTTAAAAATGTTGCCACAGTTCTTGAATATTATGGACAGTACTTAGAATACTTTCAATCACTCTAAAAACGGCTTCCCAGTACTTCAAAAATGGGTCAAGTGAAGTCACTTTACCAATGATGCCACAATGTTCAACAGTAAATTATAGGCCTTGTTTGCCAAGTTTAGGCCTAGAAGGGGTTAAACACCTCTCCAACCAGCTCACTGGGCTTCAGGGACGGTTACGACTGTTATTGCGCTGTACGCTTAAGGTTTGGGCCCTCTGGAACGCTCCTGTGCGCTCCGTAGGATCACAGGCAAAAGGCGCTACTGAACCTCACGCATCCCGCGTGAGACGCGTACGCTGCAAGTGAACCCAAACAAGGGGTACAAGTCATACATAAGCTGGTGCGACTCGTACCTTCAGCCGTAGGGTCTCAAGAGTGTTTCACAATTGCCAGTAGGGTGGGCGCACAGCTCGAGGCGTACCAGGGGCCTCAGGTCAAACAGGCAGTGCAAGGCAAGTCTCGCACAGTGCACAAGTCGAGGCGTACCAGGAGCCTCAGGGCACACAGGCAGTGCGAGGCGAGGCTCGCACAGTGCACAAGTCGAGGCATACCAGGAGCCTCAAGGCACACAGGCAGTGCGAGGCGACGCTCGCACAGTGCACAAGTCGAGGCGTACCAGGAGCCTCAAGGCACACAGGAGGTGCGAATCGTAGTGATAGGGTGAGACTCGTACTGCGATTCGATTTACAGTACCTTTTGATCGTAGGGGTGAAGGCCGGACACAAGCAGGCGTAGAGGGGTCGTCCCACGTCGCGGTGCGGTCTTACTTTGTTGGTGAGCGACGGCTCGCGGCTCAGGAGGGCTGCGTTGCGTAGCTGGCCGGGTCTTTACTGCAGTGCGCTCCGGTCCTGAGAATAGGGGGCGGGGCCCCGGGAAGCAGTGCGCTCCGGTCCTGAGAATAGGGGGCAGGGCCCCGGGTAGCACTGCGATGGGCGAACGAAGGTCTCCAAGAGTACAGCTCGTACTCCTTCTCTCCACGCACCGCTGCTGTTCACGAACGGCGGCGACTGTGGATTTCAGGGCATTTTCACCTCGGGGAAGACAGGCATAAGGCGGGACCCGTTCTTGCAGTGCAGACCACAGTTAGGCAGGCGGCAGTCACTGTGCTCTCTCCTTGTTGCAGCAGCGCACCAACCACAGGCCAGTCTCTCAGGATTAGAGACAGTAGTCCTCCATGCAGCTTTCCCAGGTCCTTCTCTTCAGGCAGAGTTTCTTCTTGGCGTAAACAGGATCTGATTTCTTAGGAGCAGGGCTCCTACTTTTATACACCATTTCTTTTGTTCTCGCAGGCCAGGGGGGCCTTTGCCTAATCCAGTCAGTCTCTGAGCACTTTGTCTTTCAGTCTCTGGTTTCTCCTTTCAGTGTGCAGGGCAGGGACATCAGACGCTCCCGCAGGAAGTGGAGCCAGCATTGTGATGACAAGTACAGTCAGGAGCACTCTGTTGACAGTCTTCCCTCTTCCTGGACCAGGTGCAGGGCAGAGTCATCAGTCGCTCCCCAGGGGGCAGAGCCAGCATTGTGGTGGCAGAGCACAGCCCTATTCAGAGTAAAGGGGCACTCCCCCCGGATGTATGACGTTACAACGCATACTTTTACAACGCATACCATTACAACGAATTTTTTACAACGCAAAAACTATTACAACGCATGTATTTACAACGCATGTATTTACAACGCAGGTACCTTTACAACGCATACCATTACAACGTAAGTATTGGTAAGTATATATTAATTTTTTTATTTTAAATTATTTGAAATTAATATAATTTAATTTAATTTAATTTAATTTAATTTAATTTAAGTTAATTTAATTTAATTTAGGTAATTTATTTAAATGTAATTTAAATAATTTAATTTAAATTTAATTTTATTTTATTTTTACCCTGTACCCCTGTACCCCAAAAACTCAAAACTGACCCTTAACCCTAAAAATACCCCTGTACCCCAAAAACCCATTTAAATATATTTAATTTCAATAATTTAATTTAAATTTAAATTTAATTTTATTTTATTTTTACCCTGTACCCCTGTACCCCAAAAACCCAAAACTGACCCTGAACCCTAAAAATACCCTTTTACCCAAAAACCCAAAACTGACCCTGAACCCTAAAAATACCCCTTTACCCAAAAACTGAAAACTGACCCTGAACCCTAAAAATACCCCTTTACCCAAAAACTGAAAACTGACCCTGAACCCTAAAAATACCCTTTTACCCAAAAACTGAAAACTGACCCTGAACCCTAAAAATACCCTATTACCCAAAAACTGAAAACTGACCCTGAACCCTAAAAATACCCTTTTACCCCAAAACTGAAAACTGACCCTGAACCCTAAAAATACCCCTTTACCCAAAAACTGAAAACTGACCCTGAACCCTAAAAATACCCCTTTACCCAAAAACTGAAAACGGACCCTGAACCCTAAAAATACCCCTTTACCCAAAAACTGAAAACTGACCCTGAACCCTAAAAATACCCCTTTACCCAAAAACTGAAAACTGACCCTGAACCCTAAAAATACCCCTTTGCCCAAAAACTGAAAACTGACCGTGAACCCTAAAAATACCCCTTAAAAAAACCCAAACATATAACATTTTAAATATAATTATATACTTACCAATACTTACGTTGTAATGGTATGCGTTGTAAAGGTACCTGCGTTGTAAAAACATGCGTTGTAAATACATAATAGTTTTTGCGTTGTAAAAGTTTCGTTGTAATGGTAATGCGTTGTAAAAGTTGCGTTGTAAAGGTTGTTTCCCCTCCCCCCACCCATCCTGGTGTAATCTCTCTATTCACCACCTGTCAACCCCAGCCTGTCCCCTGGAATTCCCCAGCCCTGTCACACACAGAAACCAGACAGCAGATACACATCAGAGCAGAGGCGGGCTGAAATGGTTAGGCAAGCAAATACTAACTTTCTTAAAGTAGTATTTGCAAACACAGGATATTAAAATAAACTTTACTAAAAGATGTATTTTATTATTCTGAGTTCAGTATTACTAAACTTGACTTTCTACCATGCTCTCTGAGTCTGCTGGGATTATAGAGTGTAATAATTCCAGCAGCCCATTCTGGCCCATGGAGAGTAGGTAGCCTTACAATAGTGAAAAACAAAAATGGCTGTAATTCACTAATAGGACATGCCACACACATCAGGGCATGTCCTACCTTATGCTACAATGCACCCTGCCCTGGGGCCTACCATAGGGGTGACTAATATGAAGTTAAGGGAAGGTTTAGGGACTGGCAAGTGTGTGCACTTGCCCAGCCGGCATGACAGTACCAGACTGCACGCAGGTTCTACCATGGCATACCCTAGACATACTTTAAAAGGCTGCTTCTGTGGGTGGCACAACCAGCGCTGCAGGCCCACTAGCAGTATTGGTATTTACAAGCCCTGGCACTCCTGGTGCACTTTACTGGGGACTGACAGTAAATCCAATGAGTCAATCATGGAAACCAATCACATAAACACTTTTCAGTAGGGAGATCATATGCACTTTAGCACTGGTAAGCAGTGGTAACGTGCCCAGAGTCATTAAACCAACAAAAACAGGTCAGAGAGAATATTGGAGGAAGGCAAAAAGTTCAGGGATGACCCTGCCAAGAGGGCCAAGTCCAACAGTCATCCTCAGAATGTTCTCTACACATTCCAGAGATGGGGCATCAGAAGTATATCATGTATACCCTTATAAAAATGAGTTTTTTACGCCTGCGCAGAATGACATTTCACATGCAAGTTTCCTCACTATGCGGTACAACACAACTTAAATTTAATTTTAATGCTTGGAGATCACAGTATGATTATTAAGCTTTATAAATACTAAAAAATGAATTTAATGCACATCTTTTTTAATAATTTATTTTCATATGCATTTTGTTTTTTGATAAAACTAATCATTTTGATAATTCCACATATGAAAAGCAAGCTTCATTCCTTGCCTTTCATATTTTAGATGCATTCATTCATAAGCCTAAGCCTAAAAGCCTAACTTGAAACATGAAAAATTTTGCACCACTTTTTAAAGGACAGTCATTATTTAACAGCAGAACCACGGATGTGCTTATGTAAAAAGGCATTAAGAAAGGAAATCCCTACTATAAATGTTTTCCTGTTATCCAAAATAATGAAACTGTATTGCTAACTTTTAAAACAGCAGTCTGAAATGCAGGGTTTACACAGTTTTTGCACTGACTCAAATCCTAGCTGAGTCAGCATCCCTTTCTGTGGCCTACAGTCAAAACGACAGCTGCTTCTCAGCGACAGTTAAAACACAGCTTTTGGAAAGCTTCTTTTTTAGTGTTGAAATGTAAGCAGGGTGACAGTCTATTTAAAACTGAGGCATTTCAATGTGTCGTTCTATAATGCGTGTTTAGTTCAGCAACATCCAATTTACTCAGATGATGTGTTTGCCTGTTAATATCTAATACAATGTATCTAAGGAAAATGCTGTAACATGTTATAGTTGTTTATTTATTGCAAAGCACACAATTTCATTTTTGAGGCCTATTTTATTCCTATTCAATGTGAATTCTAATTTTATCTTTTTAGCATTGTAGCAGTTTGTACATGTGCATAGTTGCTTACTCTATCAAATTAATAGTAACATGAAGTTAAGTAGCCTATTTCATATAATTCCAGACATATACAGAAGGGGGTCATACACTCAGAACACACAATACAGCGCGCTTAAGGCTAGCCATTCTTTCACAAAGAGCCTAATCGCTATTTACTCACAGAAGTACCACTGATGTGAAACCACAAACCACATAGACATTTAAACATACATTTAACCCACAGATCAACACTTAGGACAGAAACAAAGGACAGCCCAAAGACTTAAACCAAACCAATTGTAAATACTAGTTGTAAGTCATATTTACAAGAAGAGCTTCTCAATTGTATTCCAAAAGACTTCACAAAACAGCCCAACAGACTGTTTTATTTTCAAGAAGCCAACATACACTCAATTCACTAGCTTTGGGTGGCAGAACAACGAAAAATCGCTCTGCATATCTCCATTTATAAAAGTGTGCAGAATAGGATCCTTGTTTGTTTTATGTTCATATTTTAATTCCATGGGGTACAGAATCACCAAGGAAGAAATTTGTTTTTATACCTAAATCTATTTAGGTATTCCCTCTAGGGGAGCCGGCTAATTTACTTCACATCTCACTATGGTACCTCCAAAAAGCAACACATTCTTCAATGTGTGCTTAAAACAGGCGTGCCAAAAATATTGCAACATATGCAAATATTATACGCAAAGTAGCACTTAAAGTACGCTTGCACGTTGTGCCGTTCAAATCTTATACAAAGTAGAGAAACGTCTCCACATTACCTGCTTACACAAATTGCAATTTATATATTACCAAATCCAAAATCCCAAAATTGGCCAATACAAATACAAAACCAAACAGCAAGCCGCATAAAATGACCTTACCAATCCCAAATGTCCAGATTCCAACTGCCAAGTTCTGAATGACCTAGAATACTCACGCCAAAAAGGTTCTCAGTAAGGAGTGGTAAACATGTGGAGGATAAAAATCAGGAAGACCAGAAATATACTGGGCTGCAGAAACAGAGAATCCCCAGAATATCCGTGCACAGAGTACCTCCTTAGTAAAGTCCTGTCCTGTCCTCCTCAGTAGATTCCTGTCTCCTGTCAAGATCACTCCCTTGGATAGCCACTTCTCTGATGAGGTCCTCGTTGGAGCGCCATTTGCAGAACATAGAAACCTTCTCAGGGGTCTCACTGATACACCTGGTCCTTTTAAACCAACAAATAAGAGATTGTCACAGAAGCTGAAATATAAAAGTAACATCTTTAATAACCTCAGATGAGGGAGACTACGTCACACAGTACCCTCAGAAACTGTATGAGACAGTCTAAGGAGTACAGAAAACAGGGGCCTTATATATGCTTAGGGTTACATAGTCAGCATAAAACCAAGGGGAGGTCCTGGCTCATGTAAGCATGCAAAATGACTAATATGGGTATATAAGATCTGCTTGCTCAACAAAGTGGGAGGAGAGTTACTTCTCCATACATCAGCAAGAATAACCTGACAGTTCTATAAGAGGAGCAGGTGCATTCTACTAACTAGGCCGCTCTGAGCATGTGCAAGGCCCGAAGAGCGAAACAGCACATGGCAAGCACATGGCTACCTAAAATGGCTGCCAAATACAAAATGGCTTTCAGCTCATGCTAACAAATCCCTGCAATCCTTAACACTGGGACTGAGGGCACATCAGTCCCTGTGGAGGAGGGCACACCTGGGACAGAGGATATATCAGCAGCTGGGGAAGAGAGCACACCTGGGACTGAGGGCACATCAGTACCTGGGGAGGAGAGCACACCTGGGACTGAGGGTACACCAGCACCTGGGGAGGAGAACACACCTGGGACTGAGGGTCCATCAGTACCTGGGGAGGAGAGCACACCTGGGACTGAGGGTACATCACCACCCAGGGAGGAAAGCACACCTGGGACTGATGGTACATTAGTCCCTGGGGAGGAGAGCACACCTGGGACTTAGAGTACATCAGCACCTGGGGAGTAGAGCACACCTGGGACTGATGGTACATTAGTCCCTGGGGAGGATAGCACACCTGGGACTTAGAGTACATCAGCACCTGGGAAGGAGCGCACACCTGGGACTGAGGTTACACCAGCACCTGGGGAGGAGAGCACACCTGGGACTGAGGGTCCATCAGTCCCTGGGGAGGAGAGCACACCTGGGACTGAAGGTCCATCAGAACCTGGGGAGGAGAGCACACCTGGGACTGATGGTACATTAGTCCCTGGGGAGGAGAGCACACCTGGGACTTAGAGTACATCAGCACCTGGGGAGGAGAGCACACCTGGGACTGAGAGCACATCAGTACCTGGCAAGGAGAGCACACCCAGGACTGAGGGTAACTCAGCACTTGGGGCGGTGAGCACCCCTGGGACTGAGGGAACATCAGCACCTGGGGAGAAGAGCACACCTGGGACTGAGGGTACATCAGAACATGGGGAGGAGAGCACACCTGGGACTGAGGGTACATCAGCACCCAGGGAGAAGAGAGCACACCTGGACTGAGGGTACATCAGTCCCTGGGGAGAAGAGCACACCTGGGACTGAGGGTACATCAGAACATGGGGAGAAGAGCACATCTGGGACTGAGGGTATATCAGTCCCTGGAGAGGAGAGCATGCCTGGGACTGAGGGTACAACAGCACCCAGGGAGGAGAGCACATCTGGGACTGAGGGTACATTAGTCCCTGGGGAGGAGGGCACACCTGGGACAGAGGGTACAAGAGCAGTTGGGGAAGAGAGCACACCTGGGATTGAGGGTACATCAGTACCTGGGGAGGATAGCACAGCTGGGACTAAGTGCACACCAGTAACTGGGGAGGAGAGCACACGTGGAACTGAGGGTACAGCAACACCTAGGGAGGAGAACACACCTGGGACTGAGAGTACATCAGCACCTGGAGAGGAGAGCACAGCTGGGAATGAGGGTAGATCAGCACCTGGGTAGGAGAGCACACCTGGGACTTAGAGTATATCAGCACCTGGGGAGGGAGCACACCTGGGACTGAGGGTACATCAGCACCTGGGGAGGGAGCACACCTGGGACTGAGGGTACATCAGTACCTGGGGAGGAGAGCACACCTGGGACTGAGGGTACATCAGCACCTGGGAGGAGAGCACACCTGGGACTGAGGGTACATCAGCCCCTGAGGAGGAGAGCACACCTAGAACTGAGAGTACAACAGCACCTGGGGAGGAGAGCACACCTGGGAAAGAAGGTACATCAGCACCTCGGGACGAGAGCACACCTGGGACTGAGGGTACATCAGTACCTGGGAGGAGAGCACACCTGGGACTGAGGGTACATCAGTACCTGGGAGGAGAGCACACCTGGGACTGAGGGTACATCAGTACCTGGGAGGAGAGCACGCATGGGACTGAGGGCACATCAGTACCTGGGGAGGAGAGCACACCTGGGACTGAGGATACATCAGCACCTAGGGAGGAGAGCACACCTGGAACTGAGGGTACATCAGCACCTGGGAGGAGAGCACACCTGGGACTGAGGATACATCAGCACCTAGGGAGGAGAGCACACCTGGGACTGAGGGTACATCAGTACTTGGGAGGAGAGGACACCTGGGACTGAGGGTACATCAGTAGCTGGGAGGAGACTACACTTGGGACTGAGGGTACATCACCATCTGGGGAGCAGATGACACCTGGGACTGAGGATACATCAGCACCTGGGGAGGAGAGCACTCCTGGGATTGAGGGTACATCAGCATCCGGGGAGGACAGCACACCTGGGACTGAGGATACATCAGCACCTGGGAGTACTGCGCACCTGGGACTATGGAAACATCAGCACCCGGGAGGAGAGCATATCAGCACTGATTGAGAAGGGAAATTCTGTACTTTAGGAGAAAGGAACATCAGTATCTTAGGTGAAGAAAGCATCAGCACCTGGGGTGGAGGGAGCATCAGAACCTGGAGTAGCGGGAGCATCAGCACCTGGGATGGCAGGAGCATCAGAACCTGGGGTGAAGGGAGCAACAGCACCTGGGGTGGAGAGAGCATCAGCACCTGGGATGGAGAGAGCATCAGCACCTGGGATGGCAGGAGCATCAGCACCTTAAGTGGAGGGAGCATCAGCACCTGGGGTCGAGAGAGTATCAGCACCTTAAGTGGAGGTAGCATCAGCACCTGTGGTGGGGGGGCATCAGCACATGGGGTGGAGGGAGCATCAGCACCTGGGGCGGAGGGAGCATCAGCACCTGGGGTGGAGGGAGCATCAGTACCTGGGTTGGAGAGAGCATCAGCACCTTAAGTGGAGGGGGCATCAGCACCTGGGGTGCAGAGAGCATCAGCACCTTAAGTGGAGGGAGCATCAGCACCTGGGGTGGAGAGAGCATCAGCACCTGGATGGAGGAAGCATCAGCATCTGGGATGGAGAGAGAATCAGCACCTAGGGTGGAGGGAGCATCATCACCTGGGGTGGAGGGAGCATCAGTAACTGGGGTGGAGGGAGCATCAGTTAGTGTGGTGGAGGGAGCATCAGTTATTGTGGTGGAGGGAGCATCAGCACCTGGGGTAGAGAGTGCATCAGCTATTGTGGTGGAAGGAGCATCAGCACCTCAGGTGGAGGGAGCATGAGCACCTGGATGGAGGAAGCATCAGCATCTGGGATGGAGGGAGAATCAGCACTTGGGGTGGAGGGAGCATCAGCACCAGGGGTGGAGGGAGCATCAGCACCAGGGGTAGAGGGAGCATCAGCATCTGGGGTGGAGGGAGCATCAGTAACTGGGGTGGAGGGAGCATCAGTTATTGTGGTGGAGGGAGCATCATCACCTGGGGTGGAGGGAGCATCAGTAACTGGGGTGGAGGGAGCATCAGTTATTGTGGTGGAGGGAGCATCAGTTATTGTGGTGGAGGGAGCATCAGTTATTGTGGTGGAGGGAGCATCAGCACCTGGGGTAGAGAGAGCATCAGCTATTGTGGTGGAGGGAGCATCAGCACCTTAAGTGGAGGGAGCATCAGCACCTGGGTTAGATGGAGTATCAATACGTTAGGTGGAGGGAGAATCAGCACCTGGGGTGGAGGTGAAGAAAATAAGAATACCTAATTATGTCCCCTCTTGCACCCTCCTTTGCCCGCGCCATATCCCGAATATAGCTCCACCAAGATGTGCTACATGCTCAAATATCCCCAAACCAAGGATTAAGAATCTACCATGCCCAGCACTATGATAGCGTTCAACGCGCGCACTACTGTGAATGTACCGACAGGTTAATCCCAGTTACCTCGGCGCCGACTTGACTGGAGATTCCCCGCACCCAGTATTGTCCATCTTAGATAAGGTCACCAGCCTGTATTTGGATAAAGGGCTCACACACAATGTTCGCAAACAATGACCCCCGACCTGACTAAAGATTCCCCGCACCTGGTATTGTCTTACGAACACATGACAAACTAGATGAGATTACCTGCTTGTGTTTGCTTGGAGTTTTCTTTTCTTTTCTTTTTGTGTTTTCATTTATTTTTCCTTCCTGTTGCATGCCAAAAGAACTGTATAAATACTCTACCCTGTGAATAAAGCAACAGACCACTCCTGAGCCTTTTGGGTGAAGGAGCTCTCCTTTAACTCGAGTTAATGAAATAAAGCCCTTTTAACTCGAACACCACGGACTCTGCTCCTCATTTATGCGTTACCCTTTGATATCTATAGAAATTCCGATAGCGTAAATAATTTATTTACCACAGAGGGAGCATCAGCACCAGGGGTGGAGGGAGCAACAGCACCTGGGGTGGAGGAAGCATCAGCGCCTGGGGTGGAGGGAGCATCAGCACCAGGGGCGGAGGGAGCAACAGCACCAGGGGTGGAGGGAGCATTAGCACCAGGGTTAGAGGGAGCATCAGCCATTGTGGTGGAGGGAGCATCAGCACCTGGGGTGGAGGGAGCATCAAAACCTGGGGTGGAGGGAGCATCAGTACCAGAGGTGGAGGGAGAATCAGCAACAGGGGTGGAGGGCATCAGCACCTGGGGTGGAGGGAGCATCAGCACCTGAGGTGGAGGGAGCATCAGCACCTGGGGTGGAGGGAGCATCAGCACCTGGGGTGGATGGAGCATCAGTTATTATGGTGGAGTGAGCATCAGCACCTGGTGTGGAGGGAGCATCAACAACAGTGGTGGAGGGAGCATCAACACCTGGGGTGGAGGGAGCATCAGTAATAGGGGTGGGGGAACATCAGCAACAGGGGTGGAGGGAGCATCAGCACCTCAGGTGGAGGGAGCATCAGCACCTGGGGTGGAGGGAGCATTAGCACCTGGGGTGGAGGGACCATGAGCACCTCAGGTGGAGGGAGAATCAACACCTGGGGTGGAGGGAGCATCAGCACCTGGGATGGGAGAGCATCAGCACCTGGGGTGGAGGGAGCATCAGCACCTCAGGTGGAGGGAGCATCAGCACCTTGGGTGGAGGGAGCATTAGCACCAGGGGTGGAGGGAGCATGAGCACCTCAGGTGGAGGGAGCATCAGCACCTCAGGGGGAGGGAGCATCAGCACCTGGGATTGGAGAGCATCAGCACCTGAGGTGGAGGGAGCATCAGCACCTCAGGTGGAGGGAGCATCAGCACCTGGGGTGGAGGGAGCATTAGCACCTGGGGTGGAGGGAGCATCAGCACCTCAGGTGGAGGGAGAATCAACACCTGGGGTGGAGGGAACGGATCACTGAAAGAATATCGACTGAAAGAATATCGACTACCCAAAATATCGTTGAGAAAATATCGACAGTCAAAATATCGAGTTTCTATCTACAAACAGGTAAGTACAAAAATATCGAGTACAAAATATCGTTTACAAAAATATCGTTGTTAAAAATATCGACTTTACTAAAAACAATGTTTAATTACATTAATATAAAAAATTAATTACTAAAATATAATTAACAATACTTAAAATAACTTTTAATAATTAAATAATTAATGAAAGTAAAAAAATAATTTTTTTTCCATCATATTTCTAAAAACATATATATATAGTAACAAAATTTAATTAAATAATAGGCAATATTGTATATGTACCCCAAAAACCCAAAACTGACCCTGAACCCTAAAAATACCCCTTTACCCAAAAACTGAAAACTGACCCTGAACCCTAAAAATACCCCTTTACCCAAAAACTGAAACCTGACCCTGAACCCTAAAAATACCCCTTTGCCCAAAAACTGAAAACTGACCCTGAACCCTAAAAATAGCCCTTTACCCAAAAACTGAAAACTGACCCTGAACCCTAAAAATACCCCTTTACCCAAAAACTGAAAACTGACCCTGAACCCTAAAAATACCCCTTTACCCAAAAACTGAAAACTGACCCTGAACCCTAAAAATACCCCTTTACCCAAAAACTGAAAACTGACCCTGAACCCTAAAAATACCCCTTTGCCCAAAAACTGAAAACTGACCCTGAACCCTAAAAATACCCCTTTAATTTAACATAATTAGCAATTAATCAATTAAATTAAATTAATTACCAATTAAATTGTAAATAATTAACATATATTATTTAATTACCAATTAATTAATTATTACTACCAATTAATAAATATACATATTTAATGTATTATAATTAAATTACTTCCCACCCTATTCCCCTATAAACCCACAATCCGCTACAGAAAATACATTATTTTAATTTACATAATTAGCAATTAATCAATTAAATTAAATTAATTACTAATTAAATTGTAAATAATTAACATATATTATTTAATTACCAATTAATTAATTATTACTACCAATTAATAAATTTACATATTTAATTTATTATAATTAAATTACTTCCCACCCTATTCCCCTATAAACCCACAACCCGCTACAGAATAAAATCACACAATAATTTAAAAAAATTATTAATTAAAAATAATTATAAAATAAATGACACTTTTCACAAATATTATAACATAAAAACACTATAAATAATTAAATATTATTGAAAAAACTATATTTTTTACTATCTAGATTATATACTTGGATATTTTCACTGTCTATATTATTTACAGTCGATATTACTTCACTTACCTTAAAAACGATATTCTGACTGTCGATATTCTGTTTAGTCGATATTTTCTCCAAACGATATTTAAAACTCAATATTCTTTCCAGTCGATATTTTGGAGTCGATATTATGTCTGTGCACCGGAGGGAACATCAACACCTGGGGTCGAGGGAGCATCAGCTATTGTGGTAGAGGGAGCATCAGTTAATGTGGTGGAAGGAGCATCAGCATCTGGGGTAGCGGGAGCATCAGCTAGTGTGGTGGAGGGAGCATCAGCACCTGGGGTGGAGAGAGCATCAGCACCTGGGGTGGAGGGAGCATCAGCACCTCAGGTGGAGGAAGCTTCAGCACCTCAAGTGGAGGGAGCATCAGCACCTGGGGTGGAGGGAGCATCAGCACCTGGGGTAGAGGGAGCATCAGCGCCTGGGGTGGAGGGAGCATGAGCACCTCAGGCGGAGGGAGCAACAACACCTGGGGTTGAGGGAGCATCAACATCTGGGGTAGAGGGAGCATCAGCTATTGTGGTGGAGGGAGCATCAGTTATTGTGGTGGAGGGAGCATCAACACCTGAGGTAGAGGGAGCATCAGCTAGTGTGGTGGAGGGAGCATCAGCACCTGGGTTGGAAAGAGCATCAGCACCTGGGTTAGAGGGAGTATCAACACCTTAGGTGGATGGAGCATCAGCACCTGAGGTGGAGGGAGCATCAGCACCTCAGGTGGAGGGAGCATCCGCACCTGTGGTGGAGGGAGCATCAGCACCTGGGGTGGAGGGACCATCAGCACCTGGGGTGGAGGGGCCATCAGCACCTGGGGTGGAGGGAGCATCAGCATCAGGGGTGGAGGGAGCATCAGCACCTGGGTGGAGTTGGGAATCATTACCTTACGTGGTGAGAGCATCAGCACCTGGGTTGGAGGGAGCATCAGCCATTATGGTGGAGGGAGCATCAGCACCAGGGGTGGAGGGGGCATCAGCCATTGTGGATAAAGGGAGCATTATCACCTTACGTGGTGGGAGCATCAGCACCTGGGGTGGATTGAGCATCTGCCACTGTGGGGAGGGAGCATCATCACCTTACATGGTGGGAGCATCAGCACCTGGGGTGGAGAGAGCATCTGTCATTGTGGGGGAAGGATCATCAGCACCAGGGGTGGAGGGAGCATCAGCCATTGTGGATAAAGGGAGCATTATCACCTTACTTGGTGGGAGCATCAGCAGCTGGGGTGGAGGGAGCATCAGCACCTGGGGTGGAGGGAGCATCAGCACCAGGGGTGGAGGGAGCAACAGCACCTGGGGTAGAGGAAGCATCAGCGCCTAGGGTGGAGGGAGCATCAGCACCAGGGGCGGAGGGAGCAACAGTACCAGGGGTGGAGGGAGCATTAGCACCAGGGTTAGAGGGAGCATCAGCCATTGTGGTGGACGGAGCATCAGCACCTGGGGTGGAGGGAGCATCAAAACCTGGGGTGGAGGGAGCATCAGTACCAGAGGTGGAGGGAGAATCAGCAACAGGGGTGGAGGGCATCAGCACCTGGGGTGGAGGGAGCATCAGCACCTGAGGTGGAGGGAGTATCAGCACCTGGGGTGGAGGGAGCATCAGCACCTGGGGTGGATGGAGCATCAGTTATTATGGTGGAGTGAGCATCAGCACCTGGTGTGGAGGGAGCATCAACAACAGTGGTGGAGGGAGCATCAACACCTGGGGTGGAGGGAGCATCAGTACCAGGGGTGGGGGAACATCAGCAACAGGGGTGGAGGGAGCATCAGCACCTCAGGTGGAGGGAGCATCAGCACCTGGGGTGGAGGGAGCATTAGCACCTGGGGTGGAGGGACCATGAGCACCTCAGGTGGAGGGAGAATCAACACCTGGGGTGGAGGGAGCATCAGCACCTGGGATGGGAGAGCATCAGCACCTGGGGTGGAGGGAGCATCAGCACCTCAGGTGGAGGGAGCATCAGCACCTTGGGTGGAGGGAGCATTAGCACCAGGGGTGGAGGGAGCATGAGCACCTCAGGTGGAGGGAGCATCAGCACCTCAGGGGGAGGGAGCATCAGCACCTGGGATTGGAGAGCATCAGCACCTGAGGTGGAGGGAGCATCAGCACCTCAGGTGGAGGGAGCATCAGCACCTGGGGTGGAGGGAGCATTAGCACCTGGGGTGGAGGGAGCATCAGCACCTCAGGTGGAGGGAGAATCAACACCTGGGGTGGAGGGAACGGATCACTGAAAGAATATCGACTGAAAGAATATCGACTACCCAAAATATCGTTGAGAAAATATCGACAGTCAAAATATCGAGTTTCTATCTACAAACAGGTAAGTACAAAAATATCGAGTACAAAATATCGTTTACAAAAATATCGTTGTTAAAAATATCGACTTTACTAAAAACAATGTTTAATTACATTAATATAAAAAATTAATTACTAAAATATAATTAACAATACTTAAAATAACTTTTAATAATTAAATAATTAATGAAAGTAAAAAAATAATTTTTTTTCCATCATATTTCTTAAAACATATATATATAGTAACAAAATTTAATTAAATAATAGGCAATATTGTATATGTACCCCAAAAACCCAAAACTGACCCTGAACCCTAAAAATACCCCTTTACCCAAAAACTGAAAACTGACCCTGAACCCTAAAAATACCCCTTTACCCAAAAACTGAAACCTGACCCTGAACCCTAAAAATACCCCTTTGCCCAAAAACTGAAAACTGACCCTGAACCCTAAAAATAGCCCTTTACCCAAAAACTGAAAACTGACCCTGAACCCTAAAAATACCCCTTTACCCAAAAACTGAAAACTGACCCTGAACCCTAAAAATACCCCTTTACCCAAAAACTGAAAACTGACCCTGAACCCTAAAAATACCCCTTTGCCCAAAAACTGAAAACTGACCCTGAACCCTAAAAATACCCCTTTAATTTAACATAATTAGCAATTAATCAATTAAATTAAATTAATTACCAATTAAATTGTAAATAATTAACATATATTATTTAATTACCAATTAATTAATTATTACTACCAATTAATAAATGTACATATTTAATTTATTATAATTAAATTACTTCCCACCCTATTCCCCTATAAACCCACAACCCGCTACAGAAAATACATTATTTTAATTTACATAATTAGCAATTAATCAACTAAATTAAATTAATTACCAATTAAATTGTAAATAATTAACATATATTATTTAATTACCAATTAATTAATTATTACTACCAATTAATAAATTTACATATTTAATTTATTATAATTAAATTACTTCCCACCCTATTCCCCTATAAACCCACAACCCGCTACAGAATAAAATCACACAATAATTAAAAAAAATTATTAATTAAAAATAATTATTAAAAAATGACACTTTTCACATATATTATAACATAAAAACACTATAAATAATTAAATATTATTGAAAAAACTATATTTTTTACTATCTAGATTATATACTTGGATATTTTCACTGTCTATATTATTTACAGTCGATATTACTTCACTTACCTTAAAAACGATATTTTGACTGTCGATATTCTGTCTAGTCGATATTTTCTCCAAACGATATTTAAAACTCGATATTCTTTCCAGTCGATATTTTGGAGTCGATATTATGTCTGTGCACCGGAGGGAACGTCAACACCTGGGGTCGAGGGAGCATCAGCTATTGTGGTAGAGGGAGCATCTGTAAATGTGGTGGAAGGAGCATCAGCATCTGGGGTAGCGGGAGCATCAGCTAGTGTGGTGGAGGGAGCATCAGCACCTGGGGTGGAGAGAGCATCAGCACCTGGGGTGGAGGGAGCATCAGCACCTCAGGTGGAGGGAGCTTCAGCACCTCAAGTGGAGGGAGCATCAGCACCTGGGGTGGAGGGAGCATCAGCACCTGGGGTAGAGGGAGCATCAGCGCCTGGGGTGGAGGGAGCATGAGCACCTCAGGCGGAGGGAGCAACAACACCTGGGGTTGAGGGAGCATCAACATCTGGGGTAGAGGGAGCATCAGCTATTGTGGTGGAGGGAGCATCAGTTATTGTGGTGGAGGGAGCATCAACACCTGAGGTAGAGGGAGCATCAGCTAGTGTGGTGGAGGGAGCATCAGCACCTGGGTTGGAAAGAGCATCAGCACCTGGGTTAGAGGGAGTATCAACACCTTAGGTGGATGGAGCATCAGCACCTGAGGTGGAGGGAGCATCAGCACCTCAGGTGGAGGGAGCATCCGCACCTGTGGTGGAGGGAGCATCAGCACCTGGGGTGGAGGGACCATCAGCACCTGGGGTGGAGGGGCCATCAGCACCTGGGGTGGAGGGAGCATCAGCATCAGGGGTGGAGGGAGCATCAGCACCTGGGTGGAGTTGGGAATCATTACCTTACGTGGTGAGAGCATCAGCACCTGGGTTGGAGGGAGCATCAGCCATTATGGTGGAGGGAGCATCAGCACCAGGGGTGGAGGGGGCATCAGCCATTGTGGATAAAGGGAGCATTATCACCTTACGTGGTGGGAGCATCAGCACCTGGGGTGGATTGAGCATCTGCCACTGTGGGGAGGGAGCATCATCACCTTACATGGTGGGAGCATCAGCACCTGGGGTGGAGAGAGCATCTGTCATTGTGGGGGAAGGATCATCAGCACCAGGGGCGGAGGGAGCATCAGCCATTGTGGATAAAGGGAGCATTATCACCTTACTTGGTGGGAGCATCAGCAGCTGGGGTGGAGGGAGCATCAGCACCAGGGATGGAGGGAGCATCAGCATCTAGGTGGAGAGAGCATCAGCACCTGGGATGTCTGGGGTCACACGGTGGGTCATTAACTCTCCCTCCTCTCTCTGCACTGCTGGGGTCTCTGGATTAGAAAGTACGTGGGAGGAGAGCACACCTGGGACTGAGGGCACATCAGTACCTGGGGAGGAGAGCACCCCTAGGACTGAGGGTACATCAGCACCTGGGAGGAGAGCACACCTGGGACTGAGGGTACATCAGCACCTCGGGAGGTCCGACACCTGGGACTGAGGATATATCAGCACCTGGGAGGAGAGCATACCTGGGACTGAGGATACATCAGCACCTGGGGAGGAGAGCACACCTGGGACTGAGGGTACATCAGCACCTATGGAGGAGAGCACACCTGGGACTGAGGCTACATCAGCACCCGGCAAGGAGAGCACACCTGGGACTAAGGGTACATCAGCGCCCGGGGAGGAGAGCACACCTAGGACTGAGGGTACATCAGCACCTGGGGAGGAGAGCACACCTGGGACTGAGGGTGTATAAGCACCTGGGGAGGAGAGCACACCTGTGACTGAGGGTACATCAGCACCTGGGAGTATAGCACACCTGGAACTAAGGGTACATCAGCACCCGGGAGGAGAGCACACCTGGGACTGAGGGTACATCAGCACCTGGGAAGGAGAGCACACCTGGGACTGAGGGTGTATCTGCACCTGGGGAGGAGAGCACACCTGTGACTGAGGGTACATCAGTGTTTGAAATGGGATCCCCGGCTGGCCAGGGCTTGCGCCAAAGTCAGTCAGAGACCACCACTCCTAAGTCAGGGCAAGGGAGTTACACGCCTAGATAACCCCTGTTCACCCTCTAGGTAACGTGGCGCGAGCAGTAAGGCTAAACTTGGAGGCTATGTAGGTTAAGTGTTTGCGCACGCACCCCAGCAACAACACCCAAGGCCCACCACAAAGGAAACTCCACACAAGGTTATATATAAAAATAGCCTTTGTATTACACCAAAACACATTAGATGAAAACACACACTTTACAATGTGCCAACAGGCACAGACAGAATTTACAGGGGATATGTACAAGACAGGGCCACATGTACCACTGTCAGGAATCAGTACTTTTAGAACTTAGCACTAGGTAGAATTAGCACTTAGAACATAGAATATAAATCACTGTAGCACAAAATAGGACATAAAGCACACAAACAGTAACCAGTGGTAACAGGTAAGTACCACCTACGCAACCCTAACCACCTTAGGAAAAGGTCACGCAGGGAACCAGGTTCTCACTAGCAACACCTGGAGAAATACTAGGAGAAAACAACCACCTAAGTATCACAATACCTGTAGGGGTATAAGCACATAACACATGATGCATAACATACATTCAGAGGTGCAAGGAACAAGGCACATGACGCATTAACAACACATTCAGAGGTGCAGGGAAGGAAAACACATGATGCCTAAAAACATTCAGCATTAATCACATTAGCCACAACCTGTGGCAGTCCCTAGGCCAACTGGCCTTGTTGGGGCTAGGACGCCCTGTGTCCCAAAGTCAGAGGACTAAACGGAGCAGCTGCCCACGAAGTGCTGGGCAGCAGTGTAACAATGATGGGGACAAGGTTGGAGCCTTCCAGGCTCTGCACAAAGCACTTGTGTCCCCCAAGAGCCTCGTGGCTCTAAACAAACAGAATGGCCCTCCCAGCCTCTCAGGGCTCGTAAAACAACTGTGCCCCCTTGAGCCTCTGTGGCTTGCCAAACAGAGAAATGCCGCCTGGAGCCCTCGTGGCTCTGAGAACAACTGGGGCAGGGGAGCAGCCCTCTGGTGGAGCCTTGCAGCGCTCCAAACAAACAATGCCCCCACGAGCCTCTCTGGGCTCACCAACACACCCCCTAGACGTTGGAGTCCCCCCTCTGGGGACTCGGGATCGCAAACGGCCCACTGGAGCCTCGGGGCTTCAGCAATATTGCCCCGTGGGCCTCTCAGGCTCTCAATGAGGAAATGCCCCCTGAGCCTTTCAGGCTCGACCACCAAATGGGGCCGTTGTTGGAGTCCCTCCTCGGGGGACTAAAATGCAAAGTGAGGCCCCACGGGCCTTAAACACACAGGCCCTTGCACTGGAGGGGAGGGGTCGGGCACCGGCAATGTTCCCCGACGACCTCCTCTCCTTTACACTGCACCGGCCCCACTCACCGTCTTCTCTTGGGCCTGGAGGCAGTCTCCGGTCTTGTGGCGGCTCTTCACTCTTGGGCGGCGGGGCTCTCCTCCTGACAACGTAGCCCTGCCTGCACCCTCCGTCGCCTCTCTGCTCGCTGCCCGGCGGAACTTCCGGTCGAGCCGCGTCACGATTGGCCGGCCGGCCAACCACTTCCGGGTCGTCGCGGGCAGCGCGGCGGCCCTTCTCAGGCACCGCAGGCGGGGGATGAATTAACCGAGGGGTGGGCTCCCTCGAGTTAAAATATAAAAATAGCGGCAAGGTCCCTGGCAGGGTGGGCACCTGCCATGGGACAAAATAATGGCAAATAAGCGAGGTGGGCACTTGCTAGGGCAACCATACGCAGGGTGGGCACCTGCACAGCAAGTAAAGCGCTCCCTGCGCGAAAATAGCAAATCAAGCGCTATTAAGCGCTGGGGGCCGAAATCAAGCTCTCCCAGGCGCTATAAGACAAATAAAGCGCTCCTTGCGCTAGAAGGACAGATAGAGCGCTCCCAGGCGCTTTAGGGGAGAATTGAAGCGCTTCCAGGCGCTTGGTAAAGTCCAGCAAAGTTCTTTGGTGGGCAGGGGGGCAAGGCTGGGCCCAGAGCCAGGTCACTGGGCCACCAGGCAGGGAGGCAATCCAAGTGGCGGTCCTCCTGCCCAGCAACAGCGGCAGCCCCCTCAGGATCCTGGGAGAGAACAAATTGTAAGAGGACACAGCCCCTTCTTATACTGTAAATTCCTTTGTCTTTAGGTGCAGGGTGGGGGGAGAAACCAGTTGCAGCTGGTTTTGGTGCACCCTTGATGTGCTCAGCCCCTCACTCTATTCACTGGCAGGGCTAGGGTCATCAGTCATACCACAGGGGGCGGAGCCAGCATTGTGTGGGGAAAGCCCAGCCCTATTCAGGACCCAGGTGCACTCCCCCCCAGCCCCTCAGCATGCTAATCTCCACACACACCACTGGGCAGACCCATCATGACTCATGGAGCCTGGCATCCAAGCCAGCTCCAGCCAATCACACGCCAGCACCTTCACAGCACACACACAGCCATGTCTAGAAGTGGCACTTCCACACTAGACACATACACGCTGCATACATCATTTTGCAGCATTCAATCACACGAGTCCGCACATACCAGACTCGAGCCTGTACACCCCACGCATCAGAAACTACCAGGGACACATACATTCACCATGCATTGAGCGGGCAGGCCTACCTCACCACATGCACTCAAAGTGCGCACGCATTTTCCACTGGGACACAGTGAAAGTGCGCAGAACCCAAAAATCACCATCACCAGGTCACCATTAAAAGCAAAAAGTTTAGGGGTGAACCTGCCAGAAGGGCCAAGTCCAACAATCAGCACCTGGGAGTACTGCACAACCAAGGACTAAGGGTACATCAGCACCCGGGAGGATAGCATATCAGCACCGATTGAGAAGGGAAATTCTGTACCTTAGGAGAAAGGAACATCAGCATCTTAGGTGAAGCAAGCATCAACACCTGGGGTGGAGGGAGCATCAGAACCTGGGGTAGAGGGAGCATCAGCACCTGGGGTGGAGGGGGAATCAACACTTGGGGTGGAGGGTGCATCAGCACCTCAGGTGGAGGGAGCATTAGCACCTGGATGGAGGAAGCATCAGCAACTGGGGTGGAGGGAGCATCAACACTTGGGGTGGAGGGTGCATCAGCACCTCAGGTGGAGGGAGCATTAGCATCTAGATGGAGGGAGCATCAGCAACTGGGGTGGAGGGAGCATCAACTCTTGGGGTGGAGGGAACATCAGTTATTGTGGTGGAGGGAGCATCAGTTATTGTGGTGGAGGGAGCATCAGCACCTGTGGTGGATTGAGCTTCAGCACCTGGGTTAGAGGGAGTATCAACACGTTAGGTGGAGGGAGCATCAGAACCTGGGGTGGAGAGAGCACCAGAACCTGGGGTGGAAGGAGCATCAGCACTTCAGGTGGAGGGAACATCAGCACCAGGGGTAGAGGAAGCAACAGCACCAGGGGTGGAGGGAGCATTAGCACCAGGGGAGGAGGCAGCATGAGTACCTCAAGTGGAGGGAGCATCAGCACTTGGGGTGGGGGGCATCAGCACCTGGGGTGGAGGGAGCATCAGCACCTCAGGTGGAGGGAACATCAGCACCTGGGGTGGAGGGAGCATCAGCACCTTTGGTGGAGGGAGCATGAGCACCTCAGGTGGAGGGAGCATCAACACCTGGGGTGGAGGGAGCATGAACAACTGGGGTCAAGGGAGCATCAGTTATTGTGGTGGAGGGAGCATCAACACCTGGGGTAGAGGGAGCATCAGCTAGTGTGGTAGAGGAGCATCATCACCTCAGTTAGAGGGAGTATCAACACCTTAGGTGGGGGGAGCATCAGCACCTGGGGTGGGGAGAGCATTAGCACCTGGGGTGGAGGGAGCATCAGCACCTGGTGTGGAGGGAGCATCAGCACCTGGGTGGAGGGAGAATCATTACCTTGCGTGGAGGGAGCATCAGCACCTCAGGTGGAGGGAGCATGAGCACCTGGATAGAGGAAGCATCAGCATCTGGGATGGAGGAAGCATCATCACCTGGGGTGGAGGGAGCATCAGTAACTGGGGTGGAGGGAGCATCAGTTATTGTGGTGGAGGGAGCATCAGCACCTGGGGTAGAAAGAGCATCAGCTATTGTGGTGGAGGGAGCATCAGCACCTTAAGTGGAGGGAGCATCATCACCTGGGGTGGAGGGAGAATCAGTACCTTAAGTGGAGGGAGCATCAGCACCTGGGGTGGAGAGAGCATCAGCACCGGGTGTGGAGGGAGCAACAGCACCTGGGGTGGAGGGAGCATCAGCGCCTGGTGTGGAGGGAGCATCAGCACCAGGAGTGGAGGGAGCAACAGCACCAGGGGTGCAGGGAGCATCAGCACCTGGGGTGAAGGGAGCATCAGTACCAGAGATTCAGGGAGAATTAGCACCTAAGGTGGAGGGAGCAACAGCATCAGGGTTAGAGGGAGCATCAGCCAATGTGGTGGAGGGAGCATCAGCACCTGGGGTGGGGGGAGCATCAAAACCTGGGGTGGAGGGAGCATCAGTACCAGTGGTGGAGGGAGAATCAGCAACAGGGGTGAAGGGCATCAGCACCTGGGGTGGAGGGAGCATCAGCACCTGGGGTGGATGGATCATCAGTTATTGTCTTGGAGTGAGCATCAGCACCTGGGGTGGAGGGAGCATCAACAACAGGGGTGGAGGGAGCATCAACACCTCGGGTGGAGGGAGCATCAGTACCAGGGGTGAGAGAGCATCAGCAACAGGGGTAGAGGCAGCATGAGTACCTCTGGTGGAGGGAGCATCAGCACCTGGGATGGGAGAGCATCAGCACCTGGGGTGGAGGGAGCATCAACACCTCAGGTGGAGGGAGCATCAGCACCTGGGGTGGAGGGAGCATCAGCTATTGTGGTAGAGGGAGCATCAGTTATTGTGGTGGAGGGAGCATCAACATCTGGGATAGAGGGAGCATCAGCTAGTGTGGTGGAGTGAGCATCAGCACCTGGGGTGGAGAGAGCATCAGCACCTGGGGTGGATGGAGCATCAGCACCTCAGGTGGAGGGAGCTTCAGCACCTCAAGTGGCGGGAGCATCAGCACCTGGGGTGGAGGGAGCATCAGCACCTGGGGTAGAGGGAGCATCAGCACCTGGGGTGAAGGGAGCATGAGCACCTCAGGTGGAGGGAGCATCCACACCTGGGGTTGAGGGAGCATCAACATCTGGGGTAGAGGGAGCATCAGCTATTGTGGTGGAGGGAGCATCAGTTATTGTGGTGGAGGGAGCATCAACACCTGGGGTAGAGGGAGCATCAGCTAGTGTGGTGGAGGGAGCATCAGCACCTAGGTTGGAAAGAGCATCAGCACCTGGGTTAGAGGGAGTATCAACACCTTAGGTGGAGGGAGCATCAGCACCTGAGGTGGAGGGAGCATCAGCACCTCAGGTGGAGGGAGCATCCGCACCTGTGGTGGAGGGAGCATCAGCACCTGGAGTGGAGGGACCATCAGCACCTGGGGTGGAGGGACCATCAGCACCTGGGGTGGAGGGAGCATCAGCATCAGGGGTGGAGGGAGCATCAGCACCTGGGTGGAGTTGGGAATCATTACCTTACGTGGTGAGAGCATCAGCACCTGGGGTGGAGGGGGCATCAGCCATTGTGGTGGAGGGAGCATCAGCACCAGGGGTGAAGGGGGCATCAACCATTGTGGATAAAGGGAGCATTATCACCTTACGTGGTGGGAGCATCAGCACCTGGGGTGGATGGAGCATCTGCCATTGTGGGGGAGGGAGCATCATCACCTTACGTGGTGGGAGCATCAGCACCTGGGGTGGAGGGAGCATCTGTCATTGTGGGGGAGGGAGCATCATCACCGTACATGGTGGGAGCATCAGCACCTGGGGTGGAGGGAGCATCTGTCATTGTGGGGGAGGGAGCATCAGCACCAGGGGTGGAGGGAGCATCAGCCATTGTGGATAAAGGGAGCATTATCACCTTACGTGGTGGGAGCATCAGCAGCTGGGGTGGAGGGAGCATCAGCACCAGGGGTGGAGGGAGCATCAGCATCTAGGGTGGAGGGAGCATCAGCACCTGGGATGTCTGGGGTCACACGGTGTGTCATTAACTCTCCCTCGTCTCTCTGCACTGCTGGGGTCTCTGGATTAGAAAGTACCTGGGGAGGAGAGCACGCCTAGGACTGGGGGTTCATCAGCGCCTGGGAGGAGAGCACACATGGGACTGAGGGTACATCAGCACCTCGGGAGGTCCGACACCTGGGACTGAGGATACATCAGCACCTGGGAGGAGAGCACAGCTGGGACTGAGGATACATCAGCACCTGGGGAGGAGAGCACACCAGGGACTGAGGGTACATCAGCACCTATGGAGGGGAGCACACCTGGGACTGAGGCTACATCAGCACCCGGCGAGGAGAGCACACCTGGGACTGAGGGTACAACAGCACCCGGGTAGGAGAGCACACCTAGGACTGAGGGTACACCAGCACCTGGGGAGGAGAGCACACCTGGGACTGAGAGTACATCTGCTCCTGGGGAGGAGAGCACACCTGGGACTGAGGTTGTATCAGCACCTGGGGAGGAGAGCACACCTGTGACTGAGGGTACATCAGCACCTGGGAGTACAGCACACCTGGGACTAAGGGTACATCAGCACCCGGGAGGAGAGCACACCTGGGAATGAGGGTACATCAGCACCTGGGAAGGAGAGCACACCTGTGACTGAGGGCGTATCTGCACCTGGGTAGGAGAGCACACCTGTGACTGAGGGTACATCAGCACCTGGGAGTACAGCACACCTGGGACTAAGGGTACATCAGCACCCGGGAGGAGAGCACACCTGGGACTGAGGCTACATCAGCACCTGGAGAAGGAGAGCACACCTGGGACTGAGGGCGTATCTGCACCTGGGGAGGAGAGCACCCCTGTGCCTGAGGGTACATCAGCACCTGGGAGTACTGCACACCTAGGACTAAGGGTACATCAGCACCCGGGAGAATAGCATATCAGCACTGATTGAGAAGTGAAATTCTGTACCTTAGGAGAAAGGAACATCAGCATCTTAGGTGAAGAACGCATCAGCACCTGGGGTGGAGGGAGCATCAGAACCTGGGGTAGAGGGAGCATCAGCACCTGGGGTGGAGGGAGCATCAACACTTGGGGTGGAGGGTGCATCAGCACCTCATGTGGAGGGAGCATTAGCACCTGGATGGAGGAAGTATCAGCAACTGGGGTGGAGGGAGCATCAACACTTGGGGTGGAGGGTGCATCAGCACCTCAGGTGGAGGGAGCATTAGCACCTGGATGGAGGAAGTATCAGCACCTGGGGTGGAGGGAGCATTAGCACCTGGGGTGGAGGGAGCATCAGCAACTGGGGTTGAGGGAGCATTAACTCTTGGGGTGGAGGGAGCATCAGTTATTGTGGTGGAGGGAGCATCAGTTATTGTGGTGGAGGGAGCATCAGCACCTGTGGTGGATTGAGCATCAGCACCTGGGTTAGAGGGAGTATGAACACTTTAGGTGGAGGGAGCATCAGCACCTGGGGTGGAGAGAGCACCAGAACCTGGGGTGGAAGGAGCATCAGCACCTCAGGTGGAGGGAGCATCAGCACCAGGGGTGGAGGAAGTGTTTGAAATGGGATCCCTGGCTGGCAAGGGCTTGCGCCAAAGTCAGTCAGAGCCCACCACTTCCACGCCAGGGCAAGGGAGTTACATGCCAAGGTAACCCCTGCTCACCCCCTTGGTAACATAGCACGAGCAGTAAGGCTAAACTCTGAGGCAATGTGAGTTAAGTGTTTGCGCATGCACCCCAGCAACAACACCCAAGGCCCACCACAAAGGAAACTCCACACAAGGTTATGTATAAAAATAGCCTTTGTATTACACCAAAACACATTAGATAATAACCACATACTTTACAATGTGCCAACAGGCACGGGCAGAATTTACAGGGGATGGATGTACAGGACAGGGCCACCTGGACCACTGTCGGGAATAAGCATTTTTAGAAATAACACTTTTAGAACATAGAACATATAATTGAGTGATCTCCTCAGTAGGCCTGAGAGGACGGTGGCGACCCAAGCGCTACAAGCGTTTGGTTGGGGCGGCCAAGGTGTGGGCTCAGAGGAGGAGGGGGCAGGGTGCGGGCTCAGAGGACGAGGCTCAGCGGAGAGCGGCGCGGCTCGAGGCATGAGGGCGGCCCAGGCACAAGCTGCCGAGGTGCAGGGTGCCGGCGGCCCAGGCGGAGCAGAGCACGGCTTCACAAGGAGCGGTGCGGCTCATGGCGGGGGCGGCTAGGCACGAGCTGCAGGGGAGTGAGCGAGGCACACTACAGGCGAGGCCCGAGTGGCCCAAGGAGTTCAGACAAGTCCCAGCAATTTATCAGGGAAGGCACAATAGAGTCCACTGGTCCTGGGACTCTGGTCAGGGGGAAAGCTCAGTATCAAGCCCTTGGAGATAGGTAAACACCGAATAATCATGTAGCACACAACCAGTAATCACTGGTAAGAGGTAAGTACCACCTACTAAACCCTAACCACCTTAGGAGAATGTCACGCAGGGAACCAGGACCTCACTAGAAACACCCGTACTAGGAGAAAACAACCACCTAAGTATCACCATACATTTAGGGGTATAGGCATTGGAACAAAACACATGATGCATAAACATACATTCAGCGGTGTAAGAACAAGGCACATGATGCATTAAAACACATTCAGAGGTGCAGCACAGGAGAACACATGATGCATAAACAGCACATTTAGCGGTGTAAGAACAAGGCACATGACGCATCAACACGCATTCAGAGGTGCAGCAAAGAACAATTAGCAGAAATTACATTAGCACCGAACTTACATCAAAGTCCAGGTTGCGCCACTAAGCAGCTGAGGACAGGGACAGAACAGGGCCTAAACGCTGCAGCTGGCACTAAGTGCTGCGCAGCTGGGGGAGGCCAAGGTAGGGATGAAGGAGTGTGACTCACTCCTAAGTCCAAGCAAGTCCCCTAGAAAGAAAAACCTAAGCGGTGCAGCTGCCCACTAATTGCTGGGCAGCTGGGACTCAGCAAAACTGCGACAAGGCCCTCACTGGCCCGAGGACAAAAACTGTCACACGTGGGAGCCTTCTAGGCTCTAGGAATCAATACTGCGCAGAACGGTGGAGCTCTCTGGCTCTAGAAATGCATATTGCGCGTTTTGGAGCCCTCCAGCCTCCGGAAGCAAATATGTCCCCTCAACACTGAAGCCTGGGCCCCTCTGGGCCCGGTTGAACTATTGGGTTCAAATTGTTTGGGAGCTAACTGGATTCTCAAAATAATGTGTCACAAGGAGCCCTCTAGGCTCTAAAAATAATGTTGGTGGCTTCGTTGGAGCCCTCAGGCTCTAGACAATCATGGGGGGGGGGGGAGGGGGAGCCATCTAGGCACCTGAAGGAAACATGACCCCTGTCGTTTGAGCCCCTCCCGGGCTCTAGGTGACCACGGGCCCCCGGGACCTCCATGGGGCCCCTGGTAGAGATGCCCAATCGTTGGAGCGGCCCACTGAGCACACGGGGC
The DNA here is from genome assembly GCF_964261635.1 of Lissotriton helveticus. NCBI lineage: Eukaryota > Metazoa > Chordata > Amphibia > Caudata > Salamandridae > Lissotriton > Lissotriton helveticus. The sequence goes on from NC_136068.1 coordinate 1,941,307,533, forward strand.
TGCTCTGACTCTGTGCCTGCACAGCCAACACTTGGTCTCACGGAGCTTCCCCCCCAGCCCTTCCTCACTCACCGGGCTTCTCGGGGGGACTCCTCTTTGTTGGACCCGGCCTCGTGGCGCGGTCCGCTTATGTCCCTCCACACCCTGCGAGCGCAGGCCTGCACCCTGAGTCCCCTGCGCAGCCTCCCCGTTAGCGTAACCTGCACCCCGAGCCTGTTCGTCCTACTCCCGACCCTCGTAACCAACGACCAGGCCTGACTATCCCATCCCACTCCGGGCTCCGAGCGCCTAACCATTGCGTGCCCCACAAGGCCCGGCAGCCATTTTCCCTTCCCGAGATCCCTGTCTCCCTGGGCCTAGTGTGACCCCGGCCCCAGCGAAACCCAGACTCCAAAGGCGCGCCAGTCCCAGCTGGGGGGTAAAGGGCTCCCCGAGTGAGATAAGCCAGAGAGTTTCGATGGCACCTCCGTCCTCCTCTGAGAGATCGGTATCTGTCACACCTCTGGCCTTCCCTTGTGGGCCAGTTTCGTTCACACCTCTGGCCTCCCCCAGTGCTGGCTCCAGACCCGCTGGCGTCTGGGACCCATCGTCAAAGTATCAAAGAACCAACCGCCGGACCTCGCCAACGACCAGCCCCCAGGGCATGAGACCTCCGCCTGCAAGGGTCCGGACATCAAAGGGCCAATGGACTATATCTGGGCCCGCTCGACAACTAGCGGGCAGTTGTATCTTGGACCTGCTGATCTGATCGCGGCTGATCCTGAGACGAACTCAACCTTGCATCCTTGAGCCCTGCTGACGCTGTCGCGGCTCCCTCTTGGCAACAAGGAACTGAACCACCTGAGCCCTGCTGACGCTGTCGCGGCTCAAGCCGAACTTGCAACCATCGGATCCCTGCTTATGCTGTCACGGCTCGACCTCTCTAAGACCTCGGAGCCCTGCTGACGCTGTCGCGGCTCCTCAAGACTTTTTCCGGACCGAGCCCTGCTGACCTCGTCGCGGCTCGAGGAGTACTCTGGTCCGGCTGGACCATCGAGACCACCATCACGACCCGAACCGGCTCGACGTGAGTGAAGCAGCCAGTACCACCATCTTCCCGTATCCCCCGGCTCGAGGATTGAGAGTTGTGCGTAGGGTACGCATCGTACTGGCCCAAAGGCTAAAGACTGTCCCGCTTCCCTCTTCCAGAATCCTCAAGAGACTCTGTAATCCCTCGATCATTCTGTACATAAGAGTGCTTCCTTCTTTTTACTGCATATAAAGAACTTGTCATTGAAATTCAACGTTGTGGTGTCTATTCGTAAGTGTGGTGTGAGCTCAGTGGGTACGATCCTAGACTCAAAGTCCTCCCCGGTGACGACCTCACGATAAGACTCGGCAAGATCTGTGGGAGAGGTGGGTCCTGGGGTGGTTGGGTGAGTACAACCTGGCCCTCTGAGATCACCCCTTCTAACATTGATGGCAGCATTGCGATAAGAACCTACGTCTAGGGATCGTACAGTACTGACACACTACCTTAACGAAGAACAACCATGAGCCTCACGAACGACAAAACCACCTTCCAGATGGAGCTTCTGGGAGACTATTCGCACCGAGAGCTCAAACAATTCTGCAAGGATCTCCATATCCCGACAACGGGATTAAACACTAAAGAAGACCTTCAACAAGCCCTAACAGCCTAGGTGGAGAGCGGAGCACCACCTCCAGCACCGACAGAAGTCGATGGAGAGGGAGCACCTGTTGGACAGGCCACATGAAGGGCCGCTCTCCCCCGGCCCAACCAGGCCCGAACCAGCCACGCAAGTACCACACACCACCATTGCACGTCCACCGTCCCCGCAGGGACCCCTACACTCGAACCTGTTGACCACGTAGGCCGACCCACTACCGGCCTGCGCGCCCATCCTGGGCGCCATCTTGGACACTCCACCACGAGGCCGCCTGGCCCCCGATCGACCTCAACCCTGGGCCTGGCCAGGCCTCAGACATTCCGGCACCAACATCCACCCAGGAGGTGAGCGGGCTACTTGGTCAGTCAATGGGAGCAGGAGGTGTCGATGGCTCTCCCCCGCCAAGTGCCGCTCGCCCATCGCCTCCCCGGGCGCTGGCTCCACCCCCCTGCTGGGTGTCTGAACCCCCTCATCCCGGACCTCCCGACCTCCAAGTGCGAGGGTCCGGACATCAAAGCACACCAGCCCTATAACTGGGGCAGCTCCAGAGCAGGACGGGAGTTGTATCTTGGAGTCGAGAGACGCAAAGAAGAACTCATCCTTGACGGACTACTGGCGCTGCCGTAGCTCTGTCTTGTGCACCCTCGTCTTGCCTGCTGGCGCTGCCGCGGCTTTGGGAACCACCCTATCCTTCATCATCGTCGGGACCTGCTGGCGTGGCCGCGGACCGTTTGTAACCACCACCTTCATCGGGACCTGCTGGCTCTGCCGCGGACCGTCGTCTGCCTTCATCCATCTCGGGACCTGCTGGCTCCGCCGCGGCCCGTTCATCTACACCACCGAGCTCGAGGATTGAGAGCTATTTTCCATCGTTTTGGTAACAAGACTGTCCCGCTACCCTTTTCCCAAACAGAGACCAGAATAGAGGGGACCCCTGAGTCCAGACCTCCTTGTACCATTCTACCGTACTTGAAGAATTGTCTATAAAGTATCGTTGAACTTTATCATTGCCAGGTGTCCGTCTGTGGGGGGGAAGTTACTTGTCTGTACGATTCACTGGAGACCTCTCCCCGGAGACCTCTCCCCGTATCCTCGGCCGACCCTCCCGGTCCGTCTAACATTGGTGGCCAGCGACGGGATCCGAATCACCGCATAAACCGTACAGAGAGTAGCTCACCCCACGGCGAATCACGATGTCAACTAAAGAAAGCGGATCAACGGAGAAATTCCAGATGGAGAAATTGGGCGAGTACAGCCATCGTGAACTGAAACAGTTCTGTATCGAATTAGGTATCGCTACCACCGGACTAAATACCAAAGATGACTTTAAGCAGGCCCTGGAATCTTGGGCAGAAACCGGGGCTGCCGGAACCCCCGATCAAGACATCACAGCACAAACCCCCATGGCCCCTGAAGAGCGAAGAACGGGTCTCTCGCCAGACGAGATCCAGGAACGAGAAAGAACCCGACTACACGAGCTGGAAATGGCCCGGCTCAAAATGGACGTTGAACTAAAGTTGGCCGAACAGAAAATCAACTTAGAGCACCTGCGTCTCCGAGAAGAAAGAGAGGAGAAACAGAGACAAAGGGAGCTCGAGGAAAAGAAACTGGCATATGAACATGAACGGAAATTAGCTGAAATCGACCTACGCAAACAGAATAAAGAAACAGGGGTGCCCGAGCAACCCCACACTCCAGGGGCAACAGAGAAGAAGGTACACATCCCCAAGGATGTCGTTCGAGAATACTTCCGAGAGGACGACATCCAGCAATGGTTTAAGGCCTATGAAATCGCTATGACTGCACACCGGATCGATAGAAGCGATTGGGGGGCCGGTCTGTGGGGGAGATTCCTCAATGAGGGCCGCGACGCCCTGCTGCAACTCCCGGACCAGCAGATGACCTCCTATGACCATATGAAAGCTGCACTCCTCACCCGCTATGGCCTCACACCCGAGATGTACCGTCAGAGGTTCCGAGACTGCACCCGCATCCCAGGTACAACTTGGGTGGACTATGTCAATTACTTTAGCCGAGCCTTCGAGGGCTGGATCAAAGGAAGCAAGGTCACAACCTACGAACAACTGTTCAATCTTATGGTATGGGAGCATCTGTCGAACAATTGCTTCATTGAACTTCGCCAGCACCTCCTCGACAGCAAGTTAACGGATCCCCGGCAGCTCGCAGCCGAAGCTGACCGGTGGGAGATCACCAGAGTGAGTCGAAATGGGTCCTCCGAACAGAACCGGAACAACAATGGTCAGCACCGTCCCCGAGGAGGTGGAGGCCAAGGACGCGGAAGAAGCAACGCTCCGGTCACCCCCACTACCAGCCCCACCCCCCCGGCCAACCGGGGCAGCACCCCAGCGCGACCGGGACATCGAGCCAATGTTACCTGCCATCGATGTCAACGAGTCGGACACTATGCAAACGACCCAAACTGCCCCCAGTACCAGAGCCCAAGACCCCGCCAAGTAGCCGCTGCTGCTCTGGGGGAGGAACGGATCTCAGAGGAACAAGAAGAATATGAACAGGAACACCAAGAATGGGAGCCGGCCGCCATGGCTCTCGCCTGCCTAGGGGGGAGAGACATGGTCCCGCGGGTCCCCCTACCCGCTAATACCCAGAAGTACAGCCAATGGGTGGGCATCAATGGACGCCGGGCGGAAGCCCTTCGTGACACTGGGGCCAGTGTAACAGCCGTCCGCTGTCACCTGGTGACCCCCGAACAATACTTACCAAACATTCTCTGCCCTGTACGTTCAGCCGATAACTCAGAAAGTCTGTGTCGGATGGCCTGCGTCCCCTTCGAATGGGGAGGGGTCTCCGGCATGTTGAAGGTGACGGTCCGAGATGATGCCCCCGTAGACTGCCTCCTGGGTAATGACCTGGAAAGCTCTCCATGGGCAGCAGTCGAACGAAAAGAGCACCTGGGGATGCTGGGCGTCCCGGACTGGGCGTGCGTCACCACCCGGTCCATGACCGCCCGTGCCAACACCCGCCCAGAGGAACTCGAATGGCCGGCGCCACCGCCTCCGGTCGCCCCCGCCGAAACCACCGACCGTGACGTCCCCCCCGAACCAGCTCAACCTCCAGACCTCGCTAACCTCGACCAGTGGCCTCAAGAGGGGGGGCCCACGCAAGAACAATTTCGCCAAGAACAAAAGACCTGTCCGTCCCTCGAGGGACTCCGCCAGCAAGCGCTAGCCCAAAGCGCAGGGGATACCTCCGGAACTCACTGGGTCTACTGGGACAATGATCTGCTGTACAGTGAGCAAAGAATCGCGGAGCTGGGGGCCAGCCGAGTCCTAGTGGTACCCCTCCGTTTTAGAGACTTTCTGCTAAACCTGGCCCACGATGTCCCCCTGGCAGGACACTTGGGTCAAGACAAAACCTATAGCCGCCTGGTGACCCACTTCTTCTGGCCCAAAATGAGGGACAATGTACACCAGCATTGCCGATCTTGCCCCACGTGCCAAGCCAGTGGGAAGAGCGGCCGCAAACTGAAAGCCCCCCTGCAACCTTTTCCCGTGGTCACCACCCCGTTCGAGAGGGTCGGAATCGATATCGTAGGGCCCCTGGACCCGCGCACAAAACAAGGCCATCGATTCATCCTGGTGCTAGTGGACCACGCCACCCGCTACCCGGAGGCTGTTCCCCTGCGGACTGTGACAGCCCCGGTAGTCGGCCGGGCTCTGATGGGGATCTTCTCCCGGGTGGGCTTCCCCCGGGAGGTCGTCAGTGACAGAGGCACGAACTTTATTTCGAAATACATGAAATCTCTCTGGCAACAGTGCGGGGTTACCTACCGGTTCACGACCCCCTATCACCCTCAAGGAAACGGACTCGTTGAGCGGTTCAACCGCACGCTCAAAGGGATGATCGGGGGGTTGGAAGAGCCCCTCCGTCGCCAGTGGGATGTACTGTTGCCGTGCCTTCTCTTCGCATATCGAGAGGTTCCCCAGAAGTCCCTGGGCTTCAGCCCATTTGAACTGCTGTATGGACACCCCGTGCGCGGGCCGCTCAGCCTAGTTAAGGAAGGCTGGGAGATGCCCCCTCTAAAGAACCCACCAGATGTGTTCCGCTACCTCCTAACACTCCGCAACCAGACCCGGCGATTCCGAGAACTAGCAAAAGCCAACCTAGAGGCCAGTCAGGAGGACATGAAAAGGTGGTATGACCGGAATGCCTCCTCCATCGAGTTTGAACCTGGGCAACAGGTATGGGTGATGTCCCCCACCGAACCCTGCGCCCTACAAGACAAGTGGACAGGGCCCTTCAAGGTGGTCGAGCGCAAGGGTCCGGCTACCTATCTCATCGACTTGGAATCTTCCCGGAACCCCCTCCGGGTCCTCCACGCTAACAGACTGAAACCGCACTTTGTACGGACAGAACTCAGCCTCCTGATGGCCACAGACAATGGGGCTGAAGAGGACTCCGAGCCCCTCCCGGACCTCCTACGAACGCGGGAGAAAGACGGTTCCGTAGATGGGGTCCGACTCTCAGAGGCCCTCACCCGAGAGCAACACCAGGAGTGCCAAGTTCTCCTATCACAATTCGCCAGCCTGTTCTCCCTCACCCCAGGTGTCACTTCCTGGTGTACGCACGATGTGGACACGGGGGACAGCCCCCCTATCCGCCACCGGGCCTACCGCGTGCCAGATCGGGTACGGGCCTGCATCCAGGAGGAAGTAGCCAAAATGCTCACGCTCGGGGTCATCGAGCCCTCAGACAGCCCCTGGGCCAGCCCTGTAGTACTGGTCCCCAAAGCAGCTGCCCCCGGCACCACACCAGAACTCCGGTTCTGCGTCGACTACCGGGGCTTGAATGCGGTCACCAGGACAGACGCACATCCCATCCCCCGGGCAGATGAACTAATCGACCGCATGGGAGCTGCCCGCTACCTCAGTATCTTCGACCTGACGGCGGGCTACTGGCAAATCGGCCTCACACCCCGGGCACAAGAACGTTCTGCCTTTTCCACGCCCGATGGCCATTACCATTTCACAGTCATGCCCTTCGGCATGAAGAATGCCCCAGCAACGTTCCAACGGCTCGTCAATCAGGTCCTGGCGGGGCTCGAAGGATTCAGCGCCGCCTACTTAGACGACATCGCTGTATACAGCAACCAGTGGTCCGAGCACCTCCACCACCTCCGAGCAGTACTGCACGCCCTTCAGCAAGCTGGCCTCACGATCAAGGCCAGCAAATGTCAAATTGGGCAAGGGTCTGTAACCTACCTCGGGCACCAGGTGGGAAGCGGCCTGGTGGCCCCTCTGCAGCTAAAAATTGCCGCCATCCAGTCCTGGCAGCCCCCCACTACCCAGACCGAGGTACGAGCCTTCCTGGGCCTCACGGGCTATTACCGAAGGTTCGTGAAAGACTATGGTACTATCGTGAGGCCCCTCACAGAGCTCACGTCAAAAAATCAGCCCCAGAAAGTCAACTGGACCCCAGAGTGTCAAGCTGCATTTGAACAATTGAAAGCCGCCATGTGCTCCGCCCCTGTGCTCCAGGCCCCCGACTACAGCCGGGAGTTCATCGTCCAGACGGATGCCTCCGACCATGGCATTGGGGCAGTCCTGTCCCAAGTGAACACCGAAGGCCATGACCAGCCGGTGGCCTTCATCAGCCGGCGACTCCTACCACGGGAACAACGCTGGAGCACCATAGAGAGGGAGGCCTTCGCGGTGGTATGGGCCCTCAAGAAGCTCCGGCCCTACCTTTTTGGCACACCCTTTCGGGTACAGACCGACCACCGACCCCTGCAGTGGCTGATGCAGATGCGGGGGGAAAACCCGAAGTTACTACGCTGGTCCATCTCCCTACAAGGGATGGACTTCACAGTTGAACATCGGCCTGGGCCCGATCACGCCAACGCAGATGGCCTGTCCCGGTTCTTCCGCCTCGACGAGAAGAGTCCCCAAGAGAACGGGTAACTCTCCCCGCCTTCAGCTGGGGGGGACGCATGTTGGACAGGCCACATGAAGGGCCGCTCTCCCCCGGCCCAACCAGGCCCGAACCAGCCACGCAAGTACCACACACCACCATTGCACGTCCACCGTCCCCGCAGGGACCCCTACACTCGAACCTGTTGACCACGTAGGCCGACCCACTACCGGCCTGCGCGCCCATCCTGGGCGCCATCTTGGACACTCCACCACGAGGCCGCCTGGCCCCCGATCGACCTCAACCCTGGGCCTGGCCAGGCCTCAGACATTCCGGCACCAACATCCACCCAGGAGGTGAGCGGGCTACTTGGTCAGTCAATGGGAGCAGGAGGTGTCGATGGCTCTCCCCCGCCAAGTGCCGCTCGCCCATCGCCTCCCCGGGCGCTGGCTCCACCCCCCTGCTGGGTGTCTGAACCCCCTCATCCCGGACCTCCCGACCTCCAAGTGCGAGGGTCCGGACATCAAAGCACACCAGCCCTATAACTGGGGCAGCTCCAGAGCAGGACGGGAGTTGTATCTTGGAGTCGAGAGACGCAAAGAAGAACTCATCCTTGACGGACTACTGGCGCTGCCGTAGCTCTGTCTTGTGCACCCTCGTCTTGCCTGCTGGCGCTGCCGCGGCTTTGGGAACCACCCTATCCTTCATCATCGTCGGGACCTGCTGGCGTGGCCGCGGACCGTTTGTAACCACCACCTTCATCGGGATCTGCTGGCTCTGCCGCGGACCGTCGTCTGCCTTCATCCATCTCGGGACCTGCTGGCTCCGCCGCGGCCCGTTCATCTACACCACCGAGCTCGAGGATTGAGAGCTATTTTCCATCGTTTTGGTAACAAGACTGTCCCGCTACCCTTTTCCCAAACAGAGACCCGAATAGAGGGGACCCCTGAGTCCAGACCTCCTTGTACCATTCTACCGTACTTGAAGAATTGTCTATAAAGTATCGTTGAACTTTATCATTGCCAGGTGTCCGTCTGTGGGGGGGAAGTTACTTGTCTGTACGATTCACTGGAGACGGCTCTCCCCGGAGACCTCTCCCCGTATCCTCGGCCGACCCTCCCGGTCCGTCTAACAGCACCCCTGACCGAAACCCACGCCCAAGAGCTTGAGAGAGATGAATCCCCGACGCGGAATTCCAGCACGGAGAGAGGTCTGTCACGAGAAGAGATGACCGACCGAGAACGCAACCGAAACCACGAGCTCGAACTAGCCCATCTGCAAATAGAAGGAGAGCTCAACCTGGCAGAGAAGAAGCTAGCCATCGAGCAGCTGCGGCTGCAAGGAGAACTATAGGAGAAGAAACTCCAGACAGAGCACGAAGGGAAAAGACTCCAGCTGTAGCACGAGCGTGGCCTGAAGGAGATCGAACTAAAGGCCCGAAAGGAAGACAATAGAACATCGGCGACCCGAGAGGCCGTCCCCCCGGTGAAACCCAAAGTCCACATCCCCAAGGATGTGGTCAAGGAGTATTACAAGAATGATGACATCCAGCAATGGTTCAAGGCCTACGAGGTCGCCATGACCTCCCACCGAGTTCCGCAGAAGGATTGGGGGGCCGGGCTGTGGGGGCGATTCCTGAGCGAGGGGAGGGACACCCTGCTCGATCTACCCTCCGCCGAACAGACCTCTTACAGCCACATGAAGGAGGCCCTTCTCACAAGGTACGGACTCACCCCTGAAATGTACCGCCAACGCTTTAGAGAATGCAAGAAAATCCCCGGCACCACCTGGGTGGAATATGTAAACTTCTACAGCAGGGCCCTGGAAGGGTGGATCAAGGGCAGCAAAGTATCCACCTTCGAGGGGCTCATCGACCTCATTGCCTATGAACATTTGTCCCTGAACTGCTTTGTGGAACTCCGACAGCACCTTCTGGAAAGCAAGTTGGCTGACCCCCGGAAGCTGGCCGTCGAGGCCGATCGATGGGTGAGCACCAGAGTCCCCCGGGGGCCCGGAGGAGACTCTGGCCAAAATGTACAAGGATCCTCCCGCCAGAGGGGAGGGGGGAATCAGAATAGACAGAGGGGATCCCAGGTAGGGTCCCCACGCAGTCCCCCCAGAAACCAGCCCGGCACCTCGCCTTCCACAGCGCGCGCAGGGTTTCCCCCAGCCAAGCCAGGGCCCCGAGTCAGCCAAGCCTGCTACCATTGCCAGCAACCAGGGCACTATGCCAACGACCCCCGATGCCCGTTGTTCAAGAAGCCTGCCGCTGCGGGGCCCCCAGCGCGCCACATCACCTCAGTAGCCCTAGAAGAGGAGGGGGAAGAGGAGTTCGAGGGGGCTGACCCAGCCGCCATGATGTTAGTCTCCCTGGGAGATAGAGAGATGGTCCCAGGAGCCCCCCTGCCCGACAACACGGAAAAGTACCGACAGCAGGTGACTGTCAATGGCCACCACATAGGGGCGCTCCGAGACACCGGGGCCAGTATCACCGCAGTCAAACGTCACCTAGTCACCGATGCCCAAAGTGTTCCCCACATCTCCTGCAGGGTGATCACAGCTGACAACTCCGTCCGCACCAGCCGAATTGTTCAAGTCCCTTTCGAATGGGGGGGCGTCTCCGGAGAGTTACGAGTGGCGGTCCGTTCAGACATGCCCGTGGACTGCCTGCTCGGCAACGATCTAGAGAGCTCCCCATGGAAGCGGGTTGAGAAACGGACCCACCTGGAGATGGTGGGCCTGCCCGAATGGGCCTGTGTGAGCACGCGGTCGATGACCGCCTGGGCGGCTCACCCCGAGGGGGTGAACCTTGAGATCACACCGCCAACCCCTGAGGACCCCGAGGTCCCCAAGTCCTTTGAAACCACCGAGCTGTCCCCCGGAGAGAGCTCCCCCTCTGACGCAGGCCCCCTCGGCCCTGACGTCGAACAGACCACGAGCCTGGACGACCTTCCTGAGCTGGCCCAGCGGCGCCAGGAAGGAGGACCGTCCTGAGAAGAATTCTGCCTAGAACAGACCTCCTGTCCGTCCTTGGTTGGGCCGCGGCAGCAGGCCGCCGCCCAGGCCGCCGCTGACCAGTCCGGCTCCCACTTTATCTATTGGGAAAACGGCCTCTTATATAGCGAACAAAAATTTGCCCGAGCTAGGGTCAGCCCGAGTGCTGGTGGTACCCCTACGCTTCCGCGGCTTCCTCCTCAACCTGGCCCATGATGTGCCCCTGGCGGGACACCTGGGAAAAGACAAGATGTATCATCGCCTGGTCACCCACTTTTACTGGCCAGGCATGCGCTCCGATGTAGAGACCCACTGTAAGTCCAGCCCCACGTGTCAGTCCAGCGGGAAGAGTGGAGGGAAGCGCAAAGCCCCCCTCCAACCCTTCCCCGTGGTCAGTACCCCCTTTGAAAGGGTGGGAATCGACATCGTGGGCCCTCTCGGCCCGCAGGACCTCCTTAGGTCACCACTTTATCCTTGTCTTGGTGGACCATGCCACCCGCTACCCTGAAGCCATTCCCCTCCGAACGGTGACGGCCCCCGTAGTGGGGCGGGCTCTCATGGGGATCTTCTCTCGGGTGGGATTCCCCCGAGAAGTCGTAAGCGACCGAGAGACCAACTTCATCTCGAAATACATGAAGTCCCTCTGGCAACAATGTGGGGTGACCTACAAGTTCACCACCCCTTATCACCCCCAGTGGAGCGATTCAACCGGACCCTCAAGGGAATGATCATGGGTCTCGAAGAGCCCCTAAGGCGTACGTGGGATGTCCTCCTCCCCTGTCTCCTCTTCGCGTACCGCGAAGTCCCCCAGAAGTCCCTGGGGTTCAGCCCCTTCGAGCTCCTCTACGGGCACACCGTCCGAGGACCCCTCAGCCTGGTCAAGGAAGGTTGGGAGACGGCGGCCCCAGAGCCCTTTCCGGATGTGTTTCGCTACATCCTGGCTCTCCGTAACCAGACCAGAAAGTTCCAAGAATTGGCCGAGGCCAACCTCGAGGCCAGTCAAGAAGAAATGAAACGGTGGTTTGACCAGAATGCCACTCTGGTCGAGTTTCAACCCGGACAGCAGGTCTGGGTGATGGCCCCCGTAGAGCCCTGTGCCCTGTGCCCTGCAAGACAAGTGGACAGGGCCTTTCAAGGTGGTGGAGCGCAAGAGTCAGGTGACTTATCTCATCGATGTGCAGTCTCCCAGGAACCTCTTGAGGGTCCTCCACGTGAACCGCCTCAAGCCCCACTTCGCACGGTCCGAGTTGAGTCTGCTCCTCTCCAAGGACGACGGAGAAGAAGAGGAAACGGAGCCTCTCCCCGATCTCCTGTGCGCCAAGGAAAAAGATGGCTCCGTAGAGGGAGTGAGGCTCTCCTCTTCCCTCTCCCCCGAGCAGCGCGAGGACTGTCGCCAGTTACTGGGACAGTTCTCGGACCTCTTCTCCCTCACCCCCGGCGTCACCAGCTGGTGCGTCCACGACGTGGACACCGGAGATAGCCCACCGGTACGGCACAGAGCCTACCGCGTCCCTGACAGAGTCCGGTCCTGCATCAAGGCCGAAGTCTCGAAGATGCTAGCCCTAGGAGTGGTCGAAGCCTCCGACAGCCCATGGGCTAGTCCTGTGGTTCTGGTTCCGAAGGCAGCCGCTCCCGGCGCTATTCCCGAGCTGAGGTTCTGCGTTGACTACCGCGGGCTCAACGCAGTCACCAGGACCGATGCTCATCCCATCCCCCGAGCAGACGAGCTTATTGATCGCCTAGGGGCTGCTCGCTTCCTTAGCACGTTCGACCTGACCAGCGGATACGGTCAAATCGCCCTCACAGAGGGGGCCAGAGAGCGATCCAATTTTTCCACCCCGGATGGTCACTACCATTTCCGGGTGATGCCCTTCGGGATGAAAAACGCCCCCGCCACCTTCCAGAGGCTGGTGAACCAGGTACTGGCGGGGTTGGAAGAGTTCAGCGCTGCGTATCTGGACGATATCGCAGTCTACAGTTCTCACTGGTCCGAGCACCTCCAGCACCTCTGGGCGGTGCTGACAGCCCTGAGGAGGGCTGGCCTCACCATTAAGGCAAGCAAGTGCCAGATCGGACAAGGGTCTGTGGTCTACCTCGGGCACCAGGTCGGAAGCGGCCTCGTAGCCCCCCTCCAGCCCAAGATCGATGTAATCGTAGCCTGGGAAGCCCCCACGACCCAGACGGAAGTGCGGGCGTTCCTAGGGCTCACGGGGTACTATCGAAGATTTATCAAAGGGTACGGCAGCATCGTAGCCCCCCTCACAGAGTTAACCTCCAAAAACCAGCCCAAGAAAGTCAGCTGGACCCCCACCTGCCAAGAGGCATTCGAAACCCTGAAAAACGCCATGTGTACTGCTCCAGTCCTACAGGCCCCCGACTACTCCCAAGAGTTTGTAGTCCAGACAGACGCTTCCGAGCATGGCATTGGAGCAGTCCTGTCCCAGATAAACGAGGACGACCTGGACCAGCCAGTGGCATTCATTAGCCGGAGGCTACTCCCTCGAGAACAAAGGTGGAGCACCATCGAGCGGGAGGCCTTCGCGGTGGTTTGGGCCCTGAAGAAGCTGAGGCCCTACCTGTTCGGTACTCACTTCCGGGTCCAGACCGACCACCGACCCCTCCGGTGGCTAATGCAGATGAGAGGGGAGAATCCCAAATTGCTGCGCTGGTCCATCTCCCTCCAGGGGATGGACTTCACTGTTGAGCACCGGCCTGGTGCTGACCACGCCAACGCAGACGGCCTGTCCCGATTCTTCCGCCTCAGCGAAGAGAACCCCCAAGAGGATGGGTAGTTCTCCCCGCCTTCAGCTGGGGGGGACGCGTGTTGGACCCGGCCTCGTGGCGCCGTCCGCTTCTGTCCCTCCACACCCTGCGAGCGCAGGCCTGCACCCTGAGTCCCCTGCGCGGCCTCCCCGTTAGCGTAACCTGCACCCTGAGCCTGGTCGTCCTACTCCCGATAAGCCCGACCCTCGTGACCAACGACCAGGCCTGACTATCCCGTCCCACTCCCGGCTCCGAGCGCCTAACCATTGCGTGCCCCACAAGGCCCGGCAGCCATTTTCCCTTCCCGAGATCCCTGTCTCCCTGGGCCTAGCGTGACCCCGGCCCCAGCGAAACCCAGACTCCAAAGGCGCGCCAGTCCCAGCTGGGGGGTAAAGCGCTCCCCGAGTGAGATAAGCCAGGGAGTTTCGATGGCACCTCCGGCCTCCCCTGAGAGACCGGTATCTGTCACACCTCTGGCCTTCCCTTGTGGGCCAGTTTCGTTCACACCTCTGGCCTCCCCCAGTGCTGGCTCCAGACCCGTTGGCGTCTGGGACCCATCGTCAAAGGATCTAAGAACCAACCGCCGGACCTCGCCAACGACTAGCCCCCAGGGCATGAGACCTCCGCCTGCGAGGGTCCGGACATCAAAGGGCCAATGGACTATATCTGGGCCCGCTCGACAACTAGCGGGCAGTTGTATCTTGGACCTGAAGCCCTGCTGATCTGATCGCGGCTGACCCTGAGACGAACTCAACCTCGCATCCTTGAGCCCTGCTGACGCTGTCGCGGCTCCCTCTTCGCAACTAGGAACTGAACCACCTGAGCCCTGCTGACGCTGTCGCGGCTCGAGCTGAACTTGCAACCATCGGAGCCCTGCTGACACTGTTGCAGCTCGACCTCTCTAAGACCTCGGAGCCCTGCTGACGCTGTCGCAGCTCGAGCTTGAACTCGTAGCCATCGGAGCCCTGCTGACGCTGTCGCGGCTCGACTTGCAAAGACCTCGGAGCCCTGCTGACGCTGTCGCGGCTCAAAGCTTGAACTAGTGACCACCTGAGCCCTGCTGATACTGTCGCGGCTCCTCAAGACTTTCTCCGGACCGAGCCCTGCTGACCTCGTCGCGGCTCCAGGAGTACTCTGGTCCGGCTGGACCATCAAGACCACCATCACGACCCGAACCGGCTCGACGTGAGTGAAGCAGCCAGTACCACCATCTTCCCGTATCCCCCAGGTCGAGTATTGAGAGCTCTGCGTAGGGTACGCATCGTACTGGCCCAAAGGCTAAAGACTGTCCCGCTTCCCTCTTCCCGAATCCTCAAGAGACTCTGTGATCCCTCGATCATTCTGTATATAAGAGTGCTTCCTTCTTTTTACTGCATATAAAGAACTTGTCATTGAAATTCAACGTTGTGGTGTCTATTAGTAAGTGTGGTGTGAGCTCAGTGGGTACGATCCTAGACTCAAAGTCCTCCCCCGTGAGGACCTCACGATAAGACTCAGCAAGATCTGTGGAAGAGGTGGGTCCTGGGGTGGTTGGGTGAGTACAACCTGGCCCTCTGAGATCGCCCCTTCTAACACTCTTCATCCGGTGCGGCTGCTCGTCGGAAGTGGCAGGCTTGCGGGGCGTTCCCACCTTCCGGGAGCCCCGCCTCACTTCGGCATCAGTCTTCACCCGGTCCCCCATCTCGGGACCAGGTCTTTTGCAGATGGAGCCGGCGAGGATCCGGGACTTCCTTATTCCCGCGCTCCTCCGATCAGCACACGGCAGCGGGCGGGACTTCCTTTCACAGCTGGAAGTCCCGCCCCACATCAGGCACTACGGTGCCTGACTTCCTGTGGGCAGCGCGAGGGCCGCGGCGGTGATTTCACGGGGGCAAAATGAGGGGTGGGCACCCTCGGTTAATAAAATAAATGTCGAAGCGAGGTGGGCACTCATATCTAACAAAAATGAAGCAATTACTGCATAACGCAGGGTGGGCACCGGCGAGTGGCACGCAAAGGGCAGGAGCTCTTCCTTCCTCGGGAAAACGACAGCGCTCTGCCCAGAAATGAGAAATAAAGCGCCCTCAAGGCGCTAGGGGCACAGACAGCACCAGGTCCCTCAGGAATGACCCCTACAACAAGAAGGGTCCTCAGCAATCTGGCCCCCATAGGTGAGGAGGGCAAGAGGGTCCCACAAAGTCCTGGATCATCAAAAAAAGGAGCAAGCAGCTCCCAAGAACAAGGAAAAGTCCTCCAGCATCCCAGTCCAGCAGGCATCCAGGCAGCCAGGGGCTGGGCAGGGCCCAGGGAGGCAAGCCTTCCCCTGGGCCCCAGCAGCAGCACGCCCCTGGTAGATTCAAGTCAGGAACAAGAACATTTTACAAGAGGTCACAGCCTCCTTTTATACATTGAAAACCTTTGTCTAAAGGTGAAGGGTGGGGGGAAAAGCAGTCGCAGCTGGTTTTGGAGTACTTTGTTTACCCCAGCCACCCTTTCCATTCACCAGGCAGGCTAGGGTCATCAGCCGCACCACAGGGGGCGCAGCCAGCATTGTGTGGGAAAAGCCCAGCCCTATTCAGGACCCAGGTGCAGCCCCTCCCTCACATCAGCATGCTAATCTCTCCATTCACCACCGGGGCAGACCCACACAGACTCTTGGAGCCAGGCTCCCCAGCCAGCTTTAGCCAATCACGCGCCACCATACTTACTGCACACGCACACCAATGTCTAGAAGTGGCACTTCCACACTAGACACAATCATGCAGCATACATCATTGCACAGCATTCAATCACACAAGTCCGCACATACCACCAGACTCGAGCCTGCACACCCCACGCATCACGAACTACCAGGGACACATACATTTCCCATGCATTCCTATGGGAGGGCAGGCCTATCTCACCACACGCACGCACTTTACCCTGGGACACAGTGGTAAAGTGCGCAGAAACCAAAAATCACTAACACCATGTCACAATTAAAAGCAAAAAGTTCAGGGGTGAACCTGCCAGAAGGGCCAAGTTCAACTGGAAGCAACAGCACCAGGGGTGGAGGGAGCATTAGCACCAGGGTTAGAGGGAGCATCAGCCATTGCGGTGGAGGGAGCATCAGCACCTGGGTGGAGGGAGCATCAGAACCTGGGGTGGAGGGAGCATCAGCACCAGGGTTGGAGGGAGCATCAGCAACAGGGGTGGAGGGAGCATGAGCACTTGGGGTAGGGGGCAACAGCACCTGGGGTGGCGGGAGCATCAACACCTGGGGTAGAGGGAGCATCAGCAACAGGGGTGGAGGCAGCATGAGTACCTCAGGTGGAGGGAGCATCAGCACCTGGGGTGGGGGAGCATCAGCACCTGGGGTGGGGGAGCATCAGCACCTGGGGTGGAGGGAGCATCAGCATCTCAGGTGGAGGGCGCATCAACACCTGGGGTCGAGGGAACATCAGCACCTCAGGTGGAGTGAACATCAGCACCTGGGGTGGAGGGAGCATCAGCACCTGTGGTGGAGGGAGCATGAGCAGCTCAGGTGGAGGGAGCATCAACAACCGGGTTGGCGGGAGCATCAACACCTGGGGTCGAGGGAGCATCAGTTATTGTGGTGGAGGGAGCATCAACACCTGGGGTAGAGGAAGCATCAGCTAGTGTGGTGGAGGAGCATCATCACCTGGGTTAGAGGGAGCATTAGCACCTGGGTGGATGGAGAATCATTACCTTGCGTGGTGGGAGCATCAGCACCAGTGGTGGAGGGAGCATCAGCCATTGTGGTGGAGGTAGCATCATCACCTTACGTGGTGGGAGCATCAGCACCTGGGGTGGAGGGAGCATCTGTCATTGTGAGGGAGAGAGCATCAGCACATGGGGTGGAGGGAGCATCAGCACCTGGGTTGTCTGGGGTCACACAGTGTGTTATTAACTCTCTACTCGCTGCAGTGCTATGGTCTCCGGGCGGGACAGTGACTTGTCTGAGGTCACACAGTGTTTCATTAACTCTCTCTCCTCTCTCTGCAGTGCCGGGGTCTCCGGATGGGACGGTCACATGTCTGAGGTCACACAGTGTGTCATTAATGCTCTCTTCTCTCTCTGCAGTGCCGGGGTCTCTGGGTGGGACAGTGACTTGTCTGAGGTCACACAGTGTGTCATTAACTCTCTCTCCTCTCTCTGCAGTGCTGGGGTCTCTGGGTTGGACAGTGACTTGTCTGAGGTCACACAGTGTGTCATTAACTCTCGCTCCTCTCTCTGCAGTGCTGGGGTCTCTGGGTGGGACAGTGTCTTGTCTAAGGTCACACAGTGTGTCATTAACTCTCTCTCCTCTGCAGTACTGGGGTCTCTGGGTGGGACAGTGACTTGTCTGAGGTCACACAGTGTGTCATTCACTCTCTCTCCTCTCTCTGCAGTGCTGGGGTCGCTGGCTGGGACAGTGACTTGTCTGAGGTCACACAGTGTGTCATTAACTCTCTCTCCTCTCTCTACAGTGCTGGGGTCGCTGGGTGGGACAGTGACTTGTCTGAGGTCACACAGTGTGTCATTAACTCTCGCTCCTCTCTCTGCAGTGCTGGGGTCTCTGGGTGGGACAGTGACTTGTCTGAGGTCACACAGTGTGTCATTAACTCTCTCTCCTCTCTCTGTAGTGCTGGGGTCTCTGGCTGGGATAGTGACATGTCTGAGGTCACACAGTGTGTCATTAACTCTCTCTCCTCTCTCTACAGTGCTGGGGTCGCTGGGTGGGACAGTGACTTGTCTGAGGTCACACAGTGTGTCATTAACTCTCGCTCCTCTCTCTGCAGTGCTGGGGTCTCTGGGTGGGACAGTGACTTGTCTGAGGTTACACAGTGTGTCATTAACTCTCTCTCCTCTCTCTGCAGTGTTGGGGTCTCTGGTGGGACAGTGACTTGTCTGAGGTCACACAGTGTGTCATTAACTCTCTCTCCTCTCTCTGCAGTGCTGGGGTCTCTGGGTAGGACAGTGACTTGCCTGAGGTCACACAGTGTGTCATTAACTCTCTCTCCTCTCTCTGCAGTGCTGGGGTCTCTGGGTAGGACAGTGACTTGTCTGAGGTCACACAGGGTGTCATTAACTCTCTCTCCTCTCTCTGCAGTGCTGGGGTCTCTGGGCGGGACAGTGACTTGTCTGAGGTCACACAGTGTGTCATCAACTCTCTCTCCTCGCTGCAGTGCTGGGGTCTCTGGGTGGGACAGTGACTTGTCTGAGGTCACACAGTGTGTCATTAACTCTCTCTCCTCTCTCTGCAGTGCTGGTGTCTCTGGGTGGGACAGTGACTTGTCTGAGGTCACACAGTGTGTCATTAACTCTCTCTCCTCTCTCTGCTGTGCTGAAGTCTCTGGGTGGGACAGTGACTTGTCTGAGGTCACACAGTGTGTCATTACCTCTCTCTCCTCTCTCTCTGCAGTGCTGGGGTCTGTGGGTGGGACAGTGACTTGTCTGAGGTCACACAGTGTGTCATTAACTCTCTCCTCTCTCTGCAGTGCTGGGGTCTCTGGGTGGGACAGTGACTTGTCTGAGGTCACACAGTGTGTCATTAACTCTCTCTCTTCTCTCTGCAGTGCTGGGGTCTCTGGTGGGACAGTGACTTGTCTGAGGTCACACAGTGTGTCATTAACTCTCTCTCCTCTCAGCAGTGCTGGGGTCTCTGGGTGGGACAGTGACTTGTCTGAGGTCACACAGTGTGTCATTAACTCTCTCTCCTCTCTCTGCAGTGCTGGGGTCTATGGGCGGGACAGTGACTTGTCTGAGGTCACACAGTGTGTCATTAACTCTCTCTCCTCTCTCTGCAGTGCTGGGGTCTCTGGGTGGGACAGTGACTTGTCTGAGGTCACACAGTGTGTCATTAACTCTCTCTCCTCCCTGCAGTGCTGGGGTCTCTGGGTGGGACAGTGACTTGTCTGAGGTCACACAGTGTGTCATTAACTCTCTCTCTCTCTCCGCAGCGCTGGGATCTCTGGTGGGACAGTGACTTGTCCGAGGTCACACAGTGTGTCATTAACTCTCTCTCCTCTCTCTGCAGCACTGGGGTCTCTGGGTGGGACAGTGACTTGTCTGAGATCACACAGTGTGTCATTAACTCTCTCTCCTCTCTCTGCAGTGCTGATGTCTCTGGGTGGGATAGTGACTTGTCTGAGGTCACACAGTGTGTCATTAACTCTCTCTCCTCTCTCTGCAGTGCTGGGGTCTCTGGTGGGACAGCGACTTGTCCGAGGTCACACAGTGTGTCATTAACTCTCTCTCCTCTCTCTGCAGCGCTGGGGTCTCTGGGTGGGACAGTGACTTGTCTGAGGTCACACAGTGTGTCATTAACTCTCTCTCCTCTCTCTGCAGTGCTGGTGTCTCTGGGTGGGACAGTGACTTGTCTGAGGTCACACAGTGTGTCATTAACTCTCTCTCCTCTCTCTGCAGTGCTGGGGTCTCTGGGTAGGACAGTGACTTGTCTGAGGTCACACAGTGTGTCATTCACTCTCTCTCCTCTCTCTGCAGTGCTGGGGTCGCTGGGTGGGACAGTGACTTGTCTGAGGTCACACAGTGTGTCATTAACTCTCTCTCCCCTCTGCAGTGCTGGGGTCTCTGGGTGGGACAGTGACTTGTCTGAGGTCACACTCTGTGTCATTAACTCTCTCCTCTCTCTGCAGCGCTGGGGTCTCTGGTGGGACAGTGACTTGTCTGAGGTCACACAGTGTGTCATTAACTCTCTCTCCTCTCTCTGCAGCGCTGGGGTCTCTGGTGGGACAGTGACTTGTCTGAGGTCACACAGTGTGTCATTAACTCTCTCTCTGTCTCTCTCTCTGCAGTGCTGGGGTCTCTGGGTGGGACAGTGACTTGTCTGAGGTCACACAGTGTGTCATTAACTCTCCTCTCTCTGCAGTGCTGATGTCTCTGGGTGGGACAGTGACTTGTCTGAGGTCACACAGTGTGTCATTAACTCTCTCTCCTCTCTCTGCAGTGCTGGGGTCTCTGGGTGGGACAGTGACTGGTCTGAGGTCACACAGTGTGTCATTAACTCTCGCTCCTCTCTCTGCAGTGTTGGGGTCTCTGGGTGGGACAGTGACTTGTCTGAGGTCACACAGTGTGTCATTAACTCTGTCTCCTCTTTCTGCAGTGCTGGGGTCTCTGGGTGGGACAGTGACTTGTCTAAGGTCACACAGTGTGTCATTAACTCTCTCTCCTCTCTCTGCAGTGCTGGGGTATATGCGTGGGACAGTGACTTGTCTGAGGTCACACAGTGTGTCATTAACTCTCTCTCCTCTCTCTGCAGTGCTGGGGTCTCTGGGTGGGACAGTGACTTGTCTGAGGTCACACAGTGTGTCATTAACTCTCGCTCCTCTCTCTGCAGTGCTGGTGTCTCTGGGTGGGACAGTGACTTGTCTGAGGTCACACAGTGTGTCATTAACTCTCTCTCCTCTCTCTTCAGTGCTGGGGTCTCTGGGTGGGACAGTGACTTGTCTTAGGTCACACAGTGTGTCATTAACTCTGTCTCCTCTTTCTGCAGTGCTGGGGTCTCTGGGTGGGACAGTGACTTGTCTGAGGTCACACAGTGTGTCATTAACTCTCTCTCCTCCCTGCAGTGCTGGTGTCTCTGGGTGGGACAGTGACTTGTCTGAGGTCACACAGTGTGTCATTAACTCTCTCCTCTCTCTGCAGTCCTGGGGTCTCTGGGTGGGACAGTGACTTGTCTGTGTGACCTCAGACAAGTCACTGTCCCACCCAGAGACCCCAGCACTGCAGAGGAGAGAGAGTTAATGACACACTGTGTGACCTTAGACAAGACACTGTCCCACTCAGAGACCCCAGCACTGCAGAGAGAGGAGCGAGAGTTAATGACACACTGTGTGACCTCAGACAAGTCACTGTCCCACCCAGAGACCCCAGCACTGCAGAGAGAGGAGAGAGAGTTAATAACACACTGTGTGACCTCAGACAAGTCACTGTCCCACCCAGAGACCCCAGCACTGCAGAGAGAGGAGCGAGAGTTAATGACACACTGTGTGACCTCAGACAAGCCACTGTCCCTCCCAGAGACCCCAGCACTGCAGAGAGAGGAGAGAGAGTTAATAACACACTGTGTGACCTCAGACAAGTCACTGTCCCACCCAGAGACCCCAGCACTGCAGAGAGAGGAGAGAGAGTTAATGACACACTGTGTGACCTCAGACAAGCCACTGTCCCTCCCAGAGACCCCAGCACTGCAGAGGAGAGAGAGTTAATGACACACTGTGTGACCTTAGACAAGACATTGTCCCACCCAGAGACCCCAGCACTGCAGAGAGAGGAGCGAGAGTTAATGACACACTGTGTGACCTCAGACAAGTCACTGTCCCACCCAGAGACACCAGCACTGCAGAGAGAGGAGAGAGAGTTAATGACACACTGTGTGACCTCAGACAAGTCACTGTCCTACCCAGAGACCCCAGCACTGCAGAGAGAGGAGAGAGAGTTAATGACACACTGTGTGACCTCAGACAAGTCACTGTCCGACCCAGAGACCCCATCACTGCAGAGAGAGAGAGAGAGTTAATGACACACTGTGTGACCTCAGGCAAGTCACTGTCCCACCCAGAGACCCCAGCACTGCAGGGAGGAGAGAGAGTTAATGACACACTGTGTGACCTCAGACAAGTCACTGTCCCACCCAAAGACCCCAGCACTGCAGAGAGAGGGGAGAGAGTTAATGACACACTGTGTGACCTCAGACAAGCCACTGTCCCTCCCAGAGACCCCAGCACTGCAGAGGAGAGAGAGTTAATGACACACTGTGTGACCTTAGACAAGACACTGTCCCACCCAGAAACCCCAGCACTGCAGAGAGAGGAGCGAGAGTTAATGACACACTGTGTGACCTCAGACAAGTCACTGTCCTACCCAGAGACCCCAGCACTGCAGAGAGAGGAGAGAGAGTTAATGACACACTGTGTGACCTCAGACAAGTCACTGTCCCACCCAGAGACACCAGCACTGCAGAGAGAGGAGAGAGAGTTAATGACACACTGTGTGACCTGTGGTATATAAATAAATAATACCGGATCTATTTTTGTCTAGGCATAGCAATAACAGATAGCTCAATATATAAGAGTCAAGATTCGAGGTAGTAGGAGTTTTGCAGGTTTAAAACAGCATAAGGACAGGAACAGGACTACCTGCACAGGAATAGGATGGCAGCGCTGCCGGGGGCAGGATCGGAATCGGCGTAACATTTAATAACAATACACAAGTATATATACTAAAACAGTTGCATTACAGTACATATGATAGGCGGAGCAGTGGGTGGAGCAGTAGGCGTGACGCGTAGCAGTCGCGAAAGATAAGGGTGAAAGTAGGTGTAACAGGGCGTATACATAGACATGTGATGCAAACGTAACAGAATATGTCATGAATGGGGCGGAAACATGGAGGGGGCTACCTAAGGAGCCGGGACCTCTAACCTGATGGTGCACGCAAACTGGCAATGACGTGTTACTAGGAGAAGCTGGGGGCTACGAACTCTGTGCTAGGAGCAGAGACTGAAGTCTGGAGAGTCAGGGCGACATGTACCTAAACAGTATCTAGTATCTGATGTTTAGAGAACATGTTGATAGAATCCAAAAGTTATCGGGGTAAAGGCTAACGGACTCTAAGACTGGAGCATGCATTATTCTACATGTAGTGCGTGATGAAGAATATTAAATGACCATAAATACAGTATTTCTCTTACATGGAGACGTAAAGGCTAGACAATGACGGTAACTATTGATGCGATTCAGTAGCTTAGAAATGCAGAGAAGGAGGACTGGACTGATAACTAGAATCATAACATACTCTTGGCAGTTTTAGAGGCAGAGCCAGGCTGAACCGGGCACTGTGAGGCAGGAAGTAAGTGAAGGGTCAGGAACACAGGTGGGGGCTGTATCGCTCCTCAGCGAGGGCTCAGGAGACAGGAGCTGAATCTGGTGTCCGGGCCCTTTTGAGGCCTAGAAACGGGGACTTTACAATGGAATAACGTGCACACTGAGAAACGTGGCAACGTATCTTTAAATAGGCCTGATATTCGTAGTATTCACGAGAACTGGAAACTGGCATACTAGAGGTGGACACAACTATAATTGCGTCTTTAATCGAACATGGGGAATACATATGCATATTAATCATGCACAGATAACATATGATGGAGGACGCGTAGGGACACAGAACATGGCAAAATTTACTTTTCCACATTCCCTCCTTGTCACTACGTTTCCATCAGGAAACATCAATATTCATGATACCATCTATCATTTCATACAGTATCATTTGCTCGTCTCGAATTTTCTTGGAACGGGATTTAGAACGGGGCTTGGGACTAGGAATACAAGAGGTAGCACAAATGCCGCAAATCGCAGGGCCACATTGTATACAGAGGCAGCAGCTGAATATGATCGCTACTGCAATACCTAGAAAGGACAAGACCTTCCATCCCCAGGCGGAAATTATATTCCAGAACCAACCGGACCATGTCCAGGTGCCTGGATCTTGGTGTAACAGATGGGCAATTTTATGGAGTCTGGTTATAGCTGAATAAACAGACGGCGCGTTATTAGGAATGAAAATGCAGCAACTAGATCCGATGACTCTACATGCCCCGCCCCTATCGGCCAGTATGACGTCAAGGACGAGACGATTTTGCAAAACGACAAATCTCATAGCAGATTGTTCTTCAGTTAAATTACCCAGGGCAGAGGCAGTCTCATTTACTACAGCTTCAAGGGTTCTGGTTAACCTACGGATTAGCTTACTATTCTGAACAGGTCCTAAAAAGAAAAAGAAACCTTTATTAAAATCTGTATACTGTTCTAGAGTGGTTTCAGTATAATCGACAATTGGGGACTCGATCTCCCTTTTATGTCTAATGTGTACTAGATGTGTGTTTCTGTGATAATCAGATGGGGCTAGGAAAACAGGTGGCAGTAGGAAGGCAATGTAACAGGTTCCCTCCCAATCGAGGGGCAGACGAACATATGCAGTCTGACCACAAATAAAATAAGAATGACGTGAAGCTTTGAAAATAGATTTCCCACTGTCACTATACTTGACAATAGTAGTACAATCACTATGTCCTACATGTACGGAACCATTATTTCGGACACATAATTCGCCTTTGACTGGTAGTACTGAAATAGCAGGTAAGTCTGGAGTAGTATCAGACTGAACATTCAGGACCATGAAATTCGAAGAATAATTACCTAAATTGTAAACTTCGTTTTCTAGATCTAACCCGGTTCTGTGGGGGAGACCTTGCTTGTCTGGGAAACATGTACTGTTAAGAAAAGACATATCGGTTGAGGATGACGTTAACGTGGACCATGCTCCACACGAACCATTATGTGAAAATGGATAAGGGAAGAGTGGCAGAACTCCCTTCGGTGTCTGGAAAGGGGGGAGTCGACCACACACCCAACAATTAGTGGCATTGCTGGTCTGGTGTGAATAATGTAACATGCGGATAAAAGAATTGTTACGCATAGCGAGGCGGTAAGAGAGTTCATGAGGAGGCAGATCACTAAACGTGTGTTCTACTGTAACATTGGAAGACTTATTTACATGAGAAACTGGAAAATACAGATAAAATGCATAACTAGTGCAGGAAATCATAATGCTGAGAAATAAAACGAAACTTAGAAAAATGATACATCGGATTGAGTTTTGACTAACTCTCTCACTATGGGGGTCTATTTTATACATGTCAGAAACCGGTCTAACCGTTTCACCTAGGGGAGGACTTAGACAATCAAACTGGCTGACTTATTTTACTAGACCTTAACTTTTTCTTATACTCCTGTTGCGGAGTTGTCTCTAACAGGGAGGGTGCAGTAACAGTGTCTTTTGCGGGACAGTCCTTAAGAATAGTACTTTGGCAGTCCTTTAAATCCTCGGAAATGTTCTTTGAAACTGGTTTCAATCCATAAAATTTCTTGATGTGCGAAAGATGCACCCAGCCTTTTCTTCCCTCCAACTTCACGGCTGTACGGGTGGCCAGGAGGACCTGTCGGGGCTCCTTCCAGCGAGGCTCCAGCGGACTTGAACGATCAAAATTTCTCACTAAGACCATGGATCCGGGAACGATTTCATGCGGTGCCACCTCGGTATTGTCTGGAAATGCGGCGGCAACCTGTGAACGACAAGAGTTGAGGGCAGACATCAAGGAAGCTAGGTAATCTGTCAGCATATTACTTGAAACATCGGTAATACTTCGGGGTCTAGGTGTACCCCACATGTTAGGGGGGCGGCCGAAAACGACCTCGTACGGGGACAGACCTGATCTGGAATGTGCGACCATGCGCATGTAGAACAGGGCAACTGGCAGAGCTATTAGCCAGTCCACACCTTTCTCTTGACAAACTTTTGCAATTCGAATTTTCAGGGTCTGATTATGTCTCTCTACGAGACCGGCTGCTTCAGGATGGCGTACACAATGGAACTTCCACTGGTACCCTAACAACAGGGAAACGTGTTTCATCAACTCAGATGAGAATGGCTGGCCGTTATCAGAATATACGACTCTAGGGAGTCCATAACGGGGGAAGAACTCACGAACCAACTGCTTGGCAGTAGTCGTGGCTGTGTAATCTGGGACTGGATATGCTTCTGTCCACCTGGACAAAGCGCATACAACTACAAGGACATACTTGAAACCTCGACATCGCTCCATCTGAATGTAATCCATCTGGAGGACTTCAAAAGGGTGGTCAGGAGGCTGGAATCCACCTTGTTCCACCGGGACACTTTTACCTGGATTAAACTGACAACATATCATACAGGTACGGACTTTCTGCTTGGCTGCAGCTCGTAAGTGCTTGTTGAACCAAATGTTCTGGATACTGTCTAACATTGCTTTTTCCCCTAAATGTGCTGGACTATGTGCGGTATTGATAATGACTTGAACCATAGAGTCGGGGAGAAACCATGTGGCTTTACCCTTCGTCAACCATCCCTGATCTGTCTGGACCCCTCCTTGTTCGGACCATTCCTCGATTTCATCGGGAGTAGCATGTAACTGGATATCTATGACATCTTGAGTAGGGTCCTTAACTGTCATACATGTAGTCGGATCTGGAGTATGTGTCGGTGTCTTATTAACTGGAATGTCTGGTGTCTGAGCTGTAAGCTTGGCTGTGCGATCTGCTAGATCATTACCTTGAGAAATAGTGTCAGTAACTTTCGTATGTGCTTTGCATTTCATGATAGCAATGGATGTCGGTAAATGTATTGCATCTAACAGAGCTTGAATAAGGAGACCATGCTGAATCTTGGTTCCATGAGAATTCATGAAACCTCTCTCCTGCCAGAGCACTCCGAAGTCGTGTACAACTCCAAATGCGTAACGTGAATCTGTGTAAACATTAACTTTCAGGTTCTTGGCGTGTATGCAGGCTTGAGTCAGAGCAACTAGCTCTGCTGCTTGAGCAGACAGGGTGTCAATGCGGTGTGTCTCTATAACTTCGGTGTCGGTAGTCACTGCATACGCGGCTACTAGTTCTCCTGTACTTGTTCTCATGCATGAACCATCCACATAAAGTGTCAGGTCGGGATCTGGTAATGGAATATCTGTCAGATCTTGTCTTGGCTTGGTCATGATGTTAACTACTTCCACACAATCGTGTGTGGCAGGATTTGGATTAGCTGATGGTAACAGTGTAGCAGGATTTAGGACGTTGCAGCGTCTGATTTCTATGTGTGGCTGAAACAGTGTCAATTCATAACCTGTTAAACGTGCAATGGTCAAGTGCTGAGTTTGTGTTCGGTTTAAAAGAACTTCCACAGAGTGTGGAACTTGTACTGTCAGGGAGTGTCCTAAGACTATGGAATCACTTTGTCTGATAGCTAGTGCTGTGGCTGCAACTGACTTGAGGCACGCAGGCAGAGCCTGGGCTACAGGATCTAATGTGCTCGAAAAATAAGCACAGGGCTTGTATTGTCCTGCTTGATCTTGTGTAAGAACAGATAATGCTGTACCTTCGCGTTCAGTTACGAAAAGTGTAAAAGGCTTACTGTAGTTCGGTGTAGCTAGAACTGGGGCTTGGCATAGGGCTTTCTTTAACTCATTGAAACTAAGTGTATGTTCAGATGTCCAAGGGAGGACAGTCGATACGGCTGCCTCCTGTGTCGTTAACTGTATCAATGGTTTAGCTAGAAATGCATACTGAGGAATCCATTGTCTGCAATAAGAAGTAAGGCCGATAAAAGCACGTACCTCCTTCTGGGTCTTGGGCTGAAGAAGACTCGCTATTAACTGGATACGATCTGGTGTCAACTGCCTACCCCTCTTGGACAGTAAGTGGCCTAAATAGATCACTTGCTGGACACAGAATTGAAGCTTCGAAGGGGACACCTTGTGCCCCATCTCGGCTAGGAAATAGAAGACTGTAAGTGAGGCTTGCTCGCAATCACGTTCAGAACGGGCTGTGATCAGTAGATCATCAACATACTGGAGCAGGGCAGTGTCAGTTGGCATGTGAATGTTGTCTAGTTGTCTCTTGAGTGCTTGACTGTAAATACTAGGACTTTCTGTGAAACCTTGAGGAGCGCGTGTGAACATATAGCTCCTTCCATTTAAACAAAATCCGAAAAGAAACTGGCTGTCTGGATGAATGGGGACACTGAAAAACGCGTTCTTGAGGTCTATGACTGTAAAAAATGTGGCTTCGGAATCAATGGCTGTCAATAGGGAAGAGATATCTGGGACAACTGGGTACTGGGGAATAATACATTTATTAAGTTCTCGAAGGTCAATTACTAATCGATATACTGGAGGTGCATTTGGGTCAGTACGTTTCATGACAGGAATGATCGGAGAATTACATACATTGGAGTCAGTTTCTATAATTACTCCTTGAGCCATAAGCTCGTCAACAATTTTGGATAAGGCTGCTACAGCCTCAGGTGGCAATCTATACTGTCTGATTCGTGGTAACACTACACCTGGCTTAAGAGTCACACGATGGGGTGTGATTTGCATAAAGCCAACATCAGTTGGACCTTGCGCCCATAGATGCTGCGGAACATTAGACAATCTTGGATCAAAATCTCGTAATACATAGTGACCCTTGAAGTCACGTAGGAACAATCGTATTCCCTCTGGGGAACAGCATATAACTGCACCTAACTCTTTCAGTGTTTTAATGCCTAATAGATTCTCTGGACATGACTTCGTAAGTAACAGATCAGTAGTGCGGGACAATGGACCTACTTCTAGAGTACCTGGCTTTGATATTTCATTTACAATAGGCTTTCCTGAAAATCCAAGGGAAACATTTCTAGAGCCTGAGAGCGGAGCCCCTGGAACTTCGGCGTGACTTATAGTGGTCCTACTTGCCCCTGTATCAATCAGAAACTTTCTGTCTTTCCCTAGTACTTGACTAGGGACCCTCTTGATCTACAGGTATCTCGATGAGAGGCAAGCCTACCTCCCTCTCTAGGCTGTTTCATGAATATGGCTGATACTCTGGATACTCGGACTGTGCATACTGGTACATCTGCTGTGTAACATGCTGTGTTGCAGCAATAGGCTGCGGTGCTGTAACTGTCTGTGGTGCATTCTGTGGCTGAGGGGTCTGTGTAACTTGTTCTTGTCTAGGCGGACGTGGTCTTTCTTTAGTCTTACCGGTAGCAATATTGTGTTTCAGAACTGCACACTCGTTTATAAAATGACCTGGCTGTTTACAATAATTGCAGTTCCCTTTAACGGGAGCTGCAGGATGACTGGCTTGATTCGGACCCCTCTTCTGACTGTCTTGAGAAACAGATTGTGCAACTAGTACTTTCATTTTTGTGTCTTTCATACGTTTTCTCTCGTGTTCTTGCTCTTCTCTGATTCTATTCTGGTGATACTGAAGCATCTGTAACATCTGGGACGGGGTATTAGCTTGCCAGGTACTTTCGACTTTTCAAAACTCGGTTTTTAACTTGTGGACTTGAATTCTCGACTAATTTGGTAACAAAAAGGTGAGGGTATGACTCGCTACTCGTCTTGAGGCCACTGTTGATGCTAAAACATTTTTCAAATCTAGAGTAAAAATCGCTAGTATCTTCATCTTGTTTCTGTTTACAGGCTGAGATTGCATCCCAGTCTTCCTTTTTAGTGGTTAATAATCTGGGCAAAACTTGTATTAATAATTCTGGTAATTCTTTACATTTGTCTCCAAGACCGGTACCTGGTACTCGTGCCTTATCTTCAGCTTCTAGAACTGCCCAATCGATCTTTTTCTCTCCCACCTCCCATTCTTTTTCTTTGAGTTTCTCATATACCCCTGCGGGCAACAGGACTTTTAACATTTTAATAATATCTGGATACGTGTATTCTCCCATACGGAGCATGTCCTTTAATTCTCGGTGGAACCCTGCTGGATCTTTATCATGACAGGGAATTAACTTTTTCATCTCTAAGAGTTCCATCTTTGTAATCGGGGTGTAAACAAACACTCGTTGCATTTCACCACCCTCTGTCTTAACTGGATGCACTTCTCGTAACGGATTCTGTCTGTCTATGTAAAAGGGTTTACTTTCTGGGGGTGAGACATGAACAAAATGCGGGTTCAGAAACATACTATATTTGTGGCGCTGTTCTAGAATGACACTAATCAAATCGGTACCTAAACCTTTCCATCTATACTGGAGTAACTCGTTCAGGATATCGTGTAACGGACCTGGATCAGAATGTTGACCCTCATACAAAGTAATGAGGTGTTGAATCATATACATACCCACCAGTCGTTGCTCGGCTGGGGGCAATTTCAGAAACATTTGTGCCACTATTTCGTCTGGAAAAGTGGTAGAATCAGTAATCCATCGGACTGCTGATCGGACTAGTTCTTGTTCATGCATAGTACTTAACTCGCTATAACCAATTCGTGATTTCAGAATGTGATCGGTAGCTTGAAATACTTGTTCTAGAGAACCTTGTTCTAGTGCTGGAGGATGAAAAGTTGACTTGTGTTCTAGGCGTAAATGGCGGTCTGGAAATCTAGATTTTCCTACATACGCTATTCTGGCGGGATTCTCGTCCTCTACCTCTTCCGCAGAGTCATTTTCTTTCTCGCTTACTTGTGCTGCTTTACGTTGATCATGTAACCTTATTATTTCCTTACGAATTTTCTTGTACATACTCTCTATACTACCTATAGTTCTATGCTTACCGTCGGCTATATTATCACTCCACCTTGTCAGGATTTTCATTTCGGCTTGATCTTTGGTCGGATAATCTTGTTCTCTTATTAGACAATTAATCAGAAACTTTAATAGCATGAGCTGGACTTCAACTTTTCTTTGGCACATGACGTCACTAATACTTTCTGGATCATTCCCTGTACGGATGAAACGATATATTCTGTCTAGATCTTCTTTCATATCTGGTAGGGTGTCCAAATACCCGGTCACCCGTCTTACACGTATAGAATATAGAATCATACTATCATCACCTGTGACTGGATCATAGCGACATTCAGTAAGGACTCGTCGGATATCTGCAGCGGACTGATATTTGGGCGTACGTTGTGACGCACATTCATGTAACTCGGCCAACGTTTTACGTTGGTGCGGTGGCGGGGTACCAGGAGGACCTCCTCCTGCGGCCCCTAAACTGGAATCATCGACTGATGCTCTTCGTACTAGCGCGGCGGGAAATTGAAATGCGGGCTGAACTTGTATGGCGGGCTGAACCTGGGGGACCGTAGCAGGTACTGCAAGGGGTGCCCCGGTGTCTGGAGGAGCAGGAAGTGCCTGATTTACAGGGACTGGCGGAGCGGGATTTGCATATTCCGGGACTGTGTCGTCCAAATAGGACGAAATGAATATATCAGCTGCGGTCGGTTTGTGACGTAGCTTGGTCGGAACTAATGGTGGCGGAAAATTACTGGATGCCTCCGGGGTCGCTTTTGGCAAGCCCTCGGCAAGAAGAGGGTACATACCCTTAATAAGGGCATTCCTCTGTCTGTCTGATTGTTCAGTTTTAACTCGTTCACCTATCTCGATTAATTCTTTTTCTTGGGCTCGCTCTAAGGATTCTCTACTTAATTCTGACTTTCTGATTTCTTTTTCGGTTCTTTTATGAGATTCTTTGCGCCATAACTCGATGGCGTCTTTCTGTGACTGTCTGGCCTTCTTTTTCCATAATGCCTCTTCTACTCTCATGATGCACTCGGCATCCCACGTACCTGATACGGGCCATCTATACTTTTCCTCTAACTCCTTGGTATACTCTACCCATAAATCTAGATACAATATGGCGCTTATGCCATGTTTCTGATACATAAAATGACCTGGACTGTCCCTAGGCGGGACAGGAACTGCTGCTTCTAGCAGACCTTTTCTGGTTTTTAACTGACGCAGTTTTGAAAAGAGCGGCATGACTGAACTATAATCTGGACACAATACAATACACAATAAACACGATAATTACTTCACACTCATACCACGACATTAAAATACATGAAGAACATTGTAAATAACAGTTCGAACAGAATACCACCTGGAATACGGAAAACAGAATACATGAATTTTCTCGAGAACAGAACTGACTAGAACAGAAACTAGATGCACTGCTGAAACAGTACGAAACTCACCGGTCTCATAAAGAGACACGTCAGGACCCGCATCCACCGAAGTGGACACTTCGTTTTGTGGGTCTGTGTACCACCAACCCACGGACCAGAGTCAATTAGATTGACCCTGTCTAGATACTACCCCAGCAACGGTACTCACCGGGCAGCAAGAACGGAAGGCCTCGAACTGGACTGGACTGCTTCGACGCCGGACGGACGAACTTCGGACTTCTGTTACGGGTGGGCCTCCGGATACCTCGGACCTTGGACTCTCGGCTGGGGCTCTGGTCGGGACTCGCCGCGTTCCTCCACCGCCTCGTCTGGATGCTGGACCGCCACCTCCGTCTCCTCCGTGGGCCTGAGGGATACTTGAAGCAGAAATATCTGCCGGTGCACGGTATGGTTCCGTCACGGCTGCAGAGGGTCAGGGGGCCGGCGTGGCTTCACCGGCGCGTGGGGAAAGGGCAAGTCCCTATTCGGGCGCCATTATGTGGTATATAAATAAATAATACCGGATCTATTTTTGTCTAGGCATAGCAATAACAGATAGCTCAATAAATAAGAGTCAAGATTCGAGGTAGTAGGAGTTTTGCAGGTTTAATACAGCATAAGGACAGGAACAGGACAACCTGCACAGGAATAGGATGGCAGCGCTGCCGGGGGCAGGATCGGAATCGGCGTAACATTTAATAACAATACACAAGTATATATACTAAAACAGTTGCATTACAGTACATATGATAGGCGGAGCAGTGGGTGGAGCAGTAGGCGTGACGCGTAGCAGTCGCGAAAGATAAGGGTGAAAGTAGGTGTAACAGGGCGTATACATAGACATGTGATGCAAACGTAACAGAATATGTCATGAATGGGGCGGAAACATGGAGGGGGCTACCTAAGGAGCCGGGACCTCTAACCTGATGGTGCGCGCAAACTGGCAATGACGTGTTACTAGGAGAAGCTGGGGGCTACGAACTCTGTGCTAGGAGCAGAGACTGAAGTCTGGAGAGTCAGGGCGACATGTACCTAAACAGTATCTAGTATCTGATGTTTAGAGAACATGTTGATAGAATCCAAAAGTTATCGGGGTAAAGGCTAACGGACTCTAAGACTGGAGCATGCATTATTCTACATGTAGTGCGTGATGAAGAATATTAAATGACCATAAATACAGTATTTCTCTTACATGGAGACGTAAAGGCTAGACAATGACGGTAACTATTGATGCGATTCAGTAGCTTAGGAATGCAGAGAAGGAGGACTGGACTGATAACTAGAATCATAACATACTCTTGGCAGACTCAGAGGCAGAGCCAGGCTGAACCGGGCACTGTGAGGCAGGAAGTAAGTGAAGGGTCAGGAACACAGGTGGGGGCTGTATCGCTCCTCAGCGAGGGCTCAGGAGACAGGAGCTGAATCTGGTGTCCGGGCCCTTTTGAGGCCTAGAAACGGGGACTTTACAATGGAATAACGTGCACACTGAGAAACGTGGCAACGTATCTTTAAATAGGCCTGATATTCGTAGTATTCACGAGAACTGGAAACTGGCATACTAGAGGTGGACACAACTATAATTGCGTCTTTAATCGAACATGGGGAATACATATGCATATTAATCATGCACACATAAAATATGATGGAGGACGCGTAGGGACACAGAACATGGCAAAATTTACTTTTCCACAGACCTCAGACAATTCACTGTCCTACCCAGAGACCCCAGCACTGCAGAGAGAGGAGAGAGAGTTAATGACACACTGTGTGACCTCAGACAGGTCACTGTCCCACCCAGAGACACCAGCACTGCAGAGAGAGGAGAGAGAGTTAATGACACACTGTGTGACCTCAGACAAGTCACTGTCCCACCCAGAGACCCCAGCACTGCAGCGAGGAGAGAGTTAATGACACACTGTGTGACCTCAGACAAGTCACTGTCCCACCCAGAGACCCCATCACTGCAGAGAGAGAGAGAGAGTTAATGACACACTGTGTGACCTCAGGCAAGTCACTGTCCCACCCAGAGACCACAGCACTGCAGAGAGACAGAGAGAGTTAATGACACACTGTGTGACCTCAGACAAGTCACTGTCCCACCCAAAGACCCCAGCACTGCAGAGAGAGGGGAGAGAGTTAATGACACACTGTGTGACCTCAGACAAGTCACTGTCCCACCCAGAGACCCCAGCACTGCAGAGAGAGGAGAGAGTTAATGACACAGTGTGTGACCTCAGACAAGTCACTGTCCCACCCAGAGACCCCATCACTGCAGAGAGGAAAGAGAGTTAATGACACACTGCGTGACCTCAGACAAGTCACTGTCCCACCAGAGACCCCAGCACTGCAGAGAGAGGAGAGAGAGTTAATGACACACTGTGTGACCTCAGACAAGTCACTGTCCCACCCAGAGACCCCAGCACTGCAGAGAGAGGAGAGAGAGTTAATGACGCACTGTGTGACCTCAGACAAGTCACTGTCCCACCCAGAGTGGTAGTGCTGGGGTCTCTGGTGGGACAGTGACTTGTCTGAGGTCACACAGTGTGTCATTAACTCTCTCTCCTCTCCGCAGTGCTGGGGTATCTGGGTGGGACAGAGACTTGTCTGAGGTCACACAGTGTGTCATTAACTCTCTCTCCTCTCTCTGCAGTGCTGGGGTCTATGGGCGGGACAGTGACTTGTCTGAGGTCACACAGTGTGTCATTAACTCTCTCTCCTCTCTCTGCAGTGCTGGGGTCTCTGGGTGGGACAGTGACTCTTCTGAGGTCACACAGTGTGTCATTAACTCTCTCTCCTCCCTGCAGTGCTGGGGTCTCTGGGTGGGACAGTGACTTGTCTGAGGTCACACAGTGTGTCAGTGTTGGAAATGGGATCCCCGGCTGGCCAGGGCTTTCGCCAAAGTCAGTCAGAGACCACCACACCCAAGTCAGGGCAAGGGAGTTACACGCCAAGATAACCCCTACTCACCCTCTAGGTAACGTGGCGCGAGCAGCAAGGCTAAACTTGGAGGTGATGTAAGTTAAGTATTTGCGCACGCACCCCAGCAACAACAACCAAAGGCCCACCACAAAGGAAACTCCACACAAGGTTATATAAAAATAGCCTTTGTATTACACCAAAACACATTAGATAAAACACACACTTTACAATGTGCCAGAGGCACGGGCAGAATTTACAAGGGGATATTTACAAGACAGGGCCACCTGGGCCACTGTCAGGAATCAGAAGTAGCACTTTCAGAAATAGCACTTAGTACATAGAATATAGCACAAAATAGCACACAACCAGTAATCACTGGTAACAGGACCTCACTAGCACCACCTGTACTAGGGAGAAAACAACCACCTATGTATCACAATACCTGTAGGGGTGTAAGAGGAAAACACATGATGCAATGCATAACATTCATTCAGAGGTGTAAAGGCACATGACGCATAAACAATACATTCAGAGGTGCAAGGAACAGCAACACAATAGCGCAAAATCCACATTTGCCACCACCTGTGGCAGTCCCTGTGTCCCAATGTCAGGGCCTAAACGTGGCAGCTGCCCACAAAGTGCTGGGCAGCTGGGAAGCAATGCTGGGGGGGACAACGTTGGAGCCTCTCAGGCCCTGCAAAAAGCACTTGTTTCCCCTTGAGCCTCGCTGGGCTCTTCACGCTACCAAATGCCTCCTCTGAGCCTCTCTGGGCTCTGAAACACAATGTGGGCACTCAGGAGCCTCTCAGGGCTCAAACCCAAAAAGATGGAGCCTCGTTGCGCCTCGAAGAACAAATGCCCCCCTGAGCCCCACTGGGCTCTGCACACCAGGCCTGGAGCCCCTTTCCGGGCTCCGGACACAAAATGGGGTCGTAGTTGGAGTCCCCCTCCTGGGGACTCAGTGAACCAAGTAATGCCCACACGAGCCTCTCGGGCTCTGAAAACAACTGCTGCCCTGAGCCTCGCCGGCTCCAACAACAGGTAAGGCCCCCACGAGCCTTTTACTAGGGGGGAGGGGCGGGCACCGAAAATGCGGCCCGACGCCCCCTCCCCTCCCTGGCACTCACCGGTCTCTGCAGGCTGCAGCACTTTCTGCCTCTGACTCCTGGCGGGCGGGGAACTCCTCCTTCGCGCTCCGCCCGGGGCACACGTCCAGGCTCTGTCTCTCCCTCGGGGCTCTCCCTGCAGGCAGCAGTTTCCGCCTGCCTCTCTGTCCTGCCCCCGGCCTGCCTGACTTCCAGGTCGCGGGTGCGGGGCGGGACTTCCGGTCGGCCCGCTCTTGGATTGGCCGGCCGGCAGAAACACTTCCGGGTCGTCGCGGGCAGCGCGGCGGCCCGTCTCCGGTGCTTCTAGGCGGGGGCTGAATTTACCGATGCATTCCTTTGTTCAAGGGTGCAGAGTGGGGGCGGAACCAGTCGCAGCTGGTTCTTGAGTACTCTGTTTACCTCAACCACCCTCTCTATTCACTGGCAGGGCTTGGGTCATTAGACACACCACAGGGGGGCGGAGCCAGCTTTGTGTGGGGAAAACCCAGCCCATCCAGGACACAGGTACACTCCTCCCACACATCACTCATGCTAATCTCCCACTCACCACCGGGCAGACCCATCCAGACTTCCTGGAGCCTGGCATGCCAGCCAGCTCCAGCCAATCACACGCCAGCACCCTCACAGCACACGTACAGCCATGTCTAGAAATGGCGCTTCCCTACTAGACACATACATGCTGCATACACCGTTGCGCAGCATTCACTCACACAAGTTCACACATACCAGACTCAAGCCTGTACACCCCACGCATCAGGAACTACCAGGGACACATACATTCCCCATGCATTCCTATGGGCGGGCAGGCCTAGCTCAGCACATGCACTCAGAGTGCGCACGCACTTTCCACTGGGACACAGTGAAAGTGCGCAGAATCCAAAAATCACCATCTCCAGGTCACCATTTCAAGCAAAAAGTCTAGGGGTGAACCTGCCCTAAGGGCCAAAGTCCAACAGTCAGTAACGCTCTCTCATCTCTCCGCAGTGCTGATGGCTCTGGGTGGGACAGTGACTTGTCTGAGGTCACACAGTGTGTCATTAACTCTCTCTCTCCGCAGCGCTGGGATCTCTGGTGGGACAGTGACTTGTCCGAGGTCACAAAGTGTGTCATTAACTCTCTCTCCTCTCTCTGCAGCACTGGGGTCTCTGGGTGGGACAGTGACTTGTCTGAGATCACACAGTGTGTCATTAACTCTCTCTCCTCTCTCTGCAGTGCTGATGTCTCTGGGTGGGATAGTGACTTGTCTGAGGTCACACAGTGTGTCATTAACTCTCTCTCCTCTCTCTGCAGTGCTGGGGTCTCTGGTGGGACAGCGACTTGTCCGAGGTCACACAGTGTGTCATGAACTCTCTCTCCTCTCTCTGCAGCGCTGGGGTCTCTGGGTGGGACAGTGACTTGTCTGAGGTCACACAGTGTGTCATTAACTCTCTCTCCTCTCTCTGCAGTGCTGTGGTCTCTGGGTGGGACAGTGACTTGTCTGAGGTCACACAGTGTGTCATTAACTCTCTCCTCTCTCTGCAGTGCTGGGGTCTCTGGGTGGGACAGTGACTTGTCTGAGGTCACACAGTGTGTCATTAACTCTCTCTTTTCTCTCTGCAGTGCTCGGGTCTCTGGGTGGGACAGTGACTTGTCTGAGGTCACACAGTGTGTCATTAACTCTCTCTCCTCTCCGCAGTGCTGGGGTCTCTGGGTGGGACAGTGACTTGTCTGAGGTCACACAGTGTGTCATTAACTCTCTCCTCTCTCTGCAGCGCTGGGGTCTCTGGTGGGACAGTGACTTGTCTGAGGTCACACAGTGTGTCATTAACTCTCTCTCCTCTCTCTGCAGTGCTGGTGTCTCTGGGTGGGACAGTGACTTGTCTGAGGTCACACAGTGTGTCATTAACTCTCTCTCCTCTCTCTGCAGTGCTGGGGTCTCTGGGTAGGACAGTGACTTGTCTGAGGTCACACAGTGTGTCATTCACTCTCTCTCCTCTCTCTGCAGTGCTGGGGTCGCTGGGTGGGACAGTGACTTGTCTGAGGTCACACAGTGTGTCATTAACTCTCTCTCCCCTCTGCAGTGCTGGGGTCTCTGGGTGGGACAGTGACTTGTCTGAGGTCACACTCTGTGCCATTAACTCTCTCCTCTCTCTGCAGCGCTGGGGTCTCTGGTGGGACAGTGACTTGTCTGAGGTCACACAGTGTGTCATTAACTCTCTCTCTCTCTCTCTCTCTCTCTCTCTGCAGTGCTGGGGTCTCTGGGTGGGACAGTGACTTGTCTGAGGTCACACAGTGTGTCATTAACTCTCTCTCCTCTCTCTGCAGAGCTGGGATCTCGGTGGGACAGTGACTTGTCTGAGGTCACACAGTGTGTCATTAACTCTCTCTCCTCTCTCTGCAGTGCTGGGGTCTCTGGGAGGGACAGTGGCTTGTCTGAGGTCACACAGTGTGTCATTAACTCTCTCTCCTCTCTCTGTAGTGCTGGGGTCTCTGGCTGGGATAGTGACATGTCTGAGGTCACACAGTGTGTCATTAACTCTCGCTCCTCTCTCTGCAGTGCTGGGGTCTCTGGGTGTGACAGTGACTTGTCTGAGGTCACACAGTGTGTCATCCTCTCTCTGCAGTGTTGGGGTCTCTGGTGGGACAGTGACTTGTCTGAGGTCACACAGTGTGTCATTAACTCTCTCTCCTCTCTCTGTAGTGCTGGGGTCTCTGGCTGGGATAGTGACATGTCTGAGGTCACACAGTGTGTCATTAACTCTCGCTCCTCTCTCTGCAGTGCTGGGGTCTCTGGATGTGACAGTGACTTGTCTGAGGTCACACAGTGTGTCATCCTCTCTCTGCAGTGTTGGGGTCTCTGGTGGGACAGTGACTTGTCTGAGGTCACACAGTGTGTCATTAACTCTCTCTCCTCTCTCTGCAGTGCTGGGGTCTCTGGGTAGGACAGTGACTTGCCTGAGGTCACACAGTGTGTCATTAACTCTCTCTCCTCTCTCTGCAGTGCTGGGGTCTCTGGGTAGGACAGTGACTTGTCTGAGGTCACACAGGGTGTCATTAACTCTCTCTCCTCTCTCTGCAGTGCTTGGGTCTCTGGACGGGACAGTGACTTGTCTGAGGTCACACAGTGTGTCAACTCTCTCTCCTCGCTGCAGTGCTGGGGTCTCTGGGTGGGACAGTGACTTGTCTGAGGTCACACAGTGTGTCATTAACTCTCTCTCCTCTCTCTGCAGTGCTGGTGTCTCTGGGTGGGACAGTGACTTGTCTGAGGTCACACAGTGTGTCATTAACTCTCTCTCCTCTCTCTGCTGTGGTGAAGTCTCTGGGTGGGACAGTGACTTGTCTGAGGTCACACAGTGTGTCATTACCTCTCTCTCCTCTCTCTCTGCAGTGCTGGGGTCTGTGGGTGGGACAGTGACTTGTCTGAGGTCACACAGTGTGTCATTAACTCTCTCCTCTCTGCAGTGCTGGGGTCTCTGGGTGGGACAGTGACTTGTCTGAGGTCACACAGTGTGTCATTAACTCTCTCTATTCTCTCTGCAGTGCTGGGGTCTCTGGTGGGACAGTGACTTGTTTGAGGTCACACAGTGTGTCATTAACTCTCTCTCCTCTCCGCAGTGCTGGGGTCTCTGGGTGGGACAGTGACTTGTCTGAGGTCACACAGTGTGTCATTAACTCTCTCTCCTCTCTCTGCAGTGCTGGGGTCTATGGGCGGGACAGTGACTTGTCTGAGGTCACACAGTGTGTCATTAACTCTCTCTCCTCTCTCTGCAGTGCTGGGGTCTCTGGGTGGGACAGTGACTTGTCTGAGGTCACACAGTGTGTCATTAACTCTCTCTCCTCTCTGCAGTGCTGGGGTCTCTGGGTGGGACAGTGACTTGTCTGAGGTCACACAGTGTGTCATTAACTCTCTCTCTCCTCTGCAGTGCTGGGGTCTCTGGGTGGGACAGTGACTTGTCTGAGGTCACACAGTGTGTCAGTAACGCTCTCTCATCTCTCTGCAGTGCTGATGGCTCTGGGTGGGACAGTGACTTGTCTGAGGTCACACAGTGTGTCATTAACTCTCTCTCTCTCTCCGCAGCGCTGGGATCTCTGGTGGGACAGTGACTTGTCCGAGGTCACACAGTGTGTCATTAACTCTCTCTCCTCTCTCTGCAGCACTGGGGTCTCTGGGTGGGACAGTGACTTGTCTGAGATCACACAGTGTGTCATTAACTCTCTCTCCTCTCTCTGCAGTGCTGGTGACTCTGGGTGGACAGTGACTTGTCTGGGGTCATACAGTGTGTCATTAACTCTCCTCTCTCTGCAGTACTGATGTCTCTGGGTGGGATAGTGACTTGTCTGAGGTCACACAGTGTGTCATTAACTCTCTCTCCTCTCTCTGCAGCGCTGGGGTCTCTGGGTGGGACAGTGACTTGTCTGAGGTCACACAGTGTGTCATTAACTCTCTCTCCTCTCTCTGCAGTGCTGTGGTCTCTGGGTGGGACAGTGACTTGTCTGAGGTCACACAGTGTGTCATTAACTCTCTCCTCTCTCTGCAGTGCTGGGGTCTCTGGGTGGGACAGTGACTTGTCTGAGGTCACACAGTGTGTCATTAACTCTCTCTTTTCTCTCTGCAGTGCTCGGGTCTCTGGGTGGGACAGTGACTTGTCTGAGGTCACACAGTGTGTCATTAACTCTCTCTCCTCTCCGCAGTGCTGGGGTCTCTGGGTGGGACAGTGACTTGTCTGAGTTCACACAGTGTGTCATTAACTCTCTCTCCTCTCTCTGCAGCGCTGTGGTCTCTGGGTGGGACAGTGACTTGTCTGAGGTCACACAGTGTGTCATTAACTCTCTCCTCTCTCTGCAGTGCTGGGGTCTCTGGCGGGACAGTGACTTGTCTGACGTCACACAGTGTGTCATTAACTCTCTCTCCTCTCTCTGCAGTGCTGGGGTCTATGGGTGGGACAGTGACTTGTCTGAGGTCACACAGTGTGTCATTAACTCTCTCTCCTCTCTCTGCAGTGTTGGGGTCTCTGGGCGGGACAGTGACTTGTCTGACGTCACACAGTGTGTCATTAACTCTCTCTCCTCTCTGCAGTGCTGGGGTCTCTGGGTGGGACAGTGACTTGTCTGAGGTCACACAGTGTGTCATTAACTCTCTCTCCTCTCTCTACAGTGCTGGGGTCGCTGGGTGGGACAGTGACTTGTCTGAGGTCACACAGTGTGTCATTAACTCTCTCTCCTCTCTCTGCAGTGCTGGGGTCTCCGGGCGGAACAGTGACTTGTCTGAGGTCACACAGTGTGTCATTAACTCTCTCTCCTCTCTCTGCAGCGCTGGAGTCTCTGGGTGGGACAGTGACTTGTCTGAGGTCACACAGTGTGTCATTAACTCTCTCTCCTCTCTCTGCAGTGCTGGGGTCTCTGGTGGGACAGTGACTCGTCTGAGGTCACACAGTGTGTCATTAACTCTCTCTCCTCTCTCTGCAGTGCTGGGGTCTATGGGTGGGCAGTGACTTGTCTGAGGTCACACAGTGTGTCATTAACTCTCTCTCCTCTCTCTCTGCAGTGCTGGGGTCTCGGGGTGGGACAGTGACTTGTCTGAGGTCACACAGTGTGTCATTAACTCTCTCTCCTCTCTGCAGTGTTGGGGTCTCTGGGTGGGACAGTGACTTGTCTGAGGTCACACAGTGTGTTATTAACTCTCTCTCCTCTCTCTGCAGTGCTGGGGTCTCTGGGTGGGACAGTGACTTGTCTGAGGTCACACAGTGTGTCATTAACTCTCTCTCCTCTCTCTGCAGCGCTGGTGACTCTGGGTCCAGACACGGCTGATGATGACCTGATCCTGTCTGAGGACGGAAGACGCGTGACACGGACTGGCCCCGGTTGGACACTCCGTACCTCTGTGTGGAAGTGGAAGGGGTTCACCTCCGGGAGGCGTTACTGGGAGGTGCAGGTGCTGCAGGGGTTGGTGGATGTGGGGGTCATAGGGCGAACTCTGGGATTGGCGATGTTTACTGCAGACTTCCCTGAGTGCTCTTTCGGGGGGGTACCTCAGATGAATGGTAGTATAGACTTTACTCTCACCTTCTCTCCCTCCCCCCAGGCCCCCCATCTGCACCCTACGAAGCTGGGGGTGTACCTGGACTATGAGGGGGGGCGGGTCTCCTTGTTCAATGCGGACACCATGAAGCATCTCTGCACCATCAATGACACCTTCACGGGGAAGGTGCGTCCCTACTTCTCGGTCGGTGAGGGGGCAGACCTGCGTCTGGTGTAATAATAGAGCCCCCGCTCCCCCTCCCCTCCCCCACCAGGGCAATAACAGGGCAGAGAGAGGCAAACAGAAGCCCCCTCAGCCCCCTTC
Organism: Lissotriton helveticus; assembly: GCF_964261635.1. Lineage (NCBI taxonomy): Eukaryota > Metazoa > Chordata > Amphibia > Caudata > Salamandridae > Lissotriton > Lissotriton helveticus. The sequence goes on from NC_136068.1 coordinate 1,941,349,717, forward strand.
ATACCCGCTCTAACTTCCTGCATCTATCTGGGGGAGGGGGGAGATGTCCCAGTGAGAGGGGGGGGACAAGAAATGTCCCCCAGGGAGAAGGGGCGGGAGGTGTCCCAGAGGGAGGGGCTTGGAAGTTAACCCTTTCCTTTCTCCGAGGAGCTGTGAAGTGATGACATGGGGGGGGTGAATGGGCTGGGGTTAGCGGGAAACCCAGCAGAGGCCAGAAAACAAAAATAAATGTGATATCTCCTCTAAGTATATGTGAGTGTCTAGCACCAAGAAGCCACGGATGCTGTTGTGCCTTTCACCAATAATACAGGCTCAGCACAACCTTCTTAGCGCTGTGTTGCTGTGCCTCACCTTCATAGCGCTGTTGCTGCGCCTCACCTTCATAGCGCTGTGTTGCTGCGCCTCACTTTCTTAGCGCTGTGTTGCTGCGCCTCACGTTCTTAGCGCTGTGTTGCTGTGCCTCCCCTTCATAGCGCTGTTGCTGTGCCTCACCTTCTTAGCGCTGTGTTTCTGCGCCTCACATTCTTAGCGCTGTGTTGCTGCGCCTCTCCATCATAGGGCTGAGTTGCTGCGCCTCACCTTCATATAGCTGTGTTGCTGCGCCTCACCTTCATAGCGCTGTGTTGCTGCGCCTCACCTTCATAGTGCTGTGTTGCTGCTCCTCATCTTCTTAGTGCTGTGTTGCTGTGCCTCAACTTCATAGTGCTGTGTTGCTGTACCTCACCTTCATAGCGCTGTGTTGCTGCGCCTCACCTTCATAGCGCTGTGTTGCTGCTCCTCATATTCTTAGTGCTGTGTTGCTGCGCCTCACCTTCCTAGCACTGTGTTGCTGCACCTCACCTTCATAGCTCTCTGTTGCTGCGCCTCACCTTCTTAACGCTGTGTTGCTGTGCCTCACCTTCTTAGCGCTGTGTTGCTGCGCCTCACCTTCATAGCGCTGTGTTGCTGTGCCTCACCTTCATAGCGCTGTGTTGCTGTGCCTCACCTTCATAGCGCTGTGTTGCTGCGCCTCACCTTCATAGCGCTGTGTTGCTGCGCCTCACCTTCATAGCGCTGTGTTGCTGCGCCTCACCTTCATAGTGCTGTGTTGCTTCGCCTCACCTTCATAGCGCTGTGTTACAGCTACATGGTGGATCCTGACAAAGTTTACAATTAATGCAATTGATGCAGAACGCAGCAGACTGTCTGATCACTGGACTTTCAGGCATAACCTTGTCACCCCTTGCCTGCCTGCTTTCATTGTATTGGCTATGCTCAAAACCCACCGGACAACTTACCAACACACTCCCAAATTCAGGTGGCGTAAGACAGGACGTGATATTCATTCACCTCACTGAGTCCTGCTTTGTGGGCCTCGATCTAAAACCATAACCTAAGGCGAAAGCACATGTCATAACTGTCAAGTGATGGAGTTCCCTCCTCCAGCTCAGCAGTCCAAAACCTGTTCACCCACATTCAGAAAACAGGTATAAGCAGTTCTGTGTTTATTCCCTGCATACTACCAGTTGATCTGTTATGCACGGTGCAAATTAGCTTTTTCACATGGACTCCCAACAAATAAAAAGAACAAAACCAAAGGTGCTGGCTTCACAATGTGAAACTACTCTTTTTAAGAATGTGAACTGCTGGATGTGATCTAGGGGCCCGATTCACATAACTAACTTAAGACAAAATCCTAAACTTACTACTTTTGGTATTCATAGAAGGCATTTAGTAATAGTAAAGTTGGGATTTTGTCTTAAGTTTTACTTAAGACAAACTAAAGACAGACTTAAGACAGACTTAAGACAAACTTAAGACAGACTTAAGACAGACTTAAGACAAACTTAAGACAGTCTTAAGACAGACTTAAGACAAACTTAAGACAGACTTAAGACAGACTTAAGTCTTAAGACAGACTTACGACAGACTTAAGACAAACTTAAGACAGTCTTAAGACAGACTTAAGACAAACTTAAGACAGTCTTAAGACAGACTTAGGACAGACTTAAGACAAACTTAAGACAGACTTAAGACAGACTTAAGACAAACTTAAGACAGACTTAAGACAGACTTAGGACAGACTTAAGACAGTCTTAAGACAGACTTAGGACAGACTTAAGACAAACTTAAGACAGACTTAAGACAGACTTAAGACAAACTTAAGACATACTTAAGACAGACTTAAGACAGACTTAAGACAAACTTAAGACAGACTTAAGACATACTTAAGACAAACTTAAGACAGACTTAAGACAGACTTAAGTCTTAAGACAGACTTACGACAGACTTAAGACAAACTTAAGACAGTCTTAAAACAGACTTAAGACAAACTTAAGACAGTCTTAAGACAGACTTAGGACAGACTTAAGACAAACTTAAGACAGACTTAAGGCAGACTTAAGACAAACTTAAGACAGACTTAAGACACACTTAAGACAGACTTAAGACAAACTTAAAACAGACTATAGACAGACTTAAGACAAACTTAAGACAGACTTAAGACAGACTTAAGACAGATTTAAGACAGACTTAAGTTAGCATTTTGTTTTAAGTTTGTCTTAAGTTAGTTCTGTGAATCGGCCCCATTGAGGTGAAGTATTTCCGGCATCACGTGTGTGGTACAGAATTCAACATACAGACAGGTCCCAAGCTCCTGGTGAAGGCAATGGCTCCGATTACGTGATTGAGTGCAAAGCTCTGGGAGTACATGCTCTGTGGTGGATGAGCCAGCGAAGTGCAATGTTAGTGCTGATTATTGTTCAAAGTAGCTATATGTATCTTATTTTAAATTCTGGCAGTACTGGTAGAGTAAGAGAACTCTAAACCCCATCTTTCTTAGAAGTGTCTTTTCCCTGAAACAATCGTCCCCGACAATAGATCTCAAGTGTTATTTTTAGAGAACAAGAAATACTTGGAGAGGTCCTACTTTTTTTTCGTCCTTGAAATGCTCGCAACTTTTTTCTGCCTGTTTGTAATAACTTTTTTTTCTATCGGTGGGGGAGACAAACAGGAGGGTGGAGTTTGGGAAAAGATGGATCTCGAGCTGTTGCTGGTGAGGTGGTGCTCAGGTGCTACTGAGGGATGCAGAGGTGGTGCAGAGTGATCCTGAGGTGGTGCTGGTGAGGTGGTGCTCAGGTGCTACTGAGTGATGCAGAGGTGGTGCAGAGTGATCCTGAGGTGGTGCTGGTGAGGTGGTGCTCATGTGCTGCAGAGTGACGCAGAGGTGGTGCAGAGTGATCCTGAGGTGGTGCTGGTGAGGTGGTGCTCAGGTTGTACTGATTGATGCAGAGGTGGTGCAGAGTGATCCTGAGGTGGTGTTGGCGAGGTGGTGCTCAGCTTGTACCGATCGATCCAGAGCTGGTGCAGAGTGATCCTGAGGTGGTGCTGGTGAGGTGGTGCTCAGGTGGTACCGATCGATGCAGAGGTGGTGCAGAGTGATCCTAAGGTGGTGCTGGTGAGGTGGTGCTCAGGTGCTGCAGAGTGATGCAGAGGTGGTGCAGAGTGATCCTGAGGTGGTGCTGGTGAGGTGGTGCTCAGGTTGTACTGATTGATGCAGAGGTGGTGCAGAGTGATCCTGAGGTGGTGTTGGCGAGGTGGTGCTCAGCTTGTACCGATCGATCCAGAGCTGGTGCAGAGTGATCCTGAGGTGGTGCTGGTGAGGTGGTGCTCAGGTGGTACCGAGTGATGCAGAGATGGTGAAGAGTGATCCTGAGGTGGTGCTGATGAGGTGGTGCTCTGGTGGTACCGATCGATGCATAGGTGGTGCAGAGTGATCCTAAGGTGGTGCTGGTGAGGTGGTGCTCAGGTGCTGCAGAGTGATGCAGAGGTGGTGCAGAGTGATCCTAAGGTGGTGCTGGTGAGGTGGTGCTCAGGTTGTACCGATTGATGCAGAGGTGGTGCAGAGTGATCCTGAGGTGGTGCTGGTGAGGTGGTGCTCAGGTGGTACCGAGTGATGCAGAGATGGTGCAGAGTGATCCCGAGGTGGTGCAGGTGAGGTGGTGCTCAGGTGGCACCGAGTGAGGCAAAGGTGGTGCAGAGTGATCCTGAGGTGGTGCTGGTGAGGTGGTGCTCAGGTGGTACCGATTGATGCAGAGGTGGTGCAGAGTGATCCTATGGTGGTGCTGGTGAGGTGGTGCTCAGGTGCTGCAGAGTGATGCAGAGGTGGTGCAGAGTGATCCTGAGGTGGTGATGATGAGGTAGTGCTCAGGTGGTACCGAGTGATGCAGAGGTGGTGCAGAGTGATCCCGAGGTGGTGCTCAGGAGGTAGAGAGTGTCGCAGAGGTGGTGCAGAGTGACCATGAGGTGGTGAAGAGTGATCCTGAGGTGATGCTGCTGAGGTCGTGCTCAGGAGGTACAGAGTGATGCCGAGTGATCCCGAGGTGATGCTGGTGAGGTCGTGATCAGGTGGTACTGAGTGATGCAGAGGGATCCTGAGGTGGTCCTCAGGTGGTGCAGAGTGATGCAGAGGTGGTGCAGAGTGATTCTGAGGTGGTGCTGGTGAGGTGGTGCTCAGGTATTATCGAGAGTTGAAGAGGTGGTACAGAGTGATCCTGAGGTGATGCTCATGTGACACCAAGTGATGCAGAGGTGGTGCAGAGTGACCCTGAGGTGGTGCAGAGTGATCCTGAGGTGGTGTTCAGGTGGTCCAGAGGGATGCAGAGGTGGTGCATAGATATCCTGAGGTGGTACTAGTGAGGTGGTGCTCAGGTGGTACCAAGGGATGCAGAAGTGGTGCAGAGCGATCCCGAGGTGGTGCAGGTGAGGTGGTGCTCAGGTGGCACCGAGTGAGGCAAAGGTGGTGCAGAGTGATCCTGAGGTGGTGCTGGCTGGTGAGGTGTTGCTCAGGTGTTACCGAGTGATGCAGATGTGGTGCAGAGTGATGCAAAGGTGGTGCTGGTGAGGTGATGGCAGAGTGATGTAGAGGTGGTGCTGGTGAGGTGATGCAGAGTGATTCTAAGGTGGTGCTCAGGTGGTCCCGAGTGACGCAGAGTGATCCTGAGTTTGTGCTCAGGTGGTACCGAGTGATACAGAGGTGGTGCAGAGCGATCCTGAGGTGGAGCTGGTGAGGAAGTGATCAGGTGGTGCTCAGGTGGTACCGAGTGACGCAGAGGTGGTGTAGATTGATCCTGAGGTGGAGCTGATGAGGTGGTGCTCAGGTGGTACCGAGTGACGCAGAGGTGGTGCAGAGTGATCCTGAGGTGGTGCTGGTCAGGTGGTGCAGAGTGATGCAGAGGTGGTGCTGGTGAGGTGGTGCTCAAGTGGTATCGAGTGATGCAGAGGTGGTGCAGAGTGATCCTGAGGTGGTGCTGGTGAGGTGGTGCTCAGGTAGTATCGAGAGTTGAAGAGGTGGTACAGAGTGATCCTGAGGTGATGCTCATGTGACACCAAGTGATGCAGAGGTGGTGCAGAGTGACTCTGAGGTGGTGCAGAGTGATCCTGAGGTGGTGTTCAGGTGGTCCAGAGGGATGCAGAGGTGGTGCAGTGTGATCCCGAGGTGGTGCTGGTGAGGTGGTGCTCAGGTGGCACCGAGTGAGGCAAAGGTGGTGCAGAGTGATCCTGAGGTGGTACTGGCTGGTGAGGTGTTGCTCAGGTGTTACCGAGTGATGCAGGTGTGGTACAGAGTGATGCAGAGGTGGTGCTGGTGAGGTGATGCAGAGGTGGTGCTGGTGAGGAGATGTAGAGTGATCCTGAGGTGGTGCTCAGGTGGTACCGAGTGACGCTGAGTGATCCTGAGTTTGTGCTCAGGTGGTACCGAGTGATGCAGAGGTTTTGCAGAGGGATCTTGAGGTTGAGCTGATGAGGTGGTGCTCAGGTGGTACCGAGTGATGCAGAGGTGGTGCAGAGTGATCCTGAGGTGGTGCTGGTGAGGTGATGCAAAGTGATCCTGAGATTGTCCTGGTGAGGTGGTGCTCAGGTGGTACCGAGTGATGCAGAGGTGATGCAGAGTGATCCTGAGGTGGTGATGGTGAGGTGGTGCTCAGGTCGTAACGAGTGATGCAGAGGTGGTGCAGAGTGATCCTGGGGTGGTGCTGGTGAGGTGGTGCTCAGGTGGTTCCGACTGATGCAAAGTGATCCTGAGGTGGTGCTCAGGTGGTTCCGACTGATGCAGAGTGATCCTGAGGTCATGCTCAGGTGGTTCCGACTAATGCAGAGTGTTCCCGAGGTGGTGCTCAGGTGGTACCGAGTGATGTAGAGGTGGTGCAGAGTGATCCCGAGGTGGTGCTGGTGAGTTTGTGCTCAGGTGGTACCGAGTGATGCAGAGATGGTGCAGAGTGATCCTGAGGTGGTGCTCAGGTGTATTATTTATTTATTTATTGTATTTCTAAAGTGCACTATCACCTGACAAGCATCTTGGCGCTCATAACTCAGTCTGACAACCTCTGCAGGACCTTACTGTAGCTAACCCCTAGGTTTTAGGAAATAACCATGTTCTAAGATTCCTTCTAAATGGCAGGAGATCATCGATTTGTCTCAGCTCCAGAGGTAAGGTGTTCCAGAGCTTCACATCAGCGATTCCAAATGATCTACCCCTGCTCTGACTTTTTTGAATCAGGGGATTTTGATCAGTTTGGCCCCAGATGAGCGCAAAGTTCGAACAGGGACGTACCACTCAAATTTGTGTTGAAGGGAGGTAGGACCCCTTCCATGCAAGGCCTTAAAGACTAGGTAAAGTGATTTGAACTTGATTCTTTGTTTCACAGGGTGATGCTCAGGTGGTACCGAAGGATGCAGAGGTGGTGCAGAGTGATCCTGAGGTTGAGCTGGGGAGGTGGTGCTCAGGTGGTACCGAGGGATGCAGAGGTGGTGCAGAGTGATCCTGAGGTGGTGCTGGCTGGTGAGGTGTTGCTCAGGTGGTACCGAGTAATGCAGGTGTGGTGCAGAGTGATGCAGAGGTAGTGCTGGTGAGGTGATGCAGAGTGATGCAGAGGTGGTGCTGGTGAGGTGATGCAGAGTGATTCTGAGGTGGTGCTCAGGTGGTACCAAGTGACGCAGAGTGATCCTGAGTTTGTGCTCAGGTGGTACCAAGTGATGCAGAGGTGGTGCAGATTGATCCTGAGGTGGAGCTGATGAAGTGGTGCTCAAGTGGTACCGAGTGACGCAGAGGTGGTGCAGAGTGATCCTGAGGTGGTGCTGGTAAGGTGGTGCAGAGTGATGCAGAGGTGGTGCTGGTGAGGTGGTGCTCAAGTGGTATCGAGTGATGCAGAGGTGGTGCCGTGTGATCCTGAGATGGTCCTTTTGAGGTGGTGCTCAGGTGGTACCGAGGGATGCAGAGGTGGTGCAGAGTGATCCCGAGGTGGTGCTGGTGAGGTGGTGCTTAGGTGGCACAGAGTGAGGCAAAGGTGATGCAGAGTGATCCGAGGTGGTGCTGGCTGGTGAGGTGTTGCTCAGGTGGTACCGAGTAATGCAGATGTGGTGCAGAGTGATGCAGAGGTGGTGCTGGTGAGGTGATGCAGAGGTGGAGCTGGTGAGTTGATGCAGAGTGATCCTGAGGTCATGCTCAGGTGGTACCGAGTGATGCAGAGGTGGTGCAGAGTGGTCCTGAGGTTGAGCTGGTGAGGTGGTGCTCAGGTGGTACCGAGGGATGCAGAGGTGGTGCAGAGTGATACTGAGGTGGTGCTGGCGAGGTGATGCTCAGGTAGCACAGAGTGAGGCAAAGGTGGTACAGAGTGATCCTGAGGTGGTGCTGGCTGGTGAGGTGTTGCTCAGGTGGTACAGAGTGATGTAGATGTGGTGTGGAGTGATGCAGAGGTGGTGCTGGTAAGGTAATGCAGAGGTGGTGCTGGTCAGGTGATACAGAGTGATCCTGAGGTGATGCTAAGGTGGTACCGAGTGACACAGAGTGATCCTGTGTATGAGCTCAGGTGGTACCGAGTGATGCAGAGATGGTGCAGAGTGATCCTGAGGTGGTGCTGGTGAGGTGGTGCTCAGGTCATACTGAGTGATGCAGAGGTGGTGCAAAGTGATCCTGAGGTGGCTCTGGTGAGGTGATGCTCAGGTGGTGCCGAGCAATGCAGAGGTGGTGCAGAGTGATACTGAGTTGATGCTGGTGAGGTGGTGCTCAGGTTGTTCCGACTGATGCAGAATGATCCTGAGGTGGTGCTCAGGTGGTTCCAACTGATGCAAAATGATCCTGAGGTGGTGCTCAGGTGGTTCCGACTGATGCAGAGTGATCCTGAGGTCGTGTTCAGGTGGTATCGAGGGATGCAAAGATGGTGCAGAGTTACACTGAGGTGGTGCTGGTGAGGTGGTGCTCAGGTGGTACTGAGTGATGCAGAGATCGCGCAGAGTGACCCTGAGGTGGTGCTCAGGTGGTACCGAGTGATGCAGAGGTGGTGCAGAGTGATGCAGAGGTGGTGCCGGTGAGCTGGTGCTCAGGTGGTACCAAGTGATGCAGAGTGATCCTGAGGTGGAGCTCATGAGGTGGTGCTCAGGTGGTACTGAGTGATGCAGAGGGGCTGCAGAGTGATCCTGAGATGGTGCCGGTGAGGTGGTACCGAGTGATGCAGAGGTGGTGCAGAGTGATCCTTAGGTGGTGCTGATGAGGTGGTGCTCAGGTGGTACAGAGGGATGCAGAGATGGTGCAGAGTGACCCTGAGGTGGTGCTGGTGAGGTGGTGCTCAGGTGGGACTGAGTGATGCAGAGGTTGTGCAGAGTGATCCTGAGGTAGTGCTGGTGATTTGGTGCTCAGGTGCTACCGAGTGATATAGAAGTGGTGCAGAATGATCCTGAGGTATTGCTGGTGAAGTGGTGCTCAGGTGGTGCTGCACTGATGCTGAAATGGTGCTACATTGTGCTGAGTTGATGAAGAGGAGGAGTTGTCCTAGTGTGGGCTGTGCTAGTGGTGGTGCACTGATGTAGAGGTGGTGCTGTGCTGATGCGGACCTGGTGCTTAGGCGGTGCTAAGCTGGTGCTCAGGAGGTGATTTTTTGAGGTGATGCTGTGCTGATGCTGAAGTGGTGCTGCATTGTGCTGAGATGCTGATGAGGTGGAGCTGCACTGGTGCTTAGGTGGGGCTGCGCTGGTGGTGGTGCACTGTTGCAGAGGCGGTGTAGTGCTGATGTTGAGGTGGTGATTTGCTGATGTTGAGATGGTGCTATGCTGAGGTGGTGCTCTGCTGATGCTGAGTGCACTCAAAGAGATCTAAAGTGCTCTTATAATTATGGCTTTGCAAGTGGATTCACGTTTGCAGGTATTTACAAGCATGGAAAAGTAAGTGGGGAACAGCTACACTTGTCTAAATAGCTATAAAATGAGTATTTGCACTTGTAAACTCTTTTTCCACTTTTTCCCAGGGAAAAAGGAAATCCATTTTCTGACATCCCAAGTAATTTTGACAGTGTTGCCGCGCCCATCTTCACATTAAAAACAATGGTTATTGCTGAGTTTGTTAGGAACCAGAGTATTCACTGGTTTGTGCACAAACCAGATAAATGGGACTGTTTTATATCAAAATATAAATTTTGAGCGTGGAGACCAAAAAAACCCTAATAAGGTGGACCGTAAAGGACATTAATTCCTCGATAAAACTTTCCCATGTCAGTCGACCGTCTAGGAAGGCAGGCTGCAGGATCATGTTCATTTTCCAAAAATCAAAAGACCTTTGAAATGAAGCGGGCCGTTGAGCATAGGGACGTGTTCTGCAACGTTTAGAGGGAGGCCGTTGTACTCTAAATAACGCATTTCACCTTTCTTGGCCACTTCACACAAATCAGCTTCAGTTAAAAAACAAAAACAAATGCAGAGATTCTAATGTGTCATTAAAGTGAACAAAATTAAAAGCTTATGAAGCCGCCGCTAATGTGGAGCTCAAATAAACTAAAATTAGAATAAATTAAAGCCCTTATAAAAGACCAGGATGGACAGTCTAGACCCCACAGAGCAGGGTTGGATTTATATCAAAAATAGGCCCGGGCACAAAAAAAATTAATATAAACAGGTTGCTATCATCAGAAGAAGGAGGCAGGGGATGGGTTGTGCGGATTGAAAGTGCCCTGGGGGGACATTAAGCATTTACAGTATTGTTAAATGCAAGCAGCTGCCTGCAGTGGTGGGGAACACAGCACTCGGGGGAGATGAAAAGGGGGGGTGGTTTAGAGTCCTTGGAGCAGTAATGTATGGGCTAAAAGAGAGGGTGAGTACAGAAAGAGGGGAGGAGCTTGACATCGACTTGTGCCGCCTGTTCACATCAGAAAACACATAACACATTTCTGAAACTACCACTGTCCTACGATGACTATGAATAATGGTAAAAAACTGTCACCAGATACAAAAAAACATTACTTGTGCTGAAACCACTGAAGAGCTCGTAGTTCTGCTGGTAGGTGTTTTCTTTCCTGCAGGCTCCGCCTTTATCCATTACATCCACGGTGCACTGCCAAAAGTTTAAAAAGTGCGCCACAAGTACGAAATGCCCTGAAGCAAAATGTCCCATGAACCAGGGCCAAATACACCCAAAGGAGAGAAAATGGTACCAATTCACCACACAAAAGAAACGCAGTTGGAAAAGCACCGGAAGGAACCAATTAAAAGTGGTGGGTGTGGCCATAGCCCACAGACGGAATACAGCATGCCTCACAGAGCAGCGCATGTGCGCTGACTCTAGGCTTGACCTAAAAATAAAAGGAATCAAACTGCTGGATACCCAACAACCAAAGAATATAGATTTAACACATGGTATGAAAAATGCAACATATTTTACCTGTTAAAAACATGTCCTTAGCATTAAAAATATCCGTCCACGCAGTGCGCTTGAGCAGCATACGGCGCTATGAACTTGGTTGCATTTTGACACAACACTGTCCAGTTTTACAAATATTTAAGTTATGTGTTATTTTTAGACTGCACACTTTCAATAAAAGAGCTCTGCTGGGCATTCTTGTCTCCTGGGTATTCTTTTGTCTTGGTACTTTGTGTGTTTAGTGTTGTTTAGAATAATGTGTGCTTTAAGAACAATAGTGTAAATGTTATAAAAAAGACTTCTGATCATGGTTCTTGGAGATGTTTTGTTATTTTTCCAAATTGCAAAGACATTTAGACAATCTGATCTCAGTGCAATTTTTAAATGATGCCTCAATTACTTCATATTTGCCATGTGTGACGTTTCTTCCTGCCTTTAAATTCAGATGTGATGTAAGCACTGTGATGTCATGGTTATAACCCGCCATGAAATGCCGCTTTTCTTTGCTTCCAGGCTCTACGTGAGTTGGGTATTCTGAGACTTCAGAGTCAGGCCACTGTACAGGAATCCAGCTCTGGATGTCCAGGGCTGAGGAGGTCTGTGGGGATCAAAGAGGAAGGATTGACATCTCCAACTTAAAAGAACTGTCCTCTCACTCTGAGGGGCCACATTTACTGTCCCTTGATGTTGGGCCTGAAAACAACCTGCCTGTTCTCTATTTTGCAGTTTTTCCTTCTGGCAAAGTTGCCTCACCTACCTCAACTTTCATGCTTAGAATGAGGGATTATAAGTGAAGACTAAGACGTCACACCTGATTTCAACCAATCTCAACTTTACTCAGTTAAGACATATTTCTATCCATTTTCCCAATTCTCCAGATTTTGTTTATTTTTACCGCTCTGATGCAACCTGTGTATGTGAGTCGGCTGAATGTATAGCTGTCTGTATACGACCTCAGCCGACCTCCTACAGCATCCTCTGGATTCATTGTGTATGTGAGTCATCTGAATGTATAGCTGTCTGTATACGACCTCAGCCGACCTCCTACAGCATCCTCTGGATTCATTGTGTATGTGAGCCGGCTGAAGGTATAGCTGCCTGTATACGACCTTAGCCGTCCTCCTGCAGCATCCTCTGGATTCATTGTGTATGTGAGTCGACTGAAGGTGTAGCTGCCTGTATACGACCTCAGCCGTCCTCCTACAGCATCCTCTGGATTCATTGTGTATGTGAGTCGTCTGAATGTATAGCTGCCTGTATACGACCTCAGCCGTCCTCCTGCAGCATCCTCTGGATTCATTATGTATGTGAGTCGGCTGAATGTATAGCTGCCTGTATACGACCTCAGCCGTCCTCCTACAGCATCCTCTGGATTCATTGTGTATGTGAGTCGTCTGAATGTATAGCTGCCTGTATACGACCTCAGCCGACCTCCTACAGCATCCTCTGGATTCATTGTGTATGTGAGTCGTCTGAATGTATAGCTGCCTGTATACGACCTCAGCCGACCTCCTACAGCATCCTCTGGATTCATTGTGTATGTGAGTCGGCTGAATGTATAGCTGCCTGTATACGACCTCAGCCGACCTCCTACAGCATCCTCTGGATTCATTGTGTATGTGAGTCGGCTGAAGGTATAGCTGCCTGTATACGAGCTCAGCCGACCTCCTACAGCATCCTCTGGATTCATTGTGTATGTGAGTCGGCTGAATGTATGCTGCCTGTATACGAGCTCAGCCGACCTCCTACAGCATCCTCTGGATTCATTGTGTATGTGAGTCGGCTGAAGGTATAGCTGCCTGTATACGACCTCAGCCGACCTCCTACTGCATGCTCTGGATTCATTGTGTCCAGCAAGGCCAGAACATAGCAGAGTAAAAAACATAAATACAGCAATAACTGACATGCCCTGGCACTGAAGCGTGCTCATTTGTAGGCAGCTGTGTGTATGTGATCAGGCAAAACTGCCCTCACTCACAGTTCAAGAGCGAACCATAGGTTTAGGTGGACTGATCCCTTGATCCATTGATCCCTTGATCTATTGATCCATTAATTCCTTGATCCATTCATCCCTTGATCCATTCATCCCTTGATCCATTGATTTCTTGATCCATTGATCCCTTGATCCATTGATCCATTAATCCCTTGATCCATTGATCCATTGATTCCTTGATCCATTGATCCATTGATCCATTGATTCCTGGATCCATTGATCCATTGATCCCTTGATCCATTCATTCCTTGATCCATTGATCCCTTGATCCATTGATCCATTGATCCATTGATCCATTGATTCCTTGATCCATTGATCCATTGATCCATTGATTCCTTGATCCATTGATCCCTTGATCCATTGATCCCTTGATCCATTGATCCATTGATCAATTGATCTATTCCTTATGCAGTAGAGGGTGGCAATAAACGTTGAATTACAATGTAACAGGCCAATATGTAAAGAGATCTGACCTCAATCACCTATATCTATTTTTTTATGTATTCATTTTTATATATGAATTTATTTTCAATATCTGAGGACGGTTAGTCAGGTAAAGATGTCTTTTGGTGAGATCTGAATATAGGGAATCGCAGTTGAAGGAGCTTCCATGGTTAAATGTGAGTAAATACAGAAATAATTCGCTCAACATTCACTAATAGTAATGAACTCCTTCACAGAATGAGATTTTTCCAGAAGTGAAAAGATGCAGAAGGGTAGACGAATGCCCTGAATTTCATCAAATAGATGCGGAGTTCAACATTGACCAACAAAACCGGAATTAAATGGTAGTGTACATTTTACCTTATCACGTGCCAGCGGTGGCCAGCTGTGCAGACAGGCCACAAATGTGAAGTTGGGCTTCACAAATGTAGGCAAGGGAATTAGCTTTTGTTCAACTTGGGGATTTTTAATTTAGGGTCAAGGGATTTATATATCTGTCGAAAGCGACACATTTTGTGTGGAATGGCCTCTTTGTCTGTACTGAATTATTCTAAGACAAAAACCTCGAAAAACTGTCCTGATTGGCCAAATGATGCTGAATGTTGTTTCTGCCAGCCCTGTTTATATAGTGAACTGGAAAGGGAAACTACACATCCTCTGCACAAAAATAACCTCGGTCCGTGATGAATATATAAATTGTAGACAGAAGCGGGAATCGCGCAAAAATCACTCCACGCTGTGAGCTTAGCGTAAAAGGCCATTTATTAGGACAGGGTTGACAACCAATTTAAACATAACACCAATAAACAATTAACAATCCCCCAACTATGTATTTCATCCATCATCCACTCCCGCACTCCAGTTACTCACTCCCGATTCACCCCACGACCTCTTCACTTATACCATTCGCTTCCTCACTTCTCTTTCAACCTCCTCCAGCATCTCCAGCCATCACACTCCTGCCAGCCGCGCCCCCATCCAGCGCCTGTGCCCCCCTCCCCGGATGGGTTAGTATGCCCGTCATGAACCCCCACCCCTCCCAAGTACCGCTCGCACCCACTTCAACCCGTCCTAAACTGGCACGCTTATACAAAATGCACCCTTTTCCCCACTCCTAAACAGTAGGGTGGGAAGGTGGTCAAAACTTCCTTAACCTCTGCCCTGAGACGCTGGGGACAGGAAGAGGAAGAACTTCCTCCCCTGCCCCCTTATAAAGCTAAGACCCCACCCCTAATCCCACCCCCTGCACTGCCTAACACCCTGTCCCTCTGGCGCGAACACCCCAGGGGAAGCCTGGTCTGCTGCCCTCACTTCCCCTGGGGGCCGCAGGCAGCAATAGCTACATTTAGTAATGAGGATTATCTAGTATTTCCAGCGCTCTTTCAGGCGCATCCGCTGTACTTACAGCGTGTCCCGTGTCTGCAGCATTTCGTTTCTGCATAAGCAACTCTGTGGCTAAACCTGGACGGACATATCCGGTTTAGTCATTTTGGGCTAGATGTAGGTAAATGATATTTACCGATTCATAAATACCGAATTTTACCGATTCGGTATTTATGAATCGGTAAATATTAAGGGGGGAGATGTAGGTATTTCCAGATGTGGAAATACCGAATCGTTAAAATTCGGTATTTACTGATTCGGTAAATACCGAATCGGTATTTCCTATTGATTCCTATGGGCTGTGAAGCCCATAGGAATCAATGGGAAATACTGATTCGGTAATTACCGAATAGGTAAATACCGATTCCAGCAAGGGTGCAGGGGGTGTCACTTTGACACCCTCTGGCACCCCAAAAATAGGCATGTGTGTCACATGGCACAGGTGTGCATGCGCATGCACACCTGGATTCGGTATTTTACCACCCAATTGGATTGGGTGGTAAAATACCGATTCTTAAAGCCCTGTGACACTCTGACATGTGCCAGCTACATCTGCATTTACAGAATCGTTTTTTTACCGAGTCTGTATTTACCGATTCGGTATTTACCTAATCGGTAAATACAGAATCGGTAAAATACCGATTCTGTAAATGCATGCCCTACATCTGAAAACCCTAATACCGGTCGGAAACGGCCAAAATCGGCCGTTTCCGACCGGTAAATGGCCTCCTACATCTGGCCTTATGTCCCTCAATCCGTTTACAAGCTGGCCCACAGTGGCTCATCTGTTTTGTCACTTTCTTCCTAGCACCTTGAGAGCTGTCCTATTCATTCTCCCGGTCTAACGCTGTGTGCATGATTGATTACACGCCGTGTGCCCCTGGGCAGATTACGGGCGTCATTCTATCAAAGAAGGAAGGGTCATCTTGTCAGCTCAGTGGTGCAGGCGTCACAACTTTCAGGAAGAAACGTTATTTTACTAACATTGCAATTAACAACTGCAATGCTCATTTGAGAGGAGGGAGGAGGGGCCATTACATGCTGTACAGAGCGATGGCCAAACAGAATGCTCCCTGAGTGAAATCGCCAGGGAAAGAGCTCAGCAGACAAAGGAGGAACATTTCCACAAATGCACCAATAACAAGCCAGCATTTCTGAATGCCACTGTTTACAACCAATGGCAATTGGTGGGTTTTCCAAAACCAAGACATACAACAGGTCAAAGCTCGACCTAAAAATAAGCCTTGTTTATTTTTATTTGAAAAGAGCGCTTTACATACACAGTGTAAAAAAATAGAAGGACATTACATTACATGGTAGGCCGGCAGTAAGGAAACAAATCAAATCAGAGATAAAAAAATACAGCATGAGAAATTAAATAAACAGTGCATCCGAGGGGGAGAGAACAGTAAAAAAGAAAAGGTGATTAACATAGTCCAGACACGAACTATCCTTGAATGTCAGGAGAGAGAGGAGTCAACTCAGATATTGAAGACGAGGTTAGATCACGTTGGTCAGGAGAGTATTTGTTAATGAGATGTAGTTTGAGATCCCTTTTGAAACAGGACAAGGAGGGGTTGCATCTGAGGACTCCAGGGAGAGCGTTCCACATCCTGGGAGCGTTGCCCGAGAACGCTCGGTATTGGGTGTTTGTTTTTTTCAGTTTCGGAGGGAAGAAGGAGTGAGTTTGAGCTTCTCAGAGTTCTGGATTTTCCTGCTCTTGCCAGTTTGCTGTTCAGGTATTTCGGGGCCGGAGAGTGAAGGGTTTTGTGTGTGATACAGGCCAGCTTGTAAATACACCTCCCTTCCATGGGAAGCCAATTGAGGGTGTTGAGAGCTGGAGTGATGTGTTCTAATCTTTTTACTCCAGATACGAGTCGAGCGGCCATGTTCAACACTGCCCTTAGAGGGGCTAGGTGAGCTTTTGGAGTCCCTGTTAGGATGGCGTTCCCGTAGTCGATTTTCGAGAGAACTAGGGCTTGGACTACTGTCTTGAGGTCATCATGGGGAAGAAAAGGTTTCAATTTTCTCGAGAGACAGGGGTTGATTTTAATTGTTGAGAGCGGTGTTTAAGGAAGGAGGTGAACCATTTTAGTTCTGTGCCATTGATGCCGGAGCGCTTCAACAAGGTCTCCAGAAGAGCTGGATGGTTTACTGTGTCGGATGCCGCAGATAGGTCAATAAGGATGAGTAGGCAGGCATCACCTTCATCTAAAGCCTTGTAAATGTCGTCAGAGACGTTGAGCATAGCTGTTTCCGTGCTGCAGCCGTTTCCTGAATCCTGATTGAAAGGTGTCGAGGAGGTTGAACTCATCAATATGTTTGTTGAGTTGGTGGAAAACACATTTCTCCAATGTTTTTGCAAGGAATGGGAGGTTAGAGAGTGGCGTGAGGTTGTTAAGATCATTAGGGTCTGTTATAAATGGGGTTGCCAATTCTACGGGGGGTAGCATTGAGCAGAGCTGACAGGCCAAACATGTGTGAAGCATCCACGCAGTACCCACAGACGACACACCAGGCACACCACAAAAGAGACACGACACCGCTTCTGGTTGGAAAAAGAATAACTTTTGTATTAGGTCTAACCTGCAAAGGTAAGATACAGTAAAGCACAGTAATCACAATAGGGCGCCAATGGGCGCCAACGGGCGCCAGGGCAATGGATACCAGGGGGATTATTTACAGGGAAAATGGGCAAAGCAAGAAAAGGTGAGTCCATTAGTTTCCAGGCTGAAATAAAAAGAACGTTATCAATTGGCATGAAACACAAGGTCAGTATTTCAGGGCAAACACAGGCATTAATCCTTGGCATCACCTTAGCAGTAGGCTTTAAGCATACAATAAAACGTTAGGCATGAAGACCCCTCATGCATGGCATCAGCATACAATCAACCAATAGGAGTAAAACCTTAACATCAGGCCTAAAACACCAGTAGATATAACTCAGGAGGCCTTCGACATAATGATATTGCGACCCAAGAGCATCACTTTAGCATGGCAAACATCAGGTTTTTTGTTTTTTTGTTATGTCCCCATTTGCCACATTGATTTGTTTCCATGATGAAGTCGAGTGGTATACGAGCGGGGTGCTGTCTCAGCAGATATTTTAGCTGGTAGGGTTCAACTTTAACTTTCGATACTTAACCCTCAGCTCCTCCTTCTCAACCAACTTTATTTCACCAAACGAAAACCAACCATTAAAGGAGTGGATATTTCCACAATGATATCTGGCCCTGGAGTATGTCCAAATGGCTTAATCATTGGACCCGGGGAAAAAAAAAAAAAACCCCGGACATTCAATGTGCCCAATTTAGTAGATACCAAAACGCCTTTTTGTTTGAGCTACTAGACCTACCCAGGTCTAATCTGGAGACAGTTAGAATCGAGGAGTACCAATCTTCTATTGTAGGGGGCAAAGAGTCTTTCCATCTTCTGCATATCTCCCTCCTGGCAAGCAAGATAGAGTAGAAAACTAGCTTCTTCTCTGAGCTGTGGAAACCCTCCAAAATACCAAAGATAATCAGTGGGAGATCGAGGACTATGTTCGAGTTCAAAGATAAAGACAAAGTTCTTTTTATGTCCTCCCAAAAAGTTGACAAAACGGGACACTCAAAAAACATGTGACAGTCCGAAGCAGCTACCTCACCACATTTAGGGCATGCTACCGGGCTCCCCTGCGTACATTTCGAAAGCCTTAAGGGAGAGTAGTAGGTCCTGTGGATAGTAAAGATGTGATTTCTACGGAGCCAAGATGGTTTCACTACATCCCACAACATTCCACAGGATAGGCTCCAGAGCACTTGTAGATTACACCCCATTATGGTTGATGACCAAAGGTCCTCTGGTAATGAGAAAGCTCCATCCCTTTCCTCCATAATCAGGTTTTACCATGCTGAAATTTCCTTATTAGCGGGAGGTTTATCGACCAAGGATGATATTAATTGGCTGTAACCTCCTATGGGGAATTTATTTCCACGTGTTGTACGAGAAGCATATGCGTGGGACCAGCTAGCTATTTGCATATACTTAAATCTAGCGAGGTTGATGCCAATGATGTTTCTAAGACACTCCCACGGGAGCAACTCTCCTTCTGTGAACAAATCACCACAAACAGCCAACCCAGCTTCCTTAATCGGTATCGCTAGACTGTCTCTCAACCAAGCGGGACTCTCAGGGAGATCCCAAAGCGGAGTCCTGCTGTTGTAGTACCCTACCTTAATGGTTTTAGTTATCTGTGCCCACATTTTGGCCATTCCTTGCAAAACCTTCAACTTAATTTTTTTTTAAACCTTGGGGTCCCCGAACTTAAACAAAAACCCTGATTGGCTAACACCTTCTCCTGTGAGAAGGGTGGAATACAAAGAACCGGCCCCATACCCTGATGGATTTTTAAGAAGCACTCTGACATGTGATAGTTGAAATGCCCATGCATATATTTGGAAGTCTGGGGCCGCGATTCCACCTTTTTCTCTGCGCCTCCTGAGCTTTTTCCAGGAGATCCTCGAAAGGCGGTTACTCCAAATAAAGGAGTTAATATCAGATTGTAGTTTATTTATTAATGAGGTATCAAAATATAACGGGATTGTGTTGAAAAGAAAAGAAACCTTAGGTAAAATAGACATCTTAATTAAATTGTCCCTTCCTAAAAATGATAAGGGAAGTTGTGCCCATGACATTAATAGTTTACGGCATTCCTTAGCTACAGCTGCAAAATTTATCTTGGCGATCTGATTGATATCTTTGATGATGTTAATAGCCAGGTATCTCATCATATTCCCAGGGCGTATCATGATATCTGCTGGAATCTGATATACGTTCCATATCAACATCTCTGTTTTGTCAGGGTTGATCTCGTACCCAGAGATTTCTCCAAACTCCGAGGCCAGCTTTAAAACTGCTGGAAGCGCGGTGTGTACCTCTGAACTATATACCAGAATATCATCGGCATATAGGGCCACCTTTCTCTCCCACCCCTTATACATGAACGGTCTGATGTTAACATTCTCTCTTAAACACTGGGCAAATAGTTCAATGTATAGATCGAACAGAAGTGGGGAGAGAGGGCAGCCCTGCCTAGTACCTCTCGAGATGTTCAAGGGCTCAGATAGAATGCCATTTACCAAAATACAGGCACTAGGATTCTGATATAAAAGATTAATTGCCCTCCGCATTTTTTCACCCACGTTGAACTTTGCCAAGGCCTCCGACAGGTAAACCCAGTTCACCCTGTCGAAAGCCTTGGTTGCGTCCAGCGTGAGGACGGCCAAGGGGCGGGAATCCAGAGAGGCCATATCTATTGCCCCTATTAGGTCATAGGTTAACTCGTATAATTGTCGTCCCTTCACGAACCCCTTCTGATCTGGGTGATGGATTTCAGGAGCCACCATTGCAAGTCTCTTAGCTAGTATTGTGGTAAAAATCTTATAATCCACATTTAGAATTGATATGGGTCTATACGACCCACATGCAGAAGGTGACTTTCCAGGCTTTAGGATTAAAGTTATAGAACCGTTATCCCAAGGTGGTGGAGGGCGAATGCCGTCTTGTAAAATTTTATTAAATAAAATTGTCAAAAAGGGGGCTAGTTCTTGCACCAATGCTCTATAGATTTCTGCTGGTAGACCATCCGGTCCTGCAGCCTTCCCTTTTTTAGCATATTGAACGGCTTTTTCAACTTCTCCCTCTGAGATTATACTATCCATAAATTCACTCTGTTCACTCGTTAGAGTCGGCAAAGCTATTTGATTCAGCCATTTCCTAATTTGATCAGGTTCCGGTGTTTTGTCTTCATGATATATTTCCTGAAAAAAATCTCTAAAAGCCTGTCTTATATCCAGGTCTGATGATCTTGGGACGTTGTTAACCGTGATCAAATCTATGTTGTTACGAATTTGATCGGTTTGGGATTTCCAAGCCAATAATTGCCCTGCGTTCTCACCGTATTCAAAATGGGCGATCTTACTAGCGTCCCATCTTTCTTGAACACGCTGGTTTAAGATTGAAGTTAATTGTCCCTTTAGGGGGAGTAGCTTATTCTGTAGGCTTGATAAGAGAGTTGCCGAGGAAACCCCGTTGGTATCGATATCATGTTGGACTTTAACTATGTTTGCTTCAACCGAAGCAACAGCCTCCCTATATTCCCTCCTTCTATAAGACACCTTGGCGGTGATAAGGCCTCGTAAAAATGCCTTTAGGGAATCCCAGACAATACCATTATCAACTGACCTAACATTCTCATTAAGAAAATGCCGGACCGCAATTTTAAGAGATAAGATGTCATCGGGGTGGGAGAGCAGGGAACGGTCAAATGTTCATCTCCTACATGAAGCATTGGGAGCTACCAATAAATCCAGTACCACGGCCGCATGATCGGATAAGTGTATGGGCAAATAATGAATATTTTTAACGCCAGCTACTAAACTCTGGCTAACCAATACGAAATCAATCCGAGATTGATGATGATATTTATAATTTCTAAAATAAACCCCCTGCTGAGTTCCAGACCTTTCCCTCCAAACGTCCACGTATCCAAACTGCTTCATCGAGCTAAGCAAAAAAGACCTAGATTTTGAGGGGATACGGGACCGATTATTTTGGGACTTGTCCAAAATTGGATCAAGTACGATGTTAAAGTCACCTGCGAATATTACTGGCTCGGGGAAAGATAAAAGGTGAAAAAAGATGGTCTCTAATACTGAGGGGTCATCTTGATTCGGGCCATAATACCCCACAAAAGTAAATTGGGCCCCCAAGATGTTTAATAAAGCAATGACCCATCTGCCCCCTGGGTCAGCCATGGAGGTCATCAATCTAGCCTTTAGCTGTTTTTTAAAGATCAGGGATACTCCCCTTGTATTTGTACTTTGGGAGGTGGAGACCGCAAAGTCAATCCACCTATTTTTCTTCACCCAAACATCTAACTCAGCTTGGGTCAGATGAGTTTCCTGGAGCAGAATAACCTGCACATCCACATCCCAGAGATACTGGAACAATTTTCTAGCTCTGGGTTTAGTCCGCAGGCCATTTATGTTCCAGGAACATATCTTTAGGTTAGCCATCCCCAAAGAAAAAAAAGATCAGCCAAGTTCTTACCGAATAATAATGCTGAGACCCGGGAATACCGCTATACCACTCTAACCAGGACTCTAACCAGGACAAACTCATCTTCAGGCCATGAAGTGCCCACTGAACTTCATAGAAAAACATATTGGAGTGACAAATGAGAATTTTTTTTACATTTAACCCCCCCCCACCAGTCCTCCCCGCCCCTTCCCACCACCCTTCCCGTGGAGAACCCTAGATGTATCTAACCGGATCAAATCCAGTAGATGGCACCCCCTACAGACCTCGGCTAACCCCATCCGGTCCCAACCTAATCTGGAGCCCAACCCTTAAGTTTAAAGACCATTATAACCTAATTTATGTGCTACAAGGTATGAAAGGATAAAAGGGTAATAGGATGAACAGAAGTTTTCCTGACGTGTTTTAAAAAAAAAAATTTTTATGTTTCTCATTTGTGTGCATATGTGTGTATAAGTGCCATTTTTTTTTCTTTCCTTTTCCCATCCCCTTTTTCTCTCTTTTTTTTTTCTCAAGCACCAATCATTTATTTTTATTTTTTATTTTATTTTGAAAGTTTTATATAGCGCGAACAAGATCTTTGCAGATATCAGAGCGCTTTACAAGGCATAGAATAACACCAGGAGAGTGAATAACAGGCCATTAGGTACAGCATAGTTGTAGGTATAGGTGGGGTGGGGTATGTACATGGGGGGGCATAGTAAAACAGGTACATCAATAATGCAGATAGTAAAAATAGGTGTAAGCAATTCAACAATTTAACAATTCAATAATGCAAGTAATACGAATAATCGAGGGATCGTAGATAATACAGATCGGTGCTTTAAAAATCCACGTTAATAGATCAAGTGTGTTTAGCCATGAGGATAGCTTTTACTTCTTTCCTAAACAGTGTGATGGAGGGGATGAGTCTAGTTTCAGGAGGGAGTGAGTTCCAGATCCTGGGTGCCATTCCTGAGAAGTAGCGTTTATACGTTTTTTCCTTCCGGAATCTTCGAGGTTTTAGCAGAAGATTGTTTGTGCCTCTAGTGTTTCTAGAGCCGCCAGAGATTGTCAGCTTCTGGGTGAGGTAACCGGGTGAGCTCAGGTGTACAGCCTTGTGTGTCATGCAGGCGATTTTCAGATGTATTCTGGCTTCAAAAGGCAGCCAGTTCAGGGATTTCAAGTCAGGGGAGATATGCGAGTGTTTTTTTGACCCAGTGATGAGTCTCGCTGCAGCGTTTAGAGAAGCTCTTAGGGGTGCCGTAGTAGTTAGACGGAGACCGCAGAAGGCGATGCTGCCGTATTCTATTCGAGGGATGACTAGTGCTTGTACTGCAGTTTGGAAGTCTTTGGCTGGGAGGAAGGGTTTGAGTTTCCTCAGTGTATTGATTTGGTAGTTCGCACCCTTAGTTGCCTTGCTGATGTGTTGCTGCATGTTGAGATTGGTGTCGAGTGTTATGCCCAAAGATTTTGCTGAGTCCACGATGGTTGGTTGGACATTGAGTGCAGTTAGGTGTTTAAGCCAAGTTTGAGTGGTAGAGATCTTCGCGGGAGGTGAGATCAGAAGGAACTCTGTTTTCAAAGCATTGAGTTTGAGATGATTATCGGCAAGCCAGGATTGGGTGCTTCTGATCGTTGAGTTCAGGAGTACAATGTCTTTGGGGGATTGCAATTTAAGATATAGTTGGGTGTCATCTGCGTACATGTGAAAGAGTACATTGGATGTTTGTAACAAGGTGGTGAGAGGTTCCATAACTAGGTAGAACAAAGTTGGGGATAAGGAGGATCCTTGGGGGACGCCTAACGATACAGGTATTGGCGAGGACATAAGGTTGTTGCACTTGAATTTCTGCGACCTGTTGTGTAGAAAGGAAGTGAACCACTTGAGGACAGTCCCAGATAGACCCATTCTTGTGTTTAATAGTTCGAGTAAATTCTCATGTTTAACGGTGTTGAATGCTGAGGAGAGATCAAGAAGGATGAGGAGGCAGGTATCATTTTGGTCAAGGATTTGAAGGGCGTCGTCAATTATGTGAGTCATAGCGTTTTCTGTACTGTGTCCTGCTCGGAAGCCTGATTGATGAGAGTTGAGGAGATCAAACTGATCAATGTGTTTGGTCAGTTGTAGTTGTGCGCATTTTTCCAGGAGTTTGGCGAGAGTGGGAGTATTGGTAATGGGACGGTAATTGTTTAGATCAGATGGGTCGGCTGTAGGTTTCTTTAGTAAAGGTGTGACTTGTCCGACTTTGAGGGAGTCAGGGATGGATTCTTGTTGGAGTGAGCTGTTGATAATTTTAGTCCAGAGTGGAAGGAGCAACGGGGTGAAGTCTTTGACAGCGTTAGCAGGGAGGGGGTCGGTGAGGTGATTGGATGGTTTCAGGTTGCTGAGCAGTTTGCCAATTTCCTCTTCAGTGTAGGTGTCAAAGGATGACCATGTAGCATTGTTTTTTGGTTCAGTGGGTGCTATGCAGTGGGGTTTGGGGTAAAGGCTTGCGTCAATGAGGATATCACTCTTTATGTTGTCAGTTTTTTGGGTAAAGAAAGCAGCGAAGTCTTCACAGGAGGGTGCTTCGCGCACATTGATGGGTAGTTGGGGTTGTTCCTAAGATTGTGTTCTGATTAGCTCGAAAAGTTTTCTCGGGCGGTTTTTTGCTTGGTCGAGCTGGAGGCTGAAGAAGGCTGATTTTGAGCGCTTTATTTTCCTGAAGTAGGCGTTTCTCTTTTCCTTCAGAGTTTTTAGGTGCAGTGTAGAGGGGGCTGATCTATAGGTGCGCTCTGCCAATCGCATGGTTCGTCTATCCTCATTAAGACTCCCGTCATACCATGGATTGGAGATTTTGGCGGAGACTCTTTTTAGCTGCATGGGTGCAGCCTCATCAATTATTGAGGCCATGGCGTTGAGATAGTGGTCAGTCAAGGATTGGACGTCCGTAGCGCCAGTCGGAGGGAGTAGGAGGTCGTGACTGTTCGGGGGTAGGGAGTTTGGGTTGAGTTTTTTCAGGTCTCTTTTCCAGACTTTAGGCTTGGAGGATTGAAGCGTGTTGAATTTGACTTTCTCCTTGATGAAGAATGTAACAATATGATGATCTGACCAGTCACAGGGTTGAATAGACTCAAGTTGGATAGCGTCCTCTTTGGAGATGATAAGGTCGAGGATAGAGCGTCTTTCTCGTGGGTCGGGCTTTAACTAGATTCTTAAACAAAGAAGGGAAAATATCACAAATTGCATTACTCAAGACCCCTTAGAACACAATCTTCCCCTACAGGGAAGAAGCCCTGTTGCCCAGCTCCAACAAAAACTCATCCGCTGCCGGCACTGTCCTGATGTTATACATCTTATTATTATGCATAACTTTTAACGCTGCAGGAAATGTTATCGTCGCTGTCGCGCCCACCTTCCTGAAAGCGTCTAAGCACCTACCTAGTTCCCACTGTCTCTCCAGTGTGACCCAGGCCAGGTCTGATCTTATTTGAAAAGAGAATCCCTTCCCTGATAGAGATTTCTGTTTAAGGGCAAATACTAAGAGCGTCAATGTTATAGAAGTAGGTTCTAAAATTACACCATCGTTACGCTCGTATTTTAAGGCTTTTCCGCAAGTGTTGCGCCTCTCTAAGAATCAGGAAATGGCTGCCTTTAACGATGCCGCATGTGCTGGCCCATCGCCTGCAATGGAGCATGATGCTGCTGTTAACCCTCTGCCTATATTGAGTTTGTCTTCTGTTCCATCTACTGACCCAGGTTTGGGCACAAGTACCCCCCCCGCCCTCAACATATGAAGGTGTAGTACCTACAATGCCGCAAACTGAAAATCCTGCTGATATTTTAGATTCTCTAGGAAACGGGAGTGTCTTATTAGCAGTCAACAGCTTATCATCAGCCTCGACATTGGTTGAAGAGAGGCGGAACATGAATAGCTCTGGAAGTCCAAGGGGTGGCACAGGTCCTGTTGGGCAAGAACAGATAGTGCTGGAGCCCTCTGCTATGGTTGTTGCTGAATCTTCTGAGGAGTTGGTAACCGGAGCAAGAGACGAATGCCCCATAGAGAACAAACTTGGAAATGAGCTCTCACTCCAGGCTACTATACAGCAACAGAGTGATATTCCTGTCTCTGCTAGTTTAACACAAACAGACACCACAGTTGGCATCACAGCAGCGTCATTGATGGCAATGTTCTCCGCACTCTCCCAAGATATAAAGAGGGGCTTTGAGGAGTCCTCAGCTAATCAAGCAGAGATGAGGAACTACTACGAGTCCCTTGATACCAAACTAGAAGGCTTGGCGTCAAGAACAGGCGTATTGGAAGAGAACATGGGAGCATTGTCACTACATGTAGACAAAGTTGAGGAAGACATAGTGAAGTTAAAGAGAGAGGACCAAACCCTTCAGGACAGGATGGAGGTGTTAGAGAACAACGCCAGGCGCAGTAACATACGGGTCCTCAATATGCCTGAAGGATCTAAGGGTTCTGAAAATAAACAGTTCATGGTCCAGCTCTTGAAGGATTCACTAAGCCTGGGATGTTCAGTGGAGGAGCTTACCTCTGACATCCAACGGGTACACAGAGAACCCTTTAAACATAACCCACAAAGGACTAAACCTCGTAAGATCCTGATTAACTTTCACACATATTCCCTCGAGGAACAAATTCTTAATCAAGCCCTTAAACAGAAATCTCTATCAGGGAAGGGATTCTCTTTTCAAATAAACATGGCAAACATCAGTGGTAACATCAGGCAGGAACACCCGCCTTAAGGACTGCCTAAACACCCTGGGCGTAACTTTCTGCAGGTATACAGGAGTCTCTCCCGCACATTTGTCATAAAACGGCAACAGGGAACCACTAGGCATCAAACAATTATGCAGGCCCTTCGCTTGGGAAACATTAGGCACCCTATCAACAGTGGCATTCCCCCAGAGGCGGGGAACACCTTCTACTTAACCCTGGGCACAATCCAGCAATAACCAGGGCGGTTCAGGAGCCTAGTTCGTGAAGCACAATTAGCTCCACCACCACTCTAGGCCTTTTGAGGCTCAACACGGAGTGGCCCTTATCGCGGCCACTGCGCACTGTCCAGCAGGGCAGTGGTGTCCTGCAGACTTAAGTCATGGCCTGGGATGAGCCCCCCTCCACAACGTACCGGTTCCGGGGGTAGGCACCGACCCTGTGCCCCGACACACCCGGGGCTTTCGTCGGCCTCTTTTCGTGTCTTCAGAGCGGCCAATCAGCATTACTGCGTGACGGGGGCGCACCTGCAACCGGCAATTCCAGCGTGGCTTGCAGTGGCGCGGCAGCCTCCGCCAATGGCTGCACAGTGGTAAGAGGGCGCGGCCGATGACGTGGCCGGTGCCCCTGTCATGTGATGGCGGCCCTCTCCGCTCCGCTCCACTAGCCCAACTAATGCCGCCGCGGCCCTCTCTTCTTGGCTCTGGGGGCCACAGCGGAGGCCGCAAACAGTAACGGCTCTCCATTTAATATAACGCCAGGCTGCGGCAGTGATTCCCGTCCCCGACGCTCATGGGGAGGTGGGGTAGGACTATGCGACAATAGCGCTTTACCAGCAAAGCACTTGACAGGGGCACTGCTTCAAGATCATAGCGCTTGGCGGGCAGCACATCGCTTTAGGATTAGGGTGCTTAGGGGGCAGACAGCTCCTCAAGCCCCAGCACTTGGAGGCTCAATGCTTCTTGCAGTCCCAGGTAGTATAGTGCTTTAGCAGGCACACAGCGCAACGGACGGTCCCAGCAGCAATTCCCAGGGTAACTCTTCTCATCTCTTGGGTGGTGGGGGTCTAGTCCAAGGTGCTCCTTCCCTCTAGGGCACCTCTGGGTGCAGCTCTTGCGCTGCGCAGGGTCCCGGCAGCTCCAGGGACCTAGAGGGGGCCCTCTTTCTTCAGGGGGCCGGGGGACAGAGCAGCAGGCACTACTGGGCCAGGTCAGCAGTTAGTGGGGGCGTCATCAAAACAGGGCGGAAGGCTTTCACCATCCCCACTGTAGCGTGGCCTTCCTCCTACACGGCAGTCTGAACTCCAGCAGTGGGGCTTCCACTAGCCCTGGGGACAGCAGAGGGGTTTTGGTAAGGTGCAGGGTCCAGCACACAGGCCCAAGTGGCGGTATCCCCTGGCAGCAGGTCCCCTCATGTTCCTGTCCCAGCTCTGTCTCTGCACATGGTGGCACATCCCCCTTATTCATACCTTCCTCCCCCCACCTCCCAGACAGTGCCAGCAGCTTCTGGAATTCTCTGAGGAACTGGTTTAAACTGGCTCAGGGGGAGGAGTAGAGCACCCTGGGTGCCAGGCTTTCCCTCCAAATGCTGGGGTGGCTGGGTACCTAACAACTAGACCGCTAACCTACTGCAGTCAGGTGGCACAACACATATCCATGGCAGCCATTTCAAATACAGCCTTTCATCAGGGCGCATGTTTACAATGGGGGTTAAATAAGTGCACACACTGTGGCGTTACATTTCCACAGTAAGCAGGGCATCTCATACCTCAAATGGCCTACACAACTCTATTTACCATGGGGGAGACATCCTGAATTAGGGGGGTGAAAAGCGAAAAAGTTTGGGGGAAAAGGGCCAAGTCCAACAGGGTCGGCCCCAGGTTTCTAGAGAATGGGTGTGATTAGACCTAGTTGAAGGGAGGGGTCCATAGTGTTGGTGGAAGGTTTTAGATTAGAAATTATACTGAAAACCTAGTTTTCCGACATTAGCTCAAAGTCGGACCAATGCGCATTGTTTTTAGCTGGAGGCAGACCTGATTGTCCTTGGTAAAAACTCTTTCTTAATGGTCAAGGGTGGTTGATGGGGGCAGGTTAAGAGGGAAGGAGGGTTAGCGGTTTGTATTAAGGATTGATAATTTTTTGCGACTTTATTAGTGAAGAAGGTGGCAATTTCTTCACATCACTCATTGGTGGCTTCGATTTCTTGAGAGGGTGTGCAGTTTATTTGGCTTTTGACAATGTTGAAGAGTTCTCTCGGTCTGTTTTTCACCAGATCAAGGTGGCTTCGGAAAAAAAGACGCCTTTTCACTGAAAATGACTTTTTTGTATGCCCGCTGAGCAGATCTAATTTGCGCTGGGTGTAAGGCCGAGGGGTTTAGTCTCCAAGACCTTTCCATTTGTCTGAGTTGACGACTTTCGGATCCACGTTAAACCAGGGTTTAGATTTGGTTCACCTCAGTTGTTTGAGTTTGAGTGGAGCTACTAGGTCTAAAACCTCTGTCATTTTTTAGTTAAAGTGTGTAGTGAGGTCATCAGCCGTCGATGATGAGGGTTGGAGTTGAAGATGGACATGAATCCTGGATTCATGTTCGGATAAAGGGACTTCTTTGAATTTTCGGGTCAAGAATTGAGGTTTGACATCACGAATAATTTGGTGGCTGAAAAAAGTGTCAATCTTGAACAGAACGAGGTGGTGGTCGGAGCAGTCAATGGGAGAATTCGCTCTCAGAGAGACCAGTTCATTGTTGGTAATGATCGCATCCAGTGTTGCACCTTTGCTGTGAGTTGGTTTATTGCAGAGTTGTTTGAGGTTATATATTTCCAAAAGGTTGGATAGGTTGTCTAACGCTGACCTCTGGACAAGGCTTTCAGAAATGTATCTCTGCCACAGAAGGTATTTATGGAATAAAAGAACTTTCCTTTTTACATCATACTCAAAGTTAACCGTGCATTTTCTCTTTACCCCTGGCCTCATGGAGAATGAATAGAGAACTGATAGAATTATCAATGATTTCCAGTCATTTGGAGTCAATCAGCACTTCCCAGTCTACACGTTTCTGTTTATTAGTCTCAGTCCATGGAGTTCACAGTAAACTCCTGAACCGAGCAGACCCCCCTGGACTCACGAGACCGAGGCCTGGACCCTAGACCGAGAGACCCCCCTGGAGTCACGTGATCAAGGCCAGGACTCCAGAAAGTTTAACTTGTCAGCTTATTCGCTGCTCTTTTACACCAGCCTCTTGGGATGGTCTGTTTCTGTGGGAAAGGAAAGGATTGAAAGCCGCCCCTCATGGGAAGCTGCGATCCCATTGGATGAGGAGGATGTCACCTGTATCACCGGTGATAACATGCGTTTCCTGGTTTATAATATTGCTGTCCTTAGACTTATAGTTATAGGAAACAAGGGAATCCAAAGGAAGTACACTAGGGACCTTGGGCGTTTAGCTTATTACAAAAAACAGTGGACCCTAGTAGTTTGGGTGATCAGGGTAAGAATGGACACAAACTGGAATAGTATTAATGTCCTTTGTTCAGCCAGACAGGAATTTATTTGGCGATGCTCACAATCAGAAAGTAATGTCAAGGGGGCACAGCCCGTGACCCACAGTGAACGAGACAAAATAACAAGTATAGGCAAGAACGAGCAAATCGGTCTGTATACTTATAATCAGTGAACAGACTTGATTGTACAGGCGGGGAGGTAGTACAGGTCGAGAAAAGTGGCATCTCTGGCGGTGATCCCCGCCAGAGATGCCGCGTGCTGCGATTCTGCAACCGGCACAACTCAAGCCGTGATCTGGACGGTCTAATTGACTCAAAAGCGGGATAATCTGAAATACACGCTATCATTGCTCCAAATCGATCCACTTCTCTCGACCTGTACTACCTCCCCGCCTAAGGATCTGTCTTGCATGAAAGGCAATTGTTTATAATTCCAAGACAAACATGATTTATATATTTGTCCTGAAGATGATGGCATTTATCTTGTTTTTCGGCATCGAAACGTCGTCAACACAATAGGATCATATGTACTGAATATGCTTGTGAATACTATGTACAATGGTCACTCAAACTACAATCAAGTCTGTTTACTGATTAAAAGTATACAGACCGATTTGCTCGTTCTTGCCTATACTTGTTGTTTTGTCTTGTTCACTGTGGGTCACGGGCTGTGCCCCCTTGACATTACTTTCTGATTGTGTGCATCGCCAAATAAATTCCTGTCCGGCTGGACAAAGGACATAAATACTATTCCAGTTTGTGTCTGGTCCTATGTCCTTAGATTTATAGTGCTTCAGATCCGGACATTAGAAGAGGCACTAGAAGGGCCTGAGGCCGGACACGGTGCAGACTGGACCTGCTCTCAGGTGAGACTTGACTTTCCTGACAGAATATTTCTGGCTGTGTCTCCTCCCTCTCTGCTCTTATTTGCACAGATTCTGGCTGCAGCTATATTTACGACTCTGATCTTTACCTGACCCCTTTACTTTTGATTCCACTGTTATGTGATTTGAGTTTTTTGCATAAAATGTTAGTCTTTCCTTCATTTCCTGAACTACCTCATTCTTAGATTCTTTAGAAAAGGGATTTAAGGGGTGTGGCCACAGAGTAAGATGGCCGCCGAGATGGAAAGCTCCGCTCCGAGGGAATCTCCAAGCGGGGAATGCAGCATTCCGGAGGCGACCAAGCACCATCACTTTGGTAGCTTTAGATGTGGGGGCCCTCAGAAAGTGGAAGAAAGATCGACGAGCAGCCGTTGGGCCTGGAGGCGTAACAAGAGCCTCTGCCTTGCGTAGCTGCCTGGCCCCGCCCTGCGTAGCTGCCTGGCCCCGCCCTGCGTAGCTGCCTGGCCCCGCCCTGCGTAGCTGCCTGGCCCCGCCCTGCGCAACAGGTCTGGGGTCCCGTTGAGAAAAGTCTGCTCACTGAGTCCCACGGAGCTCCATCGTACCCTGAGGACTGCCCCCTGGCGCAGAAGGTAAGCACCATCCACCTGCTCTGAGCCCCACAGAGAATATCCTGTATAGGCGTGCTGATGTTCCTGGACCCTAACTGACCCAGGAAGACCCTCCCGGCGTGGGGATGAGGGAGCGCGGAAGTGGCGGAGGATCCCCTCCTTTATGCGCAGGAGCAGATCATTGAACCAAGACTGGGGTGCCATGACAGGGGGCCGGCAGGCAGAATGGCATGACAGAGGCAGGAATGAAGGGCTAGAGGCTTCCCAGAGGCCTAGGACTCTAATAAACACCCAGGCGGCACACCGTAACATCTGTTCCTGCTGAAGAGTCATGGACCCCTGTCTCATCCCAAGAGCAAAGTACATCGCCGAGCGACCTTGCGTATGTCGAGACGAGAGTCCGGGTCCAGTGGAGGTCACCAATCCTGTGTTTAATGACCAGGGTACAACGTTAGTGGGTGGCCCACCATCTCCCTCAACTGCGGGACTGCGGAGGGCTCAACGCATATTATTCTCTTCACACCGGGACCTTCTAGAGAGCGCCTCAACATAGCAGCAGACCGCGGTTTGTACCACCCACTGTCTCACCCTCCCAGGTTGGTGACTGGGTCAGCACAGCAACGGGGCATAAATTACCTATGGCCAAAACTGGGAGCAAGACCTCCAGGCCTCCTCAAGAAGCCCAAAGCGGGAGGGTTCTACCTTTTTATCTGATATTTCTTTTAATTGTGCTGACATCGTGTGCTCGAATGATATTTGCATTGAACATGTGATCTGGCTATATTTTTTAAAATATCCTGATTTTCTGCACTTGGATAGCATTAGAGACGTTTTTATACTGTTTTGCCTTTTTCCTAAAATAAAAAACTTACTGTTGCATTCTGGTGTTGTGAACTCCGTCCCCGCCTCGTTCCGCCGCGGCTTGTGACGTTTGTTTTGCGGAGGGCTAAGGGTCCGGAGACACTTTCTACCACTTCCGGGTTGGGCATCAGCTGAGGAAGCGCAGGACGCCCGACCCACTATTATTTAAGCAGCTTATCGGGGAGGACGCACCGAAGGCGCACCAAAGGCAAGCCCGTCTGCCCCCGTCCGCGCCTGGACCGAGCCCAGGGCCACCCCCCCTGCCCGTTCATCATCAAGTCCTGGAACAATTATAACATACTCAAGGGATACTCTTTTAAATCTTATTGCTCAGCCAAAAGAGCCTTGTCCGCAATTGGATCTTTTGAAAGAGCCTGAGGCCTGTCCGCTGTGCAATAAAAAGCTCCTTTTTACTGAAGCCAGATGTAGTCCTGGGGTACAACAGATTTTTAATTCACATATAGTGGCACAATAATGTTTGCGGGGCCTACTTCTTAACACACGCTCTTTGATCAAGCATAACACTGCTTTTGCGGGACTGCTGGAGGCTCATGATATAGACATGGCTTTTGTCACAGAGACTTGGGCAGATGACACATCTGACATAGACCTCTCATTAACTATCCCTAAAGGATATTTATTAATTAGGAATGATAGACAGGAAGAACAGGGAGGGGGCGTAGCTATTATTGTTAAGGATAATTTAACAATAAAAAGTTCGACCTTAGGAAGTGTTCCAGAGTGCAAACTTCTTTCATTTGGAATTACTATTAGTGACAACTATATATTTAATGGCGTACTACTCTACAGGCCACCAGGAACCAAGAGCAAATTTCTAGAGATAATCAGTGATATCATTGAGGCGAGTGTTGACCATCAGGAGTTTTCCATCTTAGGCGACTTCAATTACCATCTTGAAAATGTTAACGATACATATACAAGTTCACTTTTGGAGTTGATGGCCACTGCCTCGATGACACAATTGATTAAACACCCTACTCACGAGGCTGGACACATCTTAGATGGTATATTTTCATCTAACCCTTATCTGAAAGTGCAGGCGATTTTGCAAATTCCGTGGTCAGATCATAAAGCCATTCAATTTTCACTTACGTCATCCCATCATCTTGCTTGCCCTCACTCTGCCTCTGGGTCCCTTACAAGGAGAAATTGGAAGGAAGTTAGCTCATTGCAATTACAATCAACTTTAGCTGCTTCCAGACCATTAGTGTTGTCTGAAGCCAATCTAGCCACTAATCCTTTAAAAACTGGATAAAAACAGCGGTAGACATCCTGGCCCCTGAAAAAACATTTACTAGTAGGCAGCTGAAGAAATCAGAACCCTGGTCCGATGATGCACTACGTTTTCAGAAACAAAAATGTAGACGAGCTGAGAGGTGTTGGAGAAAATTCTATGGGGGTGTGGAAAAAGTGAACCATACTCGGTCACTGACTATTTATAAAAAAATTATTTTGGAGAAAAAATGTAGTTATTTCTCTAATAAAATAGAGCAGGCAGGTACATCAAGTAAAATACTTTTTTCGGTGCTAAAGGAGTTAGTAACACTTCCAATCTCACCTTTGTCAAACAGTAATGCTGCACTTTGTAATCAATTGGCTATTTTCTTTAAGTACAAGGTGATTTCCATCTATAAGACATTCTGTGAAAATATTAGTGAGATTCAAGTAGGTAAACCTTCTTCTTCTCGGAAACAGTATGATCATGATTTGGCTGCCTTTATCCCTCCAAATACAGAACTAATCTTGCAAATAGTTAAACAGGTGAAATCAGTAGCTCCCTTTGATAATTGTCCTCC
Source organism: Lissotriton helveticus (assembly GCF_964261635.1). Lineage (NCBI taxonomy): Eukaryota > Metazoa > Chordata > Amphibia > Caudata > Salamandridae > Lissotriton > Lissotriton helveticus. Next base: position 1,941,383,614 of record NC_136068.1, read on the forward strand.
AAAAATATTTCATTATGCAGCTGAGGAGATCAGCGAACAACTTTGTTTGCTTTTTAAAGAGATTTTTGATTCTGGCATTTTCCCTGAGGTATGGAAGAGGATCTCCATTCTTCCCCTGCTGAAAAAACCTGGTTTGGATCCTGGTGTTCATAGTAATTATCGACTCATAGCCAGGATCCCGTTTCCAGCGAAGGTTTTGGAGAAGATCATGAACCACCAGCTCACGTCCTTTGTCACCTCACAGAACTTGCTGGATCCCACGCAATATGGTTTGCGGGAGGGGCATGTCATGGAGACGGCCTTGATCATGGCAGCCGAGGAGCTTCGATCATCGCTGGACTCCGGTGCGAAGGCCGCCTTGATCCTTTTGGATCTTCCGGCGGCCTTCGACACCGTGAACCATGACATTCTCATCTTGAGGTTATATAGGCTGGGAATTTCAGGTCTGGCGTTAAGTCTGCTTAAATCTTACCTTAATAAGAGGTGCCAGTTTGTTCAGATTGACGACCAATGTTCGAAGCAATTTTCACTTCCGTTTGGGGTCCCGCAGGGCTCATCTTTGAGCCCTATGTTGTTCAACGTATATGTTACCCCTTTAGCAGATGTCATCAGGCAGTTTGGTTTTTCGTTAGTGTCTTACGCTGACGATACTCATATCGCGGTCTCTATTTCTGGTAATCCAGACGAGACAGCAGCTCCTTTCAATCAATGTATGACATCTGTAGACCACTGGATGAGTACAACTTGCCTAAGGCTGAACGGAAGTAAAACTGAGGTTCTTCTTATGGGCTCAGATCCCTCTATATGGTCTGAGAAATGGTGGGCTCAGTCGATGGGAATACCTTCTATTCCAGTAAAAAAGGCCAAACAATTGGGAGTAATTTTTGATGATGGTCTTACGTTTCAATCTCAAGTCAATATGGTTGCTTCCCATGTACATTTAACCCTAAAAATGATTCAGAAGGTGAAACCTTATATCCCGTCATCTACTGTTAAAACACTGGTAACGTCTTTGACCTTAGCCAAATTGGACTATTGTAATGCCTTTCTTCTAAGCGTCTAAGCTTCAACGGGTTCAAAACTCGGCTGCCAGGACGCTGCTGAACATTCCCAAGTTCCAGTCGGTGTCCCAGGGCCTTAAACATCTTCACTGGTTGCCGGTGAAAAAAGAGCGGAATTTAAGGCCGTATGTTTGGCCTTTAAAACCCTCCAGGGGACAGGACCTGATTACCTGAAACAACATCTATTATGGTATCACCCAAACAGAACACTTGGTTCTGCCTTGAGCAAACTTATTCAGGCATCAAAAATCAGAAGGGAGTGCTGGGGAGGAAGTAGGTTTTTTTTCACCACTGTTAAATTAAGGAATACATTGCCGTTATCCATAAAGAACAGTATAACTCTTATCTCTTTCAGAAAGGCTATAAAAACCTGGCTTTTCATGCACTGATTTCTCATTCTTTAGTATTTCTCCTCTGCTGTAGAGCCAAGATGCCACCGGGCATTCGAGCGCGGTATAAATTATGAATCCATTCATTCAATTCAAAGCAGACCCAAAGAAACTCAAGAACTTCCAGCCGTTCTCCCTGCTACTGTTCCCGGCAAAGATTATCGAGAAAATTGTCACCATGCAACTGACCCACCACCTGGAAGACAACAACATCTTGGACTCGTCCCAGTCCGTATTCAGAAGAAACCACAGCACTGAGACAGCCCCCATCGCCGCCACAGATGACATCGGGTGCCAACTAGACAACATTGAAACATCAGCCCTCATCCTCCTGGACCTGTCAGCCGCCTTCGACTCGGTCTGCTATCGCACTCTAAAGATACGCCTCCTAGAAGCCGGAATCCAAGAGAAGGCCCTTGACTGGACCACATCCTTCCTCACCGGCAGAACCCAGAGCGTCCGCCTCCCACCCTTCCGGTCCGAAGCCACGGACATCATCTGCAGCATCCCCCAGGGCTCATCCCTCAGCAAATGTCTACACGGCCCCCCTCGCACTAGTGGCCTGCCATCACGACCTCAACATCATCTCCTACGCCGACGTCACCCAGCTCATCCTCTCCCTCATCAAGGGCCCACACACTGCCAAAACCAACCTCCATGAGGGAATGAAGGCCGTCGCCGACTGGAGGAGGAGCAGCCGTCTGAAGCTGAACTCGGACAAGACGGAGGTCCTCATCCTCGGATACACCCCCTCGCCTGGGACGACTCCTGGTGGCCGACCTCACTGGGAACAGCACCAACACCCACCGACCATGCACGCAATCTAGGATTCATCCTCGGATCCTCCCTCTCCATGTCTAAAAAGGTCAACTCTGTCTACTCCTCCTGCTACAACACCCTCCGCATGCTTTGCCGGATCTACAAGTGGATCCTGACTGAAACAAGAAGAACGGTGACACAGGCCCTCGTCAGCAGCAGACTGGACTACGGAAATGCACTCTACGCAGGAATCCCAGTCAAAACACCTACGACGACTACAACGCATCCAAAAAGCCTCCGCCCGACTGAACGTCAATGCTCCCCGCCGCAGCCACATCACCTCCCACCTGAGAGGCCTACACTGGCTCCCCATCGACAAGAGGATCACCTTCAAGCTCCTCACCCACGCACACAAAACACTCCACAACGCCGGACCAGCCGACCTGAACAGCAGACTCAGCTTCCACACTCCCACCCACCAGCTCCGCTCCACCAGTCTCGCCCTCGCCGCTGTCCCCCGCATCCAACGAATGACCTCCGGTGGCAGATCCTTCTCCTACCTCGCAGCCAAGACCTGGAACACCCTTCCCATCCACATACGGCAGACCCAAGACCTACTCGCCTTTAGAAGACTCCTCAAGACCTGGCTCTTCGAGCGGTAGCAGCACCTCCCCCTCCCCTCAGCGCCTTGGGACCCTCACAGGTAAGTAGCGCGCTCTACAAGTACTCTGATTGATTGATTGATTGATTGATTGATTGATTGATTGATTGCACCGTTCATTGTTCACACTGCGTGAGAAGAAGGCGGCTGTGCACTGTTCATTGTTCACACTGGGTGAGAAGAAGGCGGCCTGTGCACCGTTCATTGTTCACACTGAGTTAGAAGAAGGTGGTCGGTTCCTGTTCATCGCTGACACGGAGAGGCAGGTGGCATGTTACCTGTTCACTGTTGGTGATATTTGGTTAGAAGTTGGTCGTTGTCCCCTTGTTTTTTTTCAAGTTTTATAAATGGAAAAGCAGGTGGTTAGTTCATCACTATTCATTGTCTGTACTTCTCTTGTGCTCTGTCAGAGATGGTACAGACGAGCCCTGAGGTTTGTTCCTGCGGATGAAACTGTGTACCATAACAGGTGAGCATTGGGATACACATGACGCAATGTGTGATCTGGTGCACCCACATATCCCTTGAACCGCAGGGCACTGTCAAGAGAGAGAAGGAGAGCCAGGCACCAGTGTGAGCCCCTGAAGCACAGCACAGGCCTCTGGAGGGTCTCCTGCAGAGCTGGGGCTCTGGTGCTTGTCAGAAGGGCTGGTACAACCTGCACCCCAGACTGTGTTTGTCATGGTCTGGGGACTGGCACAGTTACAGACCTCCATTCCCAGAGGGGGAGGTGGTCCTTAACAGAGGTAAAGACTTCACCTTCACGGGTGACTGACAGATCACGAGGGGAGTCTTCACTCAAGCCTCTCCTGGTGCCAGCCTCAGGGGCTGCTGTTCTCCTCCCTCCACCCTGTGCCCACAGCCAGAGACGTGCAGATGACACTGGGTGGAATGAGCTGAGGCTGCAGGAGGTTCGTGTGTGATTGTCATCAGGAAGTGTGTGGTCTTCCTTTCCTCGTGTTCTGATTGGATATCTTTACAGAAGCCATCTCCGGATGCTTCTATCTCATTGGAAGATCATGTGCTCTGAATGTGGGCTCCAGGGCTGAGGACGGGGCACTGTGAGCCTCTCAGCACAGAGGGGAGGGGGTGGGAGAGAGAGGGAGAGGGGGTGAGTGAGAGAGGAAGGAAGAGGAGGGAGAGAGGGAGGAAGGAGGGAGAGAGGGAGGAAGGAGGGAGTGAGTGAGGGAGGAAGGAGGGGGTGAGTGAGAGAGGAAGGAAGAGGAGAGAGCCCGAGAAGGTGCCAGGGTTTGGGTTATTCAGGGAGGAATTTTTGAACCTTTTTAATATAATAATATCAGGCATTGGTCTGGTACTGTAAAAGACTGCTCATGGAATGTTGTTCTCCTTAATCAGATTAAGTAGAATGAATGCTCGGGACATCCTTCCAACTATTAGGAAGCCTTCTAAAAATTTAAAGTGAATATATTAAAAATAGCCATTACATAAAATAACATAACACTTTCTATCATATTTGCACAGGGACATGAAAACCAGAATCAGAATCAGTCTGAGGGTGAAGTTTCCGATGATATATGTGTACTCTGTAGGGTAAGACAAGCATGTGTATCAGCCCCACTTTCATTCATGTTATTATATAAACAAGTTGCACCTTTTTTAACATATGTTACATCAGATGTAATACAAGTCAAAGGCACGTCGCACCCCTCGCTCTCATATCTGGATGACGCAGTTCTAACGCCTACACCCCTGCACCCACGAGTGTAAGTAAGTAGTAAGCATGGGCGTAAAATCCGCTCCGCTCGCGGATTTTTCGGATTTTCGGCAAATCCGCAATCCGCGAACGCTCGCGAATTTGTCGAAAATCCGTGAATCCGCTCGCGGCGGATTTTTTGCTTGGTTGCGGCGCGCGGCGTGGTGCACGGCGTTCACTTTCCGTCATTTTAGCGTTTGCCGAGTTGTTTTTCTTTGCGAGTGACGCGCCATTTTAGATCTTGCTGCGTGTTCCCGCGGGAGTTTGTCGCCCGCGAATACGTACTCGCGGCTTGCCACCTTGCACAGCACACCTCGCGAGAGTTCGCAATTGCGAACATGTAGTTGCGGCGGAAAGGAACAATCTCGCACTTGCGAAATAGAGATTTTGCAATTTCGCACAAGAAAATCACCAGCAAACAGGATAAACCTTCAAAAAATGATGATTTTTATCAGAATCACTCCTCAGGTTGACATTTGCATGGCCTTTTTTTTTGCAAGGAGTCCATTTTGGGGGGGGGGGAGGAAGGAAGTGCCCCACAGTCTCCAACTTCCTGTTCCTGTCCAGCAGGCTCCTCCCAGTGCTTTGTCCATCTCCTGGTCACTTTCATTTGGATCTGGAGCTGGAAGGATTACTTTTTGTGGGTGCTGCTGGATATTTGGATTTGAGGCCTTTTTGACTGTCTTTGGATCACTTTTGGATTAGAAATCAACTTTCACAAGTAAGTTTGTTTGGGGCATTACAGTTGCTGCAAGTACAATTTTGGAACTTTTTCAGAAAATTAAATAAATTATATTGTGGGTAGCCACAGTATCCAGTAGGACCAGGGTTGGTTATGGGTGCATGATACAACTGTTTTGTTGAATTTAAACACCATTGAGGCCATGGATGGGCTGGGATTGTGCAGATTTTATTGTTTTTTGTCGTTTTTTTGGGCCTGCTGGTGTGGCCCTTTGCCCAGGGGTGGTGAGTGTTGCATGGGCCTAGTCTTTCTGTGGGGTGTCTTCTTGAATTTAAACATAATTGAGGCCATGGATGGGCTGGGATTGTGCTTATTTTATTGTTTTTTGTCGTTTTTGGGGGGCTGCTGGTGTGGCCTTTTGCTTGCCCAGGGGTGGTGGTGGTGCATGGACTGAGTGTGCCTGTGGTGTTGTCTCACTCTCTTTGATGTAAACATCATGGATGGCATTGGATTGTGGTGATTTCTGGCTGTTTTTCTGTTTTTTGGGGGTGTACTGTTGATGCGGTCTGGCCATGTGGGTGGTGGTGGTGGCCATCTTGAGTGCTGGCTGGTACAGGCAACATGTGCTTGGGGTGTAAGGGGGCCATTTTGAGGAGAGGCAGTGTCTGAGGCCTGCACTTATTTTGCCTACTTTTCATCCCTTATGCCCAGGGGTAGTGAGTGTTGCATGGGCCTAGTGTTTCTGAGGGGTGTCTTCTTGAATTTAAACACCACTGAGGCCATGGATGGGCTGGGATTGTGCAGATTTTATTGTTTTTTGTCGTTTTTTTGGGCCTGCTGGTGTGGCCCTTTGCCCAGGGGTGGTGAGTGTTGCATGGGCCTAGTCTTTCTGTGGGGTGTCTTCTTGAATTTAAACACCATTGAGGCCATGGATGGGCTGGGATTGTGCAGATTTTATTGGTTTTTGTGGTTTTTTTGGGCCTGCTGGTGTGGCCCTTTGCCCAGGGGTGGTGAGTGTTGCATGGGCCTAGTCTTTCTGTGGGGTGTCTTCTTGAATTTAAACATAATTGAGGCCATGGATGGGCTGGGATTGTGCTTATTTTATTGTTTTTTGTCGTTTTTGGGGGGCTGCTGGTGTGGCCTTTTGCTTGCCCAGGGGTGGTGGTGGTGGTGCATGGACTGAGTGTGCCTGTGGTGTTGTCTCACTCTTTTTGATGTAAACATCATGGATGGCATTGGATTGTGGTGATTTCTGGCAGTTTTTCTGTTTTTTGGGGGTGTACTGTTGATGTGGACTGGCCATGTGGGTGGTGGTGGTGGCCATCTTGAGTGCTGGCTGGTACAGGCAACATGTGCTTGGGGTGTAAGGGGGCCATTTTGAGGAGAGGCAGTGTCTGAGGCCTGCACTTATTTTGCCTACTTTTCATCCCTTATGCCCAGGGGTAGTGAGTGTTGCATGGGCCTAGTGTTTCTGAGGGGTGTCTTCTTGAATTTAAACACCATTGAGGCCATGGATGGGCTGGGATTGTGCAGATTTTATTGTTTTTTGTCGTTTTTTTGGGCCTGCTGGTGTGGCCCTTTGCCCAGGGGTGGTGAGTGTTGCATGGGCCTAGTCTTTCTGTGGGGTGTCTTCTTGAATTTAAACACCATTGAGGCCATGGATGGGCTGGGATTGTGCAGATTTTATTGTTTTTTGTCGTTTTTTTGGGCCTGCTGGTGTGGCCCTTTGCCCAGGGGTGGTGAGTGTTGCATGGGCCTAGTCTTTCTGTGGGGTGTCTTCTTGAATTTAAACACCATTGAGGCCATGGATGGGCTGGGATTGTGCAGATTTTATTGTTTTTTGTCGTTTTTGGGGGGCTGCTGGTGTGGCCTTTTGCTTGCCCAGGGGTGGTGGTGGTGCATGGACTGAGTGTGCCTGTGGTGTTGTCTCACTCTTTTTGATGTAAACATCATGGATGGCATTGGATTGTGGTGATTTCTGGCAGTTTTTCTGTTTTTTGGGGGTGTACTGTTGATGTGGACTGGCCATGTGGGTGGTGGTGGTGGCCATCTTGAGTGCTGGCTGGTACAGGCAACATGTGCTTGGGGTGTAAGGGGGCCATTTTGAGGAGAGGCAGTGTCTGAGGCCTGCACTTATTTTGCCTACTTTTCATCCCTTATGCCCAGGGGTAGTGAGTGTTGCATGGGCCTAGTGTTTCTGAGGGGTGTCTTCTTGAATTTAAACACCATTGAGGTCATGGATGGACTGGGAATGTGCAGATTTTATAGGTTTTTGTCGTTTTTTTGGGCCTGCTGGTGTGGCCCTTTGCCCAGGGGTGGTGAGTGTTGCATGGGCCTAGTCTTTCTGTGGGGTGTCTTCTTGAATTTAAACACCATTGAGGCCATGGATGGGCTGGGATTGTGCAGATTTTATTGTTTTTTGTCGTTTTTTTGGGCCTGCTGGTGTGGCCCTTTGCCCAGGGGTGGTGAGTGTTGCATGGGCCTAGTCTTTCTGTGGGGTGTCTTCTTGAATTTAAACATAATTGAGGCCATGGATGGGCTGGGATTGTGCTTATTTTATTGTTTTTTGTCGTTTTTGGGGGGCTGCTGGTGTGGCCTTTTGCTTGCCCAGGGGTGGTGGTGGTGCATGGACTGAGTGTGCCTGTGGTGTTGTCTCACTCTCTTTGATGTAAACATCATGGATGGCATTGGATTGTGGTGATTTCTGGCAGTTTTTCTGTTTTTTGGGGGTGTACTGTTGATGTGGACTGGCCATGTGGGTGGTGGTGGTGGCCATCTTGAGTGCTGGCTGGTACAGGCAACATGTGCTTGGGGTGTAAGGGGGCCATTTTGAGGAGAGGCAGTGTCTGAGGCCTGCACTTATTTTGCCTACTTTTCATCCCTTATGCCCAGGGGTAGTGAGTGTTGCATACTTGCATGTCCCTAGTCTTTCTGTGGGGTGTCTTCAATGTAAACATCATGGATGGCATGGGATTGTGCTCATTTTTCTGTGTTTTGTCGATTTTTTGGGGTGTATAACTGAACTGATGTTCCTCTGTCTTCCATTGCTTTTAGGTGCACAAGAAGACTCAATAGAACCACCAGTGCCAGGAAGAAGTCCTGCAGCGGTGTGTGCAGCATAACGTCACGCGACGTCACGTCTGGACACAGAACCCTCTGCAACTCGTGCAACTGCTGCCTGCTGACCTGCTCTGAAGAAGATGGCCCCAAAAAAAGTAACCCGTAGCTCCTCTAGCAAGAAAGGTGCCAGTAAGGAGCAGAAGAAGCAAGTTACCAAGGACACTGGTGTGCCGCCCGCCCCTTTTTTTGTGAGTAAAAAAAAAAGTATGCCTGCAGCAGCTGCAGCGGGATCTGCTGGGGACCAAGCTGGCAGCAGCACCCCCGCTCCATTGGGCTCAGTGCCACCACCACCACCACGCCAACTTAAGTCCAAGCCCTTGAGTGCTGCAGAGGCAGCCAGTATACTTCTTCAATCACCATCGACCAGTGATGTTGGCTCATCGCAAGAAAGCAGCAGCAATGTCCCTCAATCAACACAGGTTGTTGTAGCTCATCTGACGAGTGTTGAACAACCACAGCGGCAACAACAATCACATGTGCAAGTACAAGCCCAAGTACATGTGGAAGGAGAGGCAGCGCAAGGAGATGCGCATGCAGAGGTGCATGGAGGGTCACAACAAGTGCCCACAATAGTTGTTCCTCCCGAAGTAGGGGCACATCAGGAAATCGACAATCAAGGCGAGGTATCATTTGAGGAAGCCACTCCTCCTGATGATCCTTCATTGTCTTCCACAACCCTAGCAAGGAAGAGATCAAGGGTGGTGTCTACATCCACTTCAAGCACACCTCCTTCTGATGATACGGATCAAACTTGGGAACCAGCACCACAGCCGTCTGAGAGTGAGGCACACCATGATCCAACAAAGGTACTTAAGCGTAAAAGGAAGCTCGTCCAAAGTCTCAGACTTATGGAGTGTGATGAGGCTCAACAAGAAGTGGCGGATACTGCTGCTGATGAAGACTCTGCCAACGACGACCCAGTCATCATAAAGGTCACTGCAGCCCCAGCGGGCATGCAGCAAACAGACATTTTGACCCTAGCCCGAAGAGCTGCTGCGCGTGATGATGATGATGATGATGTTGTCGATGAGGAGGCAGTGGAAACACCACAATCATTGGAGTTAAGTAGTACACCAACTCGTCCCGCTTCCATATTTCTTTCTGGCAAGAAGAGACCTGCGTCAACCTCGACCTTAATTAGTGGCGGTGAAAGTGGAAAACGTACAAAAGTTGGCCAATCCAGATCCTCCACTTCATCTGGCATTAGCTTCATGACCACCACCACCACCAGTATCGCCGCCTCCTCCAGGTCCCACAGACACTTCAAGTCCCCAGTTTGGGACTTCTTTACTGTTTGTCCGAAAAATCCAAGGTTTGCCATTTGTACCCTTTGTAAGCTTGCAGTTAGTCGTGGTAAGCCAGGTAGCAACTATGGTACCGGCGGCCAGAGTGGTCATCTTGACAGAAAGCACGGTGTCCAATGGTTTGCGCACCTAGCTGCGATCAAGAAAGGCCAAAATCAAGGAAACGTTGATGTTTCATCTGATGTTGACGAGCAGGAAGAAGACGTGTCAAACACTTCCCTTACACCCAGTACCCCTCTCAGCAGCACACCCAATGTGAGGCACACTAAGAGTGTTGGAGCGAGTGAGACACCAACGCACAAAAGTTCACCAGCGAGCAAAATTGGGTCAACGAAGTCATTATCAGCCCGTAAATGCTTGGTCCAGGGCAACATTAGAACAATGCTTACTTCAGAGGTGCCATATGAACGCAACCACCCACTGACGCGTCTGTATAACACTAAGCTGGCTAAAATGCTAGCTGTGGACCTTCTACCTTTTTCTTTTGTAGAAGCGGTAGGTTTTCTTGAATTAGTTGCAACGCTCTGCCCTAAATGGAAGGTTCCGAGCCGGTTCTATTTTGCCAGAGTTGCGGTTCCAGCACTACATGAAGATGTGCTGCAGGCGATTGGGGCAGCTTTGCAGAAGAGTGCTGTTCACACAATACATCTGACAACAGACATGTGGACCAGTGGCCCAGGCGATGATTACATGTGCATCACTGCACACTGGGTCTCTTTTTCAGGTGTTATAGCAAAGCTAAACGCAGGTGTTGACCCGGACCAAGTTTTCAAAGCTGCTCGGAAACATGCAACACTAGCCATGTTTGCCTTGGAGAAAAGTCACACAGCAGAAAACCTTTTGCAAGAGTTTGACAAAAAGGTGTTGTCAATGCTATCCCCCCTAAAACGCAAGATTGGTTATGTTTCCACGGATAATGGCGCCAATGTAGTTAAGGCCATGTCACAGGGTCACCATGTTAGAGTGCCGTGTTTGGCGCACTGTATCAACCTGGTAGTTCAAAAATTCTTGAGTGATAAAGAGAGTCCAGCGTTCGAGGTAATGGCCACCTGCCGCAAAATGTGCAACCATTTCAGCCATTCTTTTAAGGCCCGGAAGCATCTGCGGAGACTGCTACTTCAACGTGGAATGCCAGTGAAAGCACTCATCCAGGAGGTGGCAACACGTTGGAACTCAACCTTCTACATGCTTGAGCGTCTGCATGAGCAGTATACGGTACTCGATCACTATTTCTTGACAGAGGCTACATCTCAGAAGGAGGACCTGCGGATGAGTAAGGCGCAATGGGCCATAGTTAAAAGCCTGACAGACATGCTTCGTCCTTTTGAGTTCTTCACGCGTGCAGTCAGCCAGGAGGACTGTAATTTGGGAAAAGCTATCCCATTGTTGTGCATACTGGAGCACCAACTGATGGCGGTTTCTTCTGAGTTTGAAAAAGATGAAAAAAAAAAAACCATTTCATTTTGTCTGAGAAATTATTACATCGCCTACGTGGTGATGAACGTCTTAAAAACATCAACTCAGATCAGCATTACATTTGTGCTACTATTCTGGATCCACGCTACAAAAAGGCGCTGGCAGACAACGCATTCATTCCTTTCGCTGATGCAGATGTTCAAAAGTACAAACATTGGTTAGCCTGGTCAGCCAAGAGGTTTGAAAAAGAACGGCAGGTTATTGAAGGAGAAGCCAGTACATCAGCATCAGCATCAGCAGGCCATCCGCAGTCACAAGAATCCACTTCTGCACCTGTGGCTGGGGCACAAGTGACCTCTCAGCCGTTAAAGACACCGGCAACTGGATCATCTGCACCACACACAATGACAACACTAACAGTGGCTGGGGAGGAGGATTGGCTAAGTTTGATGGGGTATGGTTCTCTAAAAAATGTCACAGGCACAGCAAAAAGTAAGCAAAGTGGAGGAACAGTTGATGACCTTGAGTCGATGGTGCAGGACTATCTGAATGACTCAACAGTGGTCTTTCTTAATGAGGAGCCATTGCAGTATTGGCATGGCAAAAAACAATTGTGGCCACAGCTCTACAACCTGGCTATAAACTATTTGTCTTGCCCACTCGCAAGTGTGTCTTCTGAACGTGTTTTCAGTGCTGCTGGTGGCATTGTAACTGCCAAACGGAGCCGCCTATCGCCCAAAAATGTGGAGCGGCTGACAATGATCAAGATGAATCAGCACCTCATACCACCAGATTACAAAGTGCGAGAAAGCACGCCACATGAAGACGATGAGGACAGCAACGTAGATGAGGGGATTTTTTCTCTGTTCGGTGCCACTGACCTCATCCAGCCTGAATTCGCAGAGTATGATGACGAAATCTTGTTCTTATTCCCTGACACCGAGCCCTGAAAATGAGACAATCAATCAAGAACTTTCTTTTTCGTCCTTATTCACTTTTATTCCTGTGTGCTTTGTGTCTCTCTTTCTTTGTTTTGCACAGTTAATTTAATTCAAACTTTAATCACCTAATCCCAAAAACAAGACCATCATCAGAACTGTCTTCACTTGTTTGCTTATTGATTTGAAGGTGCCGCAGTCTACATTCCTCAGGTTCACAAGTTCTGAAGAACATGCTCCTCTATCCTCCTCCTCCAGACTGCGATTTCCCTCCAAGCAGAGTGCTGGATTACGCACAATGAAGAAAGACTCAGCACTTGTGGGGGTGTTGTACTTCTTTGCGGGTGAGTTGACGGTTTTGGGCCCATTGCTGTGAAGCTCTAATAATGGACAAAAGTGTTTTGGACCAAATATGAGGTGGAAATTTCTTGCCGTTTTTGCTGACTTGCTTGCCTGTGAGGTGCTCTTTGGCGGGGTTCCGGGGGTTTGTGTGTAATTTTTGGTGTCTGTCGAAGCACTGCTGCGACAGTCTAATCTTGATTGCATTTGCTTTTCAGGAAATCCGTGGTGGAAAACAGGAGTTATGATGATTGATGATGACCTAGCTGCACAGCGCGTTACTTTGGACCGAAGGCCGAGAGATATTGTAAGTATGAGATTTAGCTTTTTCGCTGTTTGGGGGTGTTGTGTCGCGTGTTTTTTTGCGGGTGGGTTGGCGGGTCTTGCCTGGGGCATTCCTGGGAAGGTCTAATACCGGATACAAGTGTTTTGGACAAAATCCATAAGGAACAGCCTTTTTTTTGCCATTTCTTCAGACATCTTGCTCAATGTAGCGTTTTGGGGGGCTTCCTGCTGTTCGTGGGTGGGTTGCGGCCGGGGTCTCTGTCGAAGCACTGCTGCGACAGTCTAATCTTGATTGCATTTGCTTTTCAGGAAATCCGTGGTGGAAAACAGGAGTTATGATGATTGATGATGATGACGACCTAGCTGCACAGCGCCGCGTTTGGACCGAAGGCCGAGAGACATTGTAAGTATGAGATTTAGCTTTTTCGCTGTTTGGTGGTGTTGTGTCGCGTGTTTTTTTGCGGGTGGGTTGGCGGGTCTTGCCTGGGGCATTCCTGGGAAGGTCTAATACCGGCTAGAAGTTTGTTGGACAAAATCCATAAGGAAACACCAGTTTTTGCACTTTTTGTAAGTTAGGGTTCGTTAGGGTTAGCCCTAGCAGCAGGATTGCATGTGTTTAGGGGGGTTCTATTGCAACGCGGTTCTGTTGTTGTAGAGCACTGTTGGAGCGATGCTGGCTATGGATACTTTTGCTTGCAGGCAAGTGGTTTGAATACAATCCACGGTCTGTATTTGGGTCTACTGTTACTTTCAAAGTACGTTTTGTAACCATTTGTCTGCTAGGCATCGTTTTTGGAGATATGATTGGGTTCTTCTACATTTTTGCGACTGGCTTTAGTAAGGGTCTTGGTGGGAGCATTGCTGGGAAGGTCAAATTTTGTTCTAAAACACAGTAGTACACCCACCTTGAGGGGAAAGATCCGCTATAATATTTTGGCCATACTTATTGATCCTTAAAAAGGTGACTCAGACAGAGCACGCAATTTCAAAAATATTGTACTGTCTATTAGGGAAATCAAAGTGTCACTTTTTGAACCACACAGCGTACATACCTTTTATTTATTTATCAGTGGTATTGTAATAGCACTTCCTGTTTTCCGTTCAATAATTACAGGCCGGGTTTCAGTCAACATCCGCCAGGCAGGCAGTGGACAGGGTGTCTCTTCTGTCAGTGGTCACCACCACATTGATGGACGAAGCGTCAGCTGGAATGGAGGAGTGCCGCCAATAAGAGGAATTGTTTGCTGCATGCAACTTACTTACCAATTTCAACAGGACAACTCCAACAACATACGCAATACAGATACAGTATCCATTGTTGTCTTTTATTCTATGAGTGTGACTGCATGTGCTTACCTTTACTTTGTAACCAAAGATTGTCTGTAAACTCTGTATCTTCAATTATTGTTTGTCCATGCTCTGCTTTTTTTTTCTTCTCTCAACAAAACCTACCCAAAAAGAAACCCCCATTCCCATCCATTTTACAAACCCTAACCCTCTTCCCCCGGGCTGTGTTGTTTTGCTTGATGTCTGACTAAAATGACATCAATAATTCCACACACTTGCTGGGGAGGATAAGGTGATAGCAGCAACAGGCTGGTGAAGGAATACGAGGATATCTTCTAGACTTACTCAGCTTCAGTACTATATCTTCTAGTAGTAGTAGCCAATGTCAAATAAATTCAACGCAAGTACTAGTTATACTTGCAATACTTTACCATTTGTTAGGCTACATTATGGCACTGTTCTAGTGTACTGTCACCTGCTATTTTCTCGATCGTACCGTAACCGTTGTAATGCTACAGTAAGGAGTACAAACAAGGTTTCGTTTTCTTTTTTTCCATAGGCATGCAACTGCCACTGTGTCACACCACTAGTAACACCGCAATGAGGAAATGTCACCCGCCCATGAATGACAACGTTAATCCCCATTTCACCTGGAGCTAGCCCTGGGCCTAGCCCTAATTTCTAACACAAATTACAGGTAAGATAAGCGTTTGGTGGGAGGTAGTATAATGGAGTATTATTTCGGAGTAGACAAGAGATTGACGGTTGTACTACTAAAGTCCTATGACTGTTCAGGAAAACAAAGTTACTGTTACACCCCCGCCCCCCACCCACCAGACTGAAAAGCAGTAAAAAACAGGTATGGTCAGATAAAGTAGTTGAAAAATATATTTATTTATCCCTAACAAAATAATCTCCCTCACCCACCCTAACCCCAACGATTGTCTCTGAAACGTCCCAAAACGATCCCAACTCCCAAATCCCACCCCCCAAAAGTCTATAAAAAAGGGCAAGGGACACTCCACTACTGGAGGGTGCTGGTGCTGGTGCATGATGCGGCATGGGCATCATACTCCTTGCGGAGGGTGGCAAGCTCGGAGCGGAGGCCCTTAACCAAGGTCTTATACCTCAGGACCTCCTGCTCCAGGTTGGACATGCGGACTCGTAGGCGGCGTTGGCGTTCCTTGCAGCTCCTGTGGGGGGCAGCTGGTATTTCGGGTGCTTGGCGGTGGCGGTCGGCTTTCTTAGCCCGGCTCGGTCCCGCTGGTTTAGTCACGGAGGAGGATGCAGTGGTCACAGTCGAAGATGTTGCCCCGCTCGACTGCGTGTCCTCCTCCTCCTCCAGGGCCACCAGCCGCCGATACTCGGCGACTGTGGCCTCCAGCCTCCGTTGCCGGGCCAATCTAGCCTGCTCCCTCCTTGCTGTTGATTTGGAAGGAGCAACTATATGAAGAAAGAAAGACATAGTCTGTAACCAATGCTCCTTATTAATAACACAAAGTGATTGAGCCGAAAGTTGGGTCACAGAGTACAAGTAGCAAATTGAAAGCACAGTACATAACTATTGAGGACAGTATCTATGTAACCTCCCACTTCTGCATCCTTGCTCTAACAGTAGTGGTAGTTTAATGAACTAATTCTACGACCACTATGGACTTCCATTACAGTCGACTATGACAGTACACCAGTCTTATTCTTCTTCTTCTCTCTTGTTTAGGGAAATGGGTACGTTATCTTATGCAAGCCGGCAGAATGACATGGACACAGCACAGTGAAGTTGCACCCGAGAAAAAAAGTTGCACACCATGATGATGGAGACAGACTTGCGTTACTGTACCGGTCCAGTACATGCAGGTGGTGAAGCTATTACTTTTCTATTACGGGTGGCACTGAGAATACTCTGTTACAAGGGCTACTGCTTAATTAATTTACCTTTCACCCTACAGTGCAAATGAGTACTAGAAAAGGAAACTGAAGAAGCTAACTAATTTGATTATCTATCACTTCACATGGGACGTATTTAATGACAGATGAGATGACTTTAGGTGCTTTGCTTAATATTGAGTGAACACAGTGATACACCCACACATGAATGACGTACTACAAGTAAACTAAAGTTATTAAGAGAGGTACGGAGTGTCCACCGTAATAACCAGATATATGCTGTGAATGCAAACGCAATACAAAGTACTGCTACTATTCATGGTAGTATTGGACACATTTACAATTTCTTTTCCTTGCCTTCCCTGCACTGGGACGGACGTGCGGGTGCGGTGGTACATGCTCTTCAAGGTAACACTTACTTCACCTGGCGACCATCTACTCTCTCTAGATACACATTTGCTATGTAAGAGTCAGAGAATACCATGCTCCAGGGATCCATTCATTCAAAGTATACGCACACATACAGTTTCTGTTTCACCCACCCAGGCTGCTGTCCTTCCACCCATCCTTGCTTCATCATTGACCCAGCCATGCACCATACCATATTCTTTCCTTCCCAGCCACCTCTGGGTCCAAGCAAACACATATCGTTCTTCTTTGCCAGCCATCATACAAGTTCGCGTCCCACTTACTTACACCCTTCTTTCGCTTTTCGTTCATCCCATCCATCACGTTCGTCTAAGAACTTATTGGGATTCTTCTCACCAAAAACTTCACAGCTAAGTCGAAGTACATTTCGAGGAGGCTACTACCTGGTTGATTTGTAATTGTAATACACCCGTGCAGAAAGCACACTATGCAGTCTTCAATCTCAATAAGTAAGGAATATATAGCTTACCTGTTTCCGCCACCACCGTTTGATCCCCCACAGGAACGGCCACCAGCTCTTCTACCGCCGCATCCTCCCCAGAGGCCTCCGAGTCCAAGTCCAACACAGCCACCTCCGCGCTGGCCCCGTCACCAGATGTTACACCTACAAAGTACATTTAAGAAAGTTAGAATACACCACTCACTACTATATAATATTTGGTCTAGGAGAAATGTTAAAAAAACAGAATACAATGTAATAATTTGTGACTGTCTACTCCATAGTAAAAATGTCCCATTTTCCAGGGAAGGCTGTTGTCTTGCTGCACTTTTATGCACAACTGATGAATGCTTGCATTTGATTTTTAACACGCACCACTTTTTCTCCTAACAGACAGAAGCTTGACTCCTGAGTCCTAAGAACACGACCAGGATCAAGTTCAAAGTAGGTGAGAGTTCGGCTCGACCACAAGAAATGTGTCCAATTAATCGTCAGCACTAACCACTTTTCCGTTTACAGTTAAATAGTTTTATGACAAAGTAGATTTTAATAAATGTGTTTACTTTTAATAAAGCTTTTACACTTAAATAGACTCTGTGGTTTTTGTTCCTCTAGACTAGAGTGGATGAGCTAAAGGTTTTGGAATTTTTGCAAGCATGAGTGCCTCTGACACTTCTTGACTGTGCTGTGACTCCGTACTACTCTCTTGTCCTGCGTACGATAATCTAGAGATCATTGGGGATCTATAATCGGTGACTTCGGGAGCTGAATGACTCTGCCACACTATCTAGTCAGTAAGGAGACAGTGCATAGAGGTATTGCTGAATATAATGGGAGTCCAATGGAATTGCCAAATGTCCAATCTTAGTTAGCTACACAGACAGACTAATAAGAATAGTCTAGTAATACCACAGGGAGTCATATTCGAGGCAGGATAAGAATTTATATCCAGTCTACAAGAAGATCAAAGACGATTTAGAAAAAATCGAATGAGGAACGCTAGGAAAAAATAGGTACTGTTTAGTAAAATGTAAACTTACTGGGGCCAGCAAAGGAGCCCTCGCCTGCCCGATCCTTGACTGCATCCTCAGCACCCTCCTCCTGTGTCCTCTTGCCCTTGGGGGGAGCTGATGTACAACATGAAAGAAAGAAAAACCATAAAACATGGATGAGATTTTTCAACCAAATCAAACATTTCAAAAGAACAATAACAACATATTTTGGAAAAATAGCAAATAGATAGACAACTATTCCACGGGATCTATCTCATGTGGTATACTACGTTATTCGTATTGCCTGATTTGCGGAACGTTGACTTAGAAAGTTCCTATGTAACTCAATAAACAGACTACTAAAGAGGTTTGCCTAGGCCTGGCACTGCAGGCAGTAGTGCGCAACACGTGACAGACAAAGTCCATCCTGCTTGCAGATCAGTGAATACTCAAACTATCAATCCACCCGCCACCACCGCCACTATTTCTTCTGATAGCCATGTGACTGTCTAAAGGAAGGACACTGGACTTCAGTCTGTTGGGGCTGATTTATAAGTCCCTTGCGGAAGTTGCGGCTGATTTTCCTCCATTGTTGCGTGCCTTTTCTGACGCAGCGGCAGAACAAAAGACTCGCCATGGTGTTGGTGCGGCGTATATATAAAAAAAAAAAACACATATGGGCATATGGGCGATGCATCACGTTGTAAAGCCCTGCGCCATCAGGGGGCGTTCCGGCGCAAGGGAGGGCGTACCTGCGCAGGAACGAATCCTAAAAGTGGCTGAGGGAAATCTACAAGATGTCAATCAGTCATTTTTATGACAATGATGCATGACTCAAACCCTGCGCGCTTGAAGCCGACGTACGGCTTGATGCAGCATTGGGGAGATAGGGTACCCCAGAGCATTGCTGGAGCTGCGCCATCGTTGGCACACAACTCCAGCAATGCGCTGCCTTTACGGCACAGATGCGTAAGGCTTCTGTGACGTTTTGGGCCAATGGGTGGTGGTGGCATGGCACACAATTACTGCCGCATCCCTGCTACTTTGCAGGGATGCGCCGGTTATTGAAAATATGACCCTTACTGTCTAGCATTACGCAGTTCTTTTCTTTACAGTACACTGATACATAATTTCTCAGGCCAATGAAATGCTTCTGAACACAACATACAAAACAAAGAAGCATAGTAGCAAGCAAGGCTACTGAGAAGGAGAGCAGTGCACCTGAAAATGAAATGCATAGAAGATTTTGAAATATAATTTACCTCAATGTAATCGGCAGCATTATTGCTCTTGGTAAAGAACAAAGATTTGCAAATAACAGAGCAGGATAAAACAGAGTAGTAA
This sequence comes from Lissotriton helveticus, assembly GCF_964261635.1. Taxonomy (NCBI): domain Eukaryota; kingdom Metazoa; phylum Chordata; class Amphibia; order Caudata; family Salamandridae; genus Lissotriton; species Lissotriton helveticus. The sequence goes on from NC_136068.1 coordinate 1,941,402,657, forward strand.
ATGTACTACTACTACTACTCACCAAGCCCGGGGACCTCTACGCCGAGCGCGTCCAGCAAGTCCCGCTCCCGGTCCATGACATCGGTCCAGCGGTGGGTGGCCTGGTTATATGTGCGCCGGACCCCAGAGATCTTGTACATGGCCCGGCACACCTTCTCCCACCGCTGGCGGCGCTCCCGGATGCCATAGCCGGTCGCGATCTTGCCGCCTCCCAGGATCGTCTTGGGGAGGCGGCGCTGGACATGGAAGATCAGTGCCGCCACTTCCTCCGCGCTGAAGATCTCCCTCGGGACCACTTGCTCCCCCCTTAAACGCCCGCACGGGAGCCGGGCACGGGGTGCGGGACCCTTCCCCTTCTCAGGGTGCTTCCCGGCTCCCTTTACCATGGTCTGGGCAGAAATAAACTTAAATGATAAAGAAGAAATAGAATAGTGAAGAAGAAAAGAAAAGAGTTTAAAAAAGTAGTTTAAAAGTAAATAAAAGCTGCAGAAAACACAAAAATATAGAGCTAGAAAAATAGAGGGTTAGATAATAAGTAAAATTAGATCAAAAAAACTTCAAACAAGCAAAGGATGGCAGAGATTGAGAGAGGATAGAGAAAGCATGCCCAGAACCATAGCAATGAATGAGAAACAAGATGGCCGCGCCCGTTCACGACCGCGTGGGTAAGTTCGCGCGAGATTTTCCTTGCGAGTACGCGCGAACTTGTACTCGCGAGCAGCACACTTTGCGAGATTACACATAGCGGGCGGAAACGGAATTACGTCACGCCAACAAGATGGCCGCGCCCGTGTACGACCGATAGGGTAACTTGGCAAACGAATAGCTAGAAGCGCCTCGCGAACACGCGCAAGATCACGCGAATATACACGTCGCAACAAAAACAATTTTGTATTCGCACGTATTCGCGGCTTCCGAAATCGATCTCGCACGGATTCGCGCCCCAAATAACGCGCGAAATTGCAAAAAAAACGATTTTAGCTAAAATGAAAGCAATGAGCAGGTGCAAAAGTTCAAACTTAACATTAGTAACATTCAAGGTAGTGCTTCCTGATGGGCCCCTCCAGAGTTTGCAACAATTCTATGACCCTGCTATGACCCAAACAGCAGGCTCATAGAATAGCACCATAAAGGTCCTGTAAAAAAAAAATTTCACTGCAACAAAAAGCAAATTACAGATAAGGAAGGAAGCAGGTGCCAGCCAGACTGGAACTTTCAAAATTACTGACACATTAATGAAACACAAATTAATTGATGGCAGTTGAAGAAGGGCAGGTGTGCTAGCTTTTTTCAACCACCATAATCTACAGTAATAAAAAAACCTAATAGGTGCCTGTGAGGATGTACTAGAGGGTGGCATGGGTGTCCCAGAGGGTGGCAGTGGTGAAACAGAGGGTGCTGTGAACCTGTGATGATAAACCAGACGTAGAAACAACATAGTCGCGGCCGTTGCAAGCCGAAAAGTAAGTTCGCAATTGCGAACTTGTCCCAAAATCGGCGCGAACACGCGCCAACACAAAAAACGGAAAAATCCGCAAATCCGCTAGAGTTCGCGGATCTTCGCGGATTGCGAATCCGTAAATACGCAAGTTCGCGGATTGCCAATCCGCAAAATCCGCCCATGCTTAGAGTGCAGCCCTCGTGGATTTTATGGGCTCCTTGGGCTTACGAACTAACCTTAATAAGTCTTACATTATGGCGCGTGGTCCCAAGAGACATCAGTTAAAAACTCTTTCTTATAAGACAAAGAAAGGCCCTAGGGCTATATGACAGTCGCACTAGTATTTATCTGTCTTAGTTCATTAGTTAGACCCGGACACTCAACTGTTTGTGATTCTACCACTAACAAATCACTAAACAAAACGACCTAGCACATACAGGACAGGAGTGTCTATTATCTACATATGTGTCAGTATTGATAATATCATTAACCTTTTTTAGAAACTTCACCTTTCCATCATTGATGATGCCTGGACATCATAATTAATATAGACCAAATATATGAAGTGTCCAACCCGCAATTATGGGAGTGTCCATTAGTAACACACAGGAGTCACAGGTCTTGATGAAAACATCTTGATTTATTTCTATTCTTTTTGTAAATGTAAATATAAATTCAGACCAGCCAACACATTTTGTCCTAAACAAACTTCCCAAGTGCTGAAAAGATTAAAACACATACAAAAAACTGAACCTGGTTCCTGACCTTTTTCTGTCTCAGATCAACCTCCAAAATCCTGTGTGTCTGGCTCTTTGTTTCTGTGCTTCCAAAACAACTCGTGCTCCCATTCCTGGGGCTGCTTTAGTGATCCATCTGCATGGTTCTGCATCTCGGTCTGCACCTCCAGCTTGTCTGGAATCCCTAGGATACAAATGTTATATCACTGCACCTGGTTTTCTAGGGTCTCACAATGGTTGTGTCTTATTTTTGAAGTCTCACTTCTGTTTGACCTGTTTCAAACTCAGCCTCAAATGTTTGTGCCCAGTGCTTAGTTTGTAAAATCATAAGTGCCAGGGCTCTCATCAATGGGCTACTGCAGCTTGACCCCCCCAGAGTCGCTGCTAGTTCAAAATCAACCCTTAAGTGTGTCTGCTCTATGTGACTGTTGTTGGTATTTGTGTTGCCTTTAATAACGTTTGATACTATTTGCGATTGTACTCAATCAATCATGAAATTTGTATAGCGCACTACTCACCCGTAGGGGTCTCAAGGCGCTGAGGGGGGGTCTCTACTGCTCTAACAGCCAGGTCTTGAGTAGTTTCCTGAAGGAGAGGTGATCCTGGGGCAGCCGGAGGTGAGTGGAGAGGGAGTTCCATGTCTTTGCTGCCATGTAGGAGAAGGATCTTCCTCCGACGGTGAATTTCCGAATTCTTGGGACGGAGACGAGGACGAGGCTGGCGGATCGGAGTTGGCGGGTGGGTGTGTAGAAGGTGAGGCGGCTGTTGAGGTACTTCGGGCCCAAGTAGTGGAGAGCCTTGTGTGCGTAGGTGAGGAGTCTGAACGTGATCCTCTTGTTGACGGGGAGCCAGTGCAGGTCTTTCAGGTGGGCAGAGATGTGGCTGTGGCACGTGATGTCCAGGATGAGTCGTGCTGAGGCGTTCTGGATGCACTGGAGTCTTTTCTGGAGTTTGGCCGTGGTTCCAGCGTAGAGGGTGTTTCCACAGTCCAGACGGCTGGTGACGAGGGCCTGTGTGACCGTCTTCCTGGTTTCGGTGGGGATCCATCGGAAGATCTTTCGAAGCATGCGCAGGGTGTTGAATTAGGATGATGAGACTGCGTTCACTTGCTTGGTCATTGCGAGGGAGGAGTCCAGGATGACGCCCAGGTTTCGTGCGTGGTCCGTTGGTTTGGGTGCACTGCCCAGGGCAGGCTGCCACCAGGAGTCGTCCCAGGTGGAGGGCGATGATCCCAGGATGAAGACTTCCGTCTTGTCTGAGTTCAGTTTCAGGCGGCTGTTCTTCTTCCATTCGGCGACGTCATCCCTTCGTGCAGGCTGGTTCGGGCGGTGGCGGGGTCGTTGGTGAGGGAGAGGATCAGCTGGGTGTCGTTGGAGTAGGAGATGATGTTGAGGTTGTGTTTGAGTGCGATGGCTGCGAGAGGGCTCATGTAGATGTTAAAGAGGGTTGGGCTGAGTGATGATCCTTGAGGTATGCCGCATATGACTTTGGTGGCCTTGGATCTGAACGGGGGGAGGCGAACTCTCTGGGTTCTTCCGGCGAGGAACGAGATGATCCACTCCAGTGCCTTCTCTTGGACTCCGATGTTGCTGAGGCGCTGCACTAGGGTGCGGTGGCAGCCGGTGTCGAACGCTGCAGAGAGGTCCAGGAGGATGAGGGCCGCTGTTTCCCCGTTGTCGAGCAGGGATCTGATGTCGTCAGTGGCTGCGATGAGGGCGGTCTCGGTGCTGTGGTTGGCTCAGAAATCGGACTGCGAGGGGTCGAGGGATCCGTTCGTCTCGAGGAAGGCGGCAAGCAGTCTGTTGACGGTCTTCTCGATGACTTTGGCGGGAAAAGGGAGGAGCGAGATGGGGCGGTAGTTCTTGAAGTCGGTGGGGTCTGCTGTTGGTTTCTTCAGGAGGGCGCTGAGCTCGGCGTGCTTCCAGATCTCCGGGAAGGTGGCGGTGTTGAAGGAGGTGTTGATCATGTCCCGGAGTTGGGGTGCGATGATGGAGTCCGCCTTGTTGAAGACGTGGTGGGGGCAGGGGTCTGTTGGTGATCCGGAGTGGATGGTGTTCATCGTGCGGGTGGTGTCTTCGGTGCTGATTGGGGTCCAGGCGCGGAGGGTGGTGGTGGGGGGGCGTTGGTTCGGTGGTTGGGTGCGTGCTAGGTGCGCCGAAGCTGCTGTGTATATCGGCGATCTTGCAGTGGAAGAACGAGGCGAGTGAGTCGCAGAGGTCTTGAGAGGGCGTGATGTCGTTGTTTCCGGCACTGGGGTTGGAGAGCTCTTTGACGATGCTGAAGAGTTACTTGCTGTTGTGGGCGTTGTTGTCCAGACGTTCTGTGAATGTTGTCTTCTTGGTGGTACGGATCAGTTGGTGGTGTTTGCGGGTGGCGTACTTGAGGGCAGTCATGTTGTCTGTGGTTTGGTCGTGACGCCAGGCTTTCTCAAGGGTGCGGCAGTTCTTCTTGGAGTTCTTGAGTTCGTCGGTGAACCAGGAGGTTTTCTTGCTGCCGGGTCTGCTGGGGGGGTTCTTCAGTGGTGCAAGTTCATTTGCGCAGTTGGTGAGCCACTGTGTGAGGTTGTTGGCTGCTTCGTTAGGGTCCGTTGTGCTGGCGGTAGGGTTCTGGCGGAGGGAGGTGGTGAGCTGCTCGGTGGTGATCTTGCTCCAGCTCCTGCGAGGAATCTGTTGTGAGTGATGGCGGGTCGTTGTTCTTCTGAAGCTGAAGTGGATGCAGCTGTGGTCAGTCCAGTGGAGTCCGGTGGAGTGGCCCTTGCAGCTCCCATGCTACTCAAGAATCCTCAAAGTTCTTCCCTTTTCCAGTATGGCCTGGGCTGTTACTCATCTCTGTTACCTGGACCAATGCAAAGCATGGGTTCACTTATCTTCTCACTTAACCATCAAAGGAATAGCAGAAAGAAACCCCGGTTTCACATCAGTTCTACCTTCCCCGCTCATGACATCTCATTCATGACTTCACAGCTCGTGCAGGACCCCTGTCTTCTGGTCATATTCAAATCCCTCACGCTGACCTGTGCCCAGCTTCAGTGACACTAACATCTACTCCAGGCATAATGTAGTAGTGTAGAGAACTGGTTTTAGGATGTGTTATCAGGGAGAGGTGAGCAGATTTGTTGGAGGGGGACCTGGTGGGCCCTGCACTCGCATGTGGGAATAAATGCATTTCATTTTGTATTTGTACATTATTAGTATATTTAGCGGAGTCCCCTAGTTCTGCTTTTTGATTAATGGTAACAAAACCGGGTCTTGAGTCCTAACCAGCAAGGCTAAGTCAAATGTAAACTAAACTAATGACACAACTGCCGATACTGGGCTAACTTCATTTCTAATAGCCAAAGATCTGTTATGAATAAAACATATCAGTCTGATGTAACATTTGTTACTAGTTTATTTCAATACTTTTTTCAAAAGATTTCTTATTTTTTCAAAAGAATTTCTTGTGCATATCCGAAATATATACAAAATATACAAATAGATACAACTTTTTACAAAACAGATCATAAACCACTATACAACACATCCACACTGAATTTTTCACACAACAGACATACCACTACTGTTCCTATGAACAAAAACAAATACCTCTGAGGTATGGGTCCGTGTCAGTGTAAACATTTCATTAAATCATATAATACAGTATACTTTGTCGTTTATAATTTTGAAAATACAAAAATTTGGTCAGAACAGATCATATTGTATTTGACTCAGTATTTTAGATTCTTATAACTGGCACAGGACCTACGGGGTCGACGCGTTTCGAACCCCCTATTACGAGGTTCTCCTCAGGACCAAACACGATTTCTACAAGACAAAAACGGTTATACAAAAGTTAACCTATCTGAGGGACAAACTTGCGTTTATACACAGCCACCAACCGGCTTAACACCGCCTACCTTAATTCTCCTATTTATGTTGTCACAATGTGGTCAGATGTGGAGTTATCCCAAATGGTCTAAACATAAAAAGAGGAAAAAATAACATTTATGACAATCTATGGTCTCTTTGTAACATTCATTAAGCGTGGACTGTGCCAGTAAAAATTTATTTATTTATTTATTTTAAAAATGTATAAAGCGCAGCGTATACCCGTGGGTGTCTTGGCGCTATAACTTTGCTGAAGATCCCAGATTGGACATGTATCTACCTTAAAAAGTGTTGTCCTGAGCAGTTTATTGGTCAAATAACCAGGTTTTTACCAATTTTCTAAATTGAAGTAGCGAGGGTGCCAATTGTATTTCCTTTGGAAGCGTGTTCCAAAGTTTGGCAGCAGCGTTGGTAAAGCTTCTATCGCCCCATGTCACCGTCCTAGTGCGTGGCACTACCAGTAGATGTCTCTGTTCGGAGCGTAAGGATCTTTTTGGTAAATAGTAGCAAAGTTTCTGTTTGAGAAATGCTGGTCCAAGACCCTTCAGAGCTTTATAGGTGAGACACAAGGTCTTGAATCTAATGCGATTTCTCACTGTTAACCAGTGGTAGTTCCTTATAGCTTGCCTGGTGGACTGAAACTTAGGAATGCCAGCTAGTAGCCTTGCGGCAGCATTTTGTATAAGCTGCAGTTTGGCCACCACCCGTGCCTGGGCATTTACAAATAGTCCATTACAGTAATCAAGTGATGAGAGTGCTAAGGAACTCACCACTGTTTTCCCAGCACTCTCAGGGAGATAGGGCAGGATTTTTTTAATGATCTTAAGCTTGTAGAAGGCAGACGACGCAACCTGGTTGGCGTGGTTGGAAAAATTAAGATTGTCGTCGAATATAATTCCTAAATTCCTGACCTTTTGCACAGGTTCTGGGGGGGCTCCGAGAGGGGTCGGCCACCAAAGCGTGGACCATTGCGGCGATAGATTTCCGAAGATCATTACCTCGGTTTTCTCCGAGTTGAGGTGCAAGCAGTTCTCAGACATCCATTCCTTGATGGCGAGCATGCCTTCTTGGAACCTGGCGGCAACCTCCTCACCATCATTCTTAATTGTGATCACCAATTGGGTGTCGTCGGCGTATGAGGTAAGGCTCATCCGGTAGTTCTTAATCACCCTTGCTAAGTCCGACACATAGATGTTGAAAAGTGTCGGACTTAGGGATGAGCCTTGCGGGACGCCACATGGGAGGGCGAGCTCAGTAGATTGAAATGCGCCCAGTGCACTGCCTGCGTTCTGTTGGACAGAAATGAAGCCAAAAGCTCCTTGGCTTTTGAGCAAATGCCCATGTCCTCGACACGGTCAATCAGGACAGCATGATTGACCGTGTCGAAGGCCGCCGATAGATCCAGCAGGACCAGTATAGCTGTTCCTCCTTGGTCCCTAATGGTTCTGATATCATCGGCAGCCTTAATGAGGGCAGTCTCTGTTCCATGAAGTTTCCGGAACCCAAACTGCGACTCATCCAGGAGGTTATTTTGTTCGATATATTCAGCTAGTTGAATATTCATTGCTTTTTCCACTATTTTAGCCAGGTAAGGCAAGCTGGCAATGGGTCTGTAGTTTTTGAGAGTTGTTTTGTCTAGACCGGTTTTTTTCAGTAGAGGTTTCAGCAGAGTGTTTTTTAACTTATCTGGGAAAATCCCAGATTGGAACATGGCGTTACAAATGGGAGTAATGACTTTGCTCACCACATCAATTACTGGGATGAAGATTTTAGGGGGGCAGGGATCTAGGGATGAGCCTGTTTTTACCTGCCTCATGAGATCTCCTATTTCCTGATTTGTCATATCCCTGAATCTAGTAAACGAACAGTCCGGGCTATTTTTGGGTGGTTTAGGATGTATGCTGCTGCTTGATGAGGTACCCGAAAATTCTGCATATATGTCGTTTACTTTTGAGAAGAAGAAACCTGCTAGATTATTGCAGAATTCCTGAGAGTGGGGAGGGTTTAGATCTACCGCCTTCCCTGCCAGAGTCTTAACTACTTCAAACAGTTGTCGACTCAAATTTTTTGATTTATTAATTTGCTGCTCAAAGTAGTTCTTTTTTTCCTCCTGAATCATTTTTTTATAGATGGTGAGTTCGTCTTTATACTTGGCTTTGCTTATGTTGTCATATGTCTTGCGCCAGGTTCTTTCCTGGTTCCTGCAGATCTGTTTTTGCTTTCTGAGGGTCTCTGAGTACCACGGTGCTGAAGGCACCTTTCTGTTTTTTGATATGGTTTTTAGTGGAGCATGCATGTCCACCGCATTGCCTACCCAGTTAAGATACTGCCCCACTGCTTCAGTAGGGTCAGACTGAATATTCAGGCAAGTCTTGGATAAGGACATCTTAAAGGTTTCGTAATCGATGTCCTTCCATACTCTGAACTTATTTTGAAAAGGGGCCTGTTTAGCAGGTTTGGTTCGTTTAAACGGTAGGTGACACAGAATAGCATGGTGATCTGTCCATGTGAGAGGCAGAATTTTTGATACCTCCAGCTCACTGATGTTGGAAAAGATAGCGTCCAAGGTATGCCCAGCGTCATGTGTTGGAGCTTTTATGTGCTGGTTTAAGCCCAGTGTGTGACATTCTGCTAGTAGCGTTTGTGTATCCGCCTCATCTGTCTTGTCCAGATGGAAATTTATATCTCCTAATGCCATAAAGGAATCCTCAATGGCTAGGGGCTCCAACCAGGAGGTGAGGGTGGAAAGAAATTCTGAGCGAGGTCCTGGTGGCCTGTAGATAAGCACTCCCTTAAGGTTGTGTGAAGCATTCAAATTAATGGCAAAGTGCAGCGCCTCACATGCCGGCGATGGTACCGGGGAAATTCTAACTGGGAAGATATCCCGAGTAATAATAGCCAGGCCTCCTCCTCTTTTTCCCCCCTGTCTATCCCGCCTATACACCTTAAAGCCGTCCGGTACCGCTACCTGAAGGTCGGGCTCGGATGTATCATCCATCCAAGTTTCGGTTACAAAAAGGATATCTATTGCGTGGTCCACAATTAGATCAGCGATATCCTGCCTATGCTTGGCCAAGGAGCGAGCATTAATGAGGGAGATGGATATAGTAGTATGCTTGGCGGTGCCGTCAGTCAGATGTTTAACTTTGTCATTAATTAGGGGAATGATGGATTTGCAGCCCCTACACTCAATTTTAGCTAGATCTGAAAGATTCACTGGATTGTGCTGACTACAAGTCGTCAGTTGTCCGGGATTCAACTTACATATTTCTCCAGCGGAGTAAGTAGTCCTTTCAGTATCCAATGACACAGGGGGTATGGCGCTGGGCGCGTGTCCGGCGCGGACGGGCGCAGACGGGCTTGCCTCTGGCGCGCCTCTGGCGCGCCGCCGGCACGCCCGCTGCGCCCGCCCGCTGCGCGGATGGGCGATATTGTTGTTTTTATACATACTTTGGGCGGGGCGGGAGGAGGGTGGGAGGGGCGTCGAGCTCTCCGGCGAGCCTGCCCAATCTAAGATGGCTGCCAAAGTTGTGTTAAAATGTTCCCTGCGCCTCAGTGGATCGACGCTGTGGAAAGGGGGTGCCCAGCGAAGTGATCTCGCTGTAGGGGTGTCAGGAATGTTTTAAAAGCGCTCCCATTAAAATATCATACAATTTTTAAAACAATTAGCAATCAATCGTTTTTAAGGTAAAAAGGTGCAAGAGAGCACAATAGACCTCCGGCTTCCGCCTCAGAGGGAAACAGCAAGTGTTATCTCGCGGAACCGAATTTCGCCCTGTTAAGTACCCAGGGAGGGCGGGAGGGGCGTCGAGCTCTCCGGCGAGCCTGCCCAATCTAAGATGGCTGCCAAAGTTGTGTTAAAATGTTCCCTGCGCCTCAGTGGATCGACGCTGTGGAAAGGGGGTGCCCAGCGAAGTGATCTCGCTGTAGGGGTGTCAGGAATGTTTTAAAAGCGCTCCCATTAAAATATCATACAATTTTTAAAACAATTAGCAATCAATCGTTTTTAAGGTAGAAAGGTGCAAGAGAGCACAATAGACCTCCGGCTTCCGCCTCAGAGGGAAACAGCAAGTGTTATCTCGCGGAACCGAATTTCGCCCTGTTAAGTACCCAGGGAGGGCGGGAGGGGCGTCGAGCTCTCCGGCGAGCCTGCCCAATCTAAGATGGCTGCCAAAGTTGTGTTAAAATGTTCCCTGCGCCTCAGTGGATCGACGCTGTGGAAAGGGGGTGCCCAGCGAAGTGATCTCGCTGTAGGGGTGTCAGGAATGTTTTAAAAGCGCTCCCATTAAAATATCATACAATTTTTAAAACAATTAGCAATCAATCGTTTTTAAGGTAGAAAGGTGCAAGAGAGCACAATAGACCTCCGGCTTCCGCCTCAGAGGGAAACAGCAAGTGTTATCTCGCGGAACCGAATTTCGCCCTGTTAAGTACCCAGGGAGAGCGGGAGGGGCGTCGAGCTCTCCGGCGAGCCTGCCCAATCTAAGATGGCTGCCAAAGTTGTGTTAAAATGTGCCCTGCGCCTCAGTGGATCGACGCTGTGGAAAGGGGGTGCCCAGCGAAGTGATCTCGCTGTAGGGGTGTCAGGAATGTTTTAAAAGCGCTCCCATTAAAATATCATACAATTTTTAAAACAATTAGCAATCAATCGTTTTTAAGGTAGAAAGGTGCAAGAGAGCACAATAGACCTCCGGCTTCCGCCTCAGAGGGAAACAGCAAGTGTAAAAAGCTCACCTTCACACTTTGTGGTGTTGGCTTTGGGTACCTAAATGAGAGGTTAGAGTCAGAAATGTCTACTCGAGGATTGAACATAATGTGCTTGCTTAAAGAAAGCATTGCAGGTCATGAACACTTACCCGGTCTTAGCGTGGTTGTCGCTTAGCCGGGACTTTTCGTGGCGTAGATTGGAGCAAGCCGTGGCTTTTTATGTTTTTGTCCCGCGGTTCCCACAAATGAACTGCAAAAAGAATTAAAATTACTCGTACCGCCTTTAACTCGTCGGCGTATGATTGCATAAAACAAATTAATCTCCCGGGAGCGTTCTTACTTGTGCCGCAGAGCGGTCTCCTCCACAAACGAAAACAGCGCGTTGTCGGTGTGAGCGAAAGAACCTACTTCCTGATTATACTAATGGTCATGTGATCACTCGACTGCTTAAAGGGACATCGACCTTTAGGCAATTGTTGTAACTTTTGAAGCATTTCTGTTTGCCGAGAGCATTTGGATGTTGTGTCTAATGTTGGGCCGGGTTATAGTACTGTATGTCTTGCGGACTGGAGAATACTCTCCTACTAACTGGTTACAAATGTTGCAAAAGCCCACGCAAAGCATTCTGGTAATGGTAGTATAAATCAGATGTGATTCTGGTATTGCAGATGGAACACATTGTCTAAATGAGTAGAGAATGTCAACCAGGGGTCCCCCTGTAAATATCAGAGATTTCATTTAGCCCTGTTATGGCCGTATTATATTTCATTATTAGAAATGCTTCGCGTTGAGCCAGTTTTAATTCCATATCACCTCCCCGTGAATCATGTTCAATTTTGGAGATGATCGTCCAGCGTAAGGCATTTTCTTTGTGTTCATGTGTACACCAGTGTTGGACCAAGGGTGCATTGGGTACCTGTTTTCTGATTCTTGACTTATGCTGGGTAATTGTTTGTCTTGCCTCCTGTGACGTTTTCCCAATGTAAAGTTTTGGGCATGGGCACCAAATCCCATACACTATGTTTTTTGTTAAACAGTTAGTAAAAGTCAAATGTTTCCAGTAAATTTTATCGAAAGAGAAAACAGTGCCTTCTTCCGTTGATTCACAACAGGTACAGTTCCCGCATTTGTGGTGTCCAACAACTGGGGGTAAACCCATCATGGCTCTTAATGTCAATTTTGGTTCTCGTGGCAGAGCTGCTCTCACAATATGATTGGCCACGCTTTTTTCTTTTTTGTATGCAAAAAGTGGAGGGTCCAATAACTCACAATGGAGATTTTTCACTAGATGCCAGTTTTGCAAGACTGACTTGCGTAATTGATGTGTATTGGGACCAAAGGTCGTGACGCAAACAAACCTTTTCAGTTCCTGTCGTGTTTTCTTTTCCAACAATGTCTCTCTAGGGACCCACCAAGCCCTTTTCAGAGAGTGTTTTAAAAGTTTTTTTGGGTATCCCCTTGCGAGTAACCGATCCTTTAGACTGTTAGCATGTATGAAGTATTCCTCTTTGCTGGAACAATTCCGCCGAATTCTTAAAAATTGGCCAAAGGGTAAGTTTTGCTTGAGGCTCCTAGGATGATGGCTGGTAAAATGTAATGCCTTATTTCTGTCAGTTGATTTTCGAAATAAAGTTGTGCCCAGTGTGCCCTCTGTTGAATATACTTGGACGTCCAGAAACGTGATGTTCTTGTTAGATGCAATGTAGCTAAATTTTATGTCTTCCGTCCTCATATTAAGCTATGTCATGAATTCTGTCAATCTATCCTGTGTTCCTGACCAAATGAAAAAGACGTCATCTATATATCGCATGTACTTTGTGATATATTCAGAAAATGGGTTGTTGTTATGTATGAATCTGTCTTCATATAACCCCATGAACAGGACCGCTAACTCCAGTGCAAAGGGACAGCCCATTGCTACCCCCTTGATTTGATAAAAAAACTCCGTGTCGAACTGAAAATAGTTTTTTTGCAATGCAAATTTAGCCAGTCTCAAAATGAAATTAGTTGGGACTCTGCTGGGTTGCTCCCTTTGGTCTGAAAACAACTCCAAAGTTTCTAACGCCTGTTCTTGGGGGATTTGCGTGTATAAAGACACGACATCCATTGTAACCATCAATTGGTGTGACTCATCAAATTTGATGGATGTTATTCGGTTGATAAATGCTGTTGTGTCTTTTAGATGCGCCGGGACTTTGTCTAACATTGGTTTAAAAAATGGTTGATATATTTTGATGTTGGCTCTGTGAGAGATTGACATCCTGAAATTATTGGACGGCCAGGGGGTTCATTTGGATTTTTATGTATCTTGGGCGAGACATAAAATATGGGTGTCCTGGGATTTTTATTTTGAAGGAATGCAAATTCTTTCGGTCCAAGTACTCCAAGGTCAAGACCTTCCTGCTGGATACTAAAAAGCTCGTTTTGTAATTCCTTCACTGGGTTGTGATTGATTTATCTGTAACAAAATGGATCGTCAAGCAGCAGTTTAACCTCCTTCTTGTACCTGTTGATGTCCCATAGGACAACTGCACCCCCTTTGTCCGCCTGTTTTATTATTAGTGATTTATCATTTTTTAATGAAAACATGGCGTCCTTTTCACTCTTAGGTAGATTAAATTTGACAAATTGTTTCTTCTTTTCAAGGGCATTTATCCCTGATAATATTGCTCTCTCAAAGGTAATAACCTCTTTGGGGGTTGTGTTGGTAATAGAGATCGCAGGTCACCCGGCCAATAATTTCACCATACACGTACCAGGCCCATATATTTTTTTTCTCCAATTAAATCATATACATTACTCGGGTGACCTTACACTCTACTACCAGTAACCCTGGTTCCTTCCTATTTATTTCTCGTGTACCCGACTTACCAATCCACCGTTACGGGTACCTATGACCACAATGGATCAGGGAGCTAGCTGTAAAAGAAAGGCAGGCAAACACTATACCAACTTTATATTTTCTTTGATATCGATAAAATGACCACAGACGACTGGGAAGTTTTAAAGGTTTATCTAAAATTCAGAATCGGAAAGCATACAATTTACCACCAAGAGGCAGTCAATAATCAAGATAACGAAAATCACATAACCATATAGCAAGAATATCAGGGCAACCATTTATGAATCTTATGTGAGGTGAGAACAGGGAACAAGCTAAACAGATTTCAGAAATGGAACTTCAAGAATGGATAATTATAAACGGGCAACTTAAGCACGTACTAGAGTTTTCCTACTGGGATATACTTCAAGGATAAGATAAAAGTCAGGAAAAAATCCTATACCTCTATAGGAAGGGGAAAAATGGAACATGCTATAATTCTATTGACATTACTTCGGTCAGAGTGAGAAAGGGGAAATTTATAAACCACATCTATATCTCATAAACGGTATGAAGAATTTAGCTTAAAAGAAGGGTAACATAGGAACATGCTAGAAAAACAGCGATAACGTTTGAGCTTTCATTCAGTAGCTTTGCGAAAGCATGGAAAATCAATTATGCGCAAAAGTATGTCTTTATTGAAGCAAAGACAGAAAAATAGAAAGGTGCAGTATAGAGTTCTCAGCACTATATATTTACCTAGAATGGTGTGAAGACCAACCCTGGCCACGGATCAGTCAAGGACAGGAAAAACCCCAAGGAAGGACAGTCATCAATGGGACAGCAGGTGCAGAATGGACACCCCAGGACAGAACAGGAAAACCAGATTAGGATCAGGACAGGACCACCAAGGAACGACCAGCACCCGCAGTTTGGAAGCAACGCCTGCGCTCCACCCTCTCTGCAGCTATCAGTCAAAACCCCGATTGGGTTAGCGAACTCCGCAGCAAAGTGCTCCGCCAGCACTTAAGGTTTAGTAAAACCTCCAGAGTCTATGGTATATTTCGGACAGAGTGCTCCGCAGCCCTCTGTATTCAGTCACCTATTGAGTGCGTTGGGTCAGTGACAGGTCAGCTAGTCAGACAAGTCGGACAATTTCTCTAGCTAAACCTAGGCTAGTTATACTGTTTTCGGGTCAGTGTACCACCCCCCAAATGTTGCAATTGTCAGAATCCCCAATTTCGATTGGTCCCCAAGTAGGATAGGTCAACACACCAATCACATTCGAGTTCTATAAGCCTAGTTTTACATATTCTAGGACCGCCTATTGGTTTTGGGGTTCCCACGATATATTTGACAGAATACAATAGAAAATAACATTTGTTGCAAGTTAGGAACAGTTCAGCTCCATCCTGCTGGGTCGCAGGTCGCGTTCTCAGGAGCATCTTGACTGTGGCTGCCAGCTGGCTAAGTTCCATTGCTCAAGGTTGCCTTCTCTCTGCCATGGCGACATGCGCAGTAGGGACTTTCAAGATGGTTCGCGTCTCACTCAGACCCCCAATATCGGGGTACATGAAAAGTAAGCGAAAACAAATTAAAACATAGAAATAAATGAATTCACTGTATACCATGAGTAGCTACTCTATACCCCTTACTTAAAAATATATACTATGGCATTATAATTAGTGCAACAGACAATAATACGAGAGCATCTGTGCAAGATTCACCACGTTAGGACACAGACAGCCATTTTAGAAGCAAGTACGCAGGCGCACAGTTTCCCACCAGAACTGCAACTACGTCACGTCACGTGAGTGTGACTAACGCATGCGCAGAAGAAAACCCACCAAGCAGCGGCCATTTTTAGGAACAAGAGTTATTGAGTTAGTAAACACATAGGCAAGCATCACTAGGACACCCAAAATGTTCAGAATAAGGGAAATTAGTAAGACGCACAGGTAGAGTTACATGATTATAAGTTATTCGAGGTTCTTGATTTCAAGCAAGTCGCGTAATATGCGAAATCTTGCTCTATCAATCCCCTCTTTGATGATATTTACTATCATCACAAACTAATGGATTCAGATGCCAACTTCTTTCTCACCTTGTACATTTCCATCTCTTCCAACATTCGATTCAATTTTTCTTTCACATCTTTGTTAGGGTAAGAATTTTTCATCTTTTTGTAAATCTGATTATTTAAATCTTCCAATTCAAGTTCATCCACACTCCGTTTCACACCTCTCTTATTTACAGTGTATTTCTTCGTGTGCTTGTGGCATTTGCAACAGACAAATATGAGAAATATGACGAAACCTATCACTCCAATTGGCATCAGTACCTTAAACAATAAACCTTTACCTAAATTAGAAAACCAATGACCTACAGCTTAGAGACCATCAGTAAGTCTCTTCCAGGCCCTATCAACCTCCAGTGGTTTGAGTTCTTTTTCCAAATTAGTAATGTTCTTCACATACTTTTTGATTTGTACACTTTTGTCCGGTATGTAAGTGCAACAATGTTGCGCTTTCAACATCCGGCAGACTCCGCCCTCTTTTGCTAATAAGGTGTCAAGAGCAAGTCTGTTCTGCAAAACCATTGATCTGATCGCAACCATTTCGGTATTGACCAGCAGAAATCCATGAGCTGTGTCAGTAGACAACACATCCACTATTGTAGACAATTTGCAAATTCTGTGTGTGTTCAGAACCACTCCCACTCCAGGTATCAGTGCACTAAAAATACTACCCATTATTTCACTTACGCTTTCTCTTTAATACGCACTAAGCCATTAGTGTTTTCATTGCTTCCAGCAATTTCATTCACATGGTATATTTTCGGGAAGACAATGCCAAAGTAGCAGCTTCCATACCAGTGATCCGGCAATTTGAAATAAGCCTTGTTTCCACATATATAATAAATTCCGGGAAACTCAGGCTCTGACCCATTTTTGAAACCCCAACCTCCAATTACCTTATAATTGTGCTCACATTGACTGGAACCAATGAAAATGTTATTATAATAACTAGTCTTTTCGCGGTGAAGACAGAGTTTCCCCCTTTTCTCGAAATCCAGCAACAAAGCAGGTCCCGCCCCACCATTTGAGGTGCTTTCCATGTTTTCAGCCCATTTAGGAGTTTTCTGTCTTTTATCATTTGCCTTTCTTTGGAAACTCTCCCTTCTTTTATCTGCCATGTTTAAAAACATTTTTTCTTGTTCATGTAATGAACAGGTCAAGTTATCTCGGTGTGCTTCATTTAAATCTATGGTACCTATAGTCAGAAAGTATTCTCCCATATAACGTGTAACGTCACTTTTAGTATGTACAGGATTCAGATTTCCACGTATTGGAAGTTCAGAAAATATCACATCAGAGTTAGAGTAGTAGTACTGTAACGGTCCTCTTTTGTAAAATAAGCTTGCTAAAATACTACAGGAAATTCCATAAGTCAAGGGTAGGTGATGATAAGTCACGCCTTCAGCTACAGAAGTAGGTAGCTTCATGCAGACATAGCAGTCTTCTATTTCCATAGTTTCTACGTAGTGCACTAACAGGTTTGCAAAAACATTTAAATGTGTTTGGTTCTTAACTCCGTGGTAGTGTAGTCCTTCCTCATCTGATGCTTCTAAGTCTGATTTTGTTTGTCTAAGTGCTTTTTCACGTCTTTCTACACTTCGTGTTGTCAGTTCTTCAGTGTCAGTGGTCACAGTCTGTGTAGGGTCAATATTAGTATCCTTGCTCACCATATAAGGAATTGTAAAATAAGCTTGCTAAAATACTACAGGAAATTCCATAAGTCAAGGGTAGGTGATGATAAGTCACGCCTTCAGCTACAGAAGTAGGTAGCTTCATGCAGACATAGCAGTCTTCTATTTACATAGTTTCTACGTAGTGCACTAACAGGTTTGCAAAAACATTTAAATGTGTTTGGTTCTTAACTCCGTGGTAGTGTAGTCCTTCCTCATCTGATGCTTCTAAGTCTGATTTTGTTTGTCTAAGTGCTTTTTCACGTCTTTCTACACTTTGTGTTGTCAGTTCTTCAGTGTCAGTGGTCACAGTCTGTGTAGGGTCAATATTAGTATCCTTGCTCACCATATAAGGAATAAAAACTGTTAGTCCTATCCAAACTATTAACACTATAGCTACACTACATATACATACTTTGCAGCATGTTTTGCAACAATTGCGTCTAGGCCTTCCATTCACATTTGAATCAGACATTTTCGCTCAGAAGAAGTTTTCAACCCCTCTTTGTAACTTTGCACAGGTATTTTACACTGAGCAACTTCAGGTTGGTTCGTCTTCTTCAGCAGACAGATCAGCAATCTGTTCTTCGTCACTTTCGTCAGTTATATCAAGATCCTCAAATTACTCCAAAATCAGATAAGTCCATTCAGGATCTTGCTATTTTTCGTTCAGTCTTTTTATTCGATCACTTTTTCTTTTGGAGCTTTCTCCAGCTTGTTCTGCTATACGAGAACTTTTCCTTCTTTCTGCAAGTTTCTCTTCTACTGTTTTTAGTCTCAGTCTCAGTCTCTTAATATATCAAGGTTCGATATTTTTCTTTTTCTTAAGTCTTTTAGCTGGCACTGTGATTTGGCTTTCTTCTAATGCTCTTTTATTTTTATGTGTTTGTGGCACTTCTGCTTCTGTTCCTTCCCTTCCTGTCTGACTAGTCCCAGGTCTTATTTCTATTTCTTCTGCCTGGTTACTAAGCTGGCCTTGTTCAGGTGTATTCTGGTTTTGGCTTTCGGGTGTTTCTTTTTCTGTGTCCTGAACACGTTCTTCTATTTCTATCTGGTACTGTTCAAGCACTTTGAACCCTTCATTTTCTTCTGCTTGAACTTTTACACTAGTTCTGGTCTGTCCCTTTTCAATTTCAGGAGTTTGTGGAGGTGTGTCAATCACTTGCTCTGTCCCTGTCTGACCTTCTTCGTCTTCAGTTTTTACATGGATTTCAATAATCTGATTGTCTTCGCCTGTGCCTGTCTCTTCCTCTCTATTCCACTCTCTATCTTCGTAGGTTTGACTTCTTGTTCTGATTGGGTCATTAGTCAGGTCGATTATGGGTATCCACTCATCTTGACTGGTGCTCGGTTGTTCGTCATCAGCTACTTCAGGACCAACGTCTGCAGACCCCTCAGCTGGACAACCTTCAGCGTCAGCTTTCTCGTCTCGGATCACCTTCTGTGTATGGCTGGCATGGATCCACTTTGGAACGCCAGCACACTTCACCGCTGTCGTGGTCACCAGTATTACTTGGCGTTGTTTTCCCCACTTCGGTGCAAGGCAATTTGTACGAGTATGCTTCTTTATTACGACCCAATCGCCTGGAACCAATTTATGGACTGGAGTAATTGGATTGGCGACGGCGTCTTCCCCAATCTGTCGAGAGATAGAACGCACTTGGTCACCCAGTTGCTTGCAGTACTCAAGTACCAAATCATCAGAAATGTTTATCAGTTTATGTCCTGGTACCCATGCTTGTCTCATCACTCTTCCCATCAGGATTTCATGGGGGCTCAGGCCTTTGTTTCGGTCTGGAATACTTCTGAGTCCCATCAGAACAAGAGGCAAAGCATTTATCCAGTTCATGCCAGTAGATTCACACATCTTTCCTAATCTCGATTTTATTGTGCCATTTATCTGTTCTACCACTCCAGAAGCCTCTGGACGATATGCACAGTGCAGCTTTTGTGTGATCTTGTATGCTTTACAGAGCTGATCGATTACCTCATTCTGAAAATGTCCGCCTCTATCTGATTCAATTGTGACTGGCACCCCGAACTTTGGTATTAATTCTCGCAGTAGCAATTTGGCGACAGTTATGGCGTCATTCTTTTTAGCAGGGTAGGCTTCCACCCATTTTGAAAACAGGCAGACAATGACAAGGACATATCTCATTCCCTCACAACGAGGCAGTGTGATGAAGTCAATCTGTACTCTTACATAGGGACCTCCTGATTTTCCAATTTTTCCCAATTCAACTACTGTTTTCTTCCCAGCGTTGAACTGCTGACATATCAAGTACCTCTGGCAGAGTGACTCTGCTACCTTCCTGAACTTCGGATTGTACCATGTTTGTTGGAAAACTAGAACCATGGCGTCCCTACCAATGTGTGAATCTCCATGTATCAACCTGGCCATTGAAGCAAGCAGATGTCTAGGCAACACAGGCATACCATTTGGGCCCACAATGACACCATCCTCACTTCTCTGTCGACACCCAAGTTTCCTCCATTTTTCCTTTTCTTTCGATGGCACAGCATGCTGCCAATCTCTCAACTCTTCCCAGGTAGGCACATCCTCAAACACCATAAGTTGGCAGCTGTTTCCAGGTCCCCCCAATTTGATATTTACAGACATGCGATGTTTGGCACAATGTTGGGCCACTTCATCAGCAAATCGATTTCCTAAGGTCACATGATCAGTGCCAGATTTGTGAGCAGCACATTTGATCACTGCCAATTCTTTTGGTAATTGGATTGCCTCCAGTAAATCTTGTACAACCTTTCCATTTCTGATGGGAGTACCTGAAGAAGTCAGAAACTCCCTCTGTAGCCACAATTGGCCGAAGTCATGCACAACCCCATAACAGTACTGACTGTCAGTATATACTGTTATTCTTTTAATTTTTCCAATTTTACAAGCTCTTATTAATGCAATCAATTCGGCTACTTGTGCAGACTTCACTCCAAATAAACAGGATGCTTCTTCAATGCGTTTTACTGAGACTACAGCATAAGCAGCACTTAGGCCTACAAGTTCGTGTCTCATACATGAGCCATCCACAAACAGCTCCTCATCTTCCACAGGCAAAGGCACTTCCTTAATGTCTGGGCTGGGTTAAGAACTGAATTCTGTCAGGTCAATGCAGTCATCCTCGTCCTCTCCCTTGGCTTCTGCAATCATTGATTCAGGAAGCAGGGTAGCTGGATTCAGTATATTGCACCGAGTAATGACTACATTTGCAGCACCCACGAGAATCCTCTCGTATTGAGTCAGCCGACTAGGGGTGATATACTGGGTCTTAGTTCTGGTCATTAAAATTACAACTGCATGTGGAACATATACAGTTACAGGATGTCCCATAACAATTGATTCACTCTGTTCTAAACTCGTGCAAGTTGCAGCTACTGCTTTCAGACATCCGGGTAATCCAGCAGCCACTGGATCCAAAGTGGCAGAAAAATATGCCACTGGACGTCTAGTCAAACCATGCTCCTGAGTTAAGACCGACAGTGCACAATTATCTTGTGTGTCACAGAACAGTGCAAACTCCTTGGAATAATCAAGCATCCCTAAAGCAGGGGCTGTACACAGACATTCTCGTAATTTAGTAAATGCTGTCAAGCTTTCATCATCCCATTCCACTGGGTCCTTTGCTCCTTTCTTGGTCATTTTTATCAAAGGCTTTGCTAGGACTGCAAATCCCACAATCCATTGCCTGCAGTAACCTACAACTCCAAGGAACATTCTGACTTCTTTCTGAGTACGGGGTAACTGCATGTTCCGAATTATTCTGACTAAGCATGGGCGGATTTTGCGAATTGGCAATCCGCGAAATTGCATGTTTACGGATTCGCAATCCGCAAAATCCGCGAACTCTCGCGAATTTTGCGGATTCCTTTTTTTTGTGTTCGCAAGTGTTTCTGCCATTTCGCAAGGGTTTTTTACCAGCTTGCAAATGCGAACTTACTTGTCGGGTAGCAACGGTCGCGACCATGTTGTTTCTACGTCTGGTTCATCACAGCACCCTCTGTTTCATCACTGCCACCCTCTGTTTCACCACTGCCACCCTCTGGCTCACCCATGCCACCCTCTGGCTCACCCATGCCACCCTCTAGTTCATCACTGTAGATTATGGGGGGAAAAGCACACCTGCCCTGCCTCAACTGACATGAATGAATTAGGGGCTGATTAATGTGTCACTGAATTTGAACTTCCAGGCTGGCACCTGCTTCCTTATCTGTAATTGCTTTCTGTTGCAGTGTAATTTTTTTTAACAGGACCTTTGTTGTATACTTGAAGCTATTCTCTGAGCCTGCTGTGAGGGTCAGAGCAGGGTCATAGAATAGTTGCAAGTAGGCAACTGAACTCTGAAGGGGCCCCTCAGGAAGCACTACAGGGCATGGTTACTAATGATAAGATTGAACTTTTGCACCTGCTGAGTGCTTTCAGTTTTGCAAAAATCCAAATATCCAGCAGCATCCACAAATAGCCAGGATCCCTTTTGCTGCTAAAATTCTGGAGAAGCTGTTAAATAAACAGCTATCTCAACATCTGATGGACGGAGATTGGCTGGACTACTCTCAGTTTGGTTTCCGGGCAGAACATGGGACGGAGACAGCCCTGATCACAGCAGTGGAGGAACTCAGGAAAATAATGGATAATGGATCGAAGGCCGCGCTGATACTACTCGACTTATCAGCGGCCTTCGATACGGTCAGCCACGAAATCCTCATAAAACGGCTAAAAACAACAAACATACATGAGTCAGCCTGCGCTCTTATAGCCTCTTACCTAGAGAACAGAACCTTCTCAGTTGAATCAGGAGAAGCGAAATCCAATCTGTTCAGCCTACCATGCGGAGTCCCGCAGGGCTCATCAATGAGCCCCACTCTTTTTAATCTATATGTAGCTCCACTGGCTCAAATAATAAGGAACAACGGCTTCACCCCTATATCCTACGCCGACGACACCCAAATTGTGGTGTCAATAAGCAAGGAGGTACAAGACACAGCAGAAAAATTCCAATGCTGTATGACAAAAATCAGCCAATGGATGAAAATGAATTGCTTAAAATTAAACGGCGATAAGAGTGAAGTCTTGATACTAGGAGGAGACACAAACATATGGTCCCCTCTATGGTGGCCTACAGACATGGGAAGATGCCCAGAATCGTCAGAAAAGGTGAAAAACTTAGAAATAATGTTAGACACTAACCTTTCTTTTGACGCTCAAGCAAGTAAACTAGCTTCATCACTCTGGTACATCTTAAAAATTATTAAAAAGATTTTACCTTACATACCGTATGACTCACGCAAAACAGTGGTGACAGCACTGGCCTTGTCCAGACTGGACTACGGAAACGGCCTATATGCCGGAGCAAGGAAGAAAATCCTCCTTAAGTTACAACGCCTGCAGAACGCAGCAGCTAGGCTGAAACTTGAAATACCAAAGTATGACAAAGTAAGCCATAAACTAAAAAGTCTGCACTGGCTCCCAATCGAAAGCAGGATACAATTTAAATCACTATGCTTGGCATACAAAGCAATAAATGGAACTGGATCAAAATTCCTAAAAACACATCTGCAACTATATGAGCCAAACAGACTTCTCAGATCCAGTCAATTGAAACTCATAAAGGTACCTAGATTCAGAAGAACCAATTGGGGCGGTAGAAGCTTTCTGGTACAGACGGCAAGAATATGGAACCAACTACCGCTAGACATAAAAACCAGTCCATCCCTGAAATCCTTCAGAAAGGAAGTTAAAACATGGCTTTTCGCTAAACAGCTCTAATTATACATCTTTATGAGCTAGTGGGAATTTCTCAGCGCCAAGATGCCCTTGGGCAATCGCGCGCTATATAAATAGAAAAAAAAAAGAAGAAAAGAAAAAGTAATCCTTCCAGGTCAAGATCCAAATCAAAGTGACCAGCACATGAAGAAAGCACTGGGAGGAGCCTGCTGGACAGGAACAGCAAGTTGGAGACTGTGGGGCACTTCCTTCCTCCTCCCACCCCCCCCCCAAAATGGACTCCTTGCAAAAACAAAGTGCAGGCAAATGTCAACCTGAGGAGTTATTCTGATAAAAATCATAATTTTCAAGGTTTATGCTGCCTGCTGGTGGATTTCTTGTGCGAAATTGCAAATTTTGCAATCTCGCAATTGCGAGATTGTCGCTGCCCGCCGCATCTACGTGTTCGCAAGTGTTTACTCCCGCGAAATTGTATAGTATTCTAGTTGGCAAGTGCGACCAAGCAAAAAATCCGCTTCGCACGGATTTACGAATTTTCGGCAAGTTCGCGAGAGTTCGCGGATTGCGAATTTGCCGAAAATCCACAAAATCCGCGAGCGGAAAGGATTTTACGCCCATGCTTAATTCTGACTCTCTCAGAAGTGACTTTTCTGATGCCTTTTTCTATCTGGTGTCCCAGATATTTTACTGACTTTGTACAGAACTGCAATTTGTCAGGGGATACTTTATGTCCTCTTTCACCTAGGTGATTCAGTAAGGCAATGGTGTCAACAACACAGTCTCTCTGACTTTTAGACGCCACCAAGAGGTCGTCTATATATATTGCACCAAAACAAATTTTCCAGGTAAGACTAAAGATTCAAGGCACTTTTTCAGAATCTGATTAAAGATAGAGGGACTTTCAGTATACCCTTGAGGGACGCGATTCCAAACAAACACGTGACTGTCGAATGCAAATGAGAAAAGAAATTTGCTGTCTGGATGCAATGGGATCGAAAAGAAAGCGTGACATAGGTCTATCACGGTGAACCACTCTGCATCCCAGGGAATCTGATACAGGATCACTGCTGGGTTTGGAACAATAGGACAGCAAGGAACGACAATTTTGTTTACCTTTCTCAGGTCCTGGACTACCCTGTACTTGCCACTAGGTCTCTTGATTCCAATTATGGGTGAGTTACACGGACTACTCATCACTTCTTGTATGATGTTTGCTTCTAGCAATCTTTTTATTTCAATGGCAACTCCTGCTCTCACTTCGGCACTCATTTTGTATGGCTTGGTATTGAGGTAAACTGCATTTTCTTTCTTAGCTATTTTTATTGGGTCTACATTTGCCATTAATCCTACATCCTTTCAAGTCCCATACTTCTGGTTTCACTGTCTTTTGGAGTTCTTCGGGTAAGTCTTGTATAGTCATTTGTTTAATTTATGAGTCAGGTCTGATTAACATCAATTTGTATATGCCATCTTCGTCTGGGGTTTGAATTTCGATGCCCTTTGGTGTGCAAAAGATGGTACAGTTCATTTTGCACAACAAATCACGTCCCAGTAAGTTTACTGGACTGGTATCACAAACTACAAATCTATGCATTTCTTTGAAATTCCCTATTGTGATCTCCATGGGCTCAGTAACTGGGGTACTTATCAATTGGTTAGACACGCCCACTACTTGGATTCCGTCTCTCGAGAGGGGTAAGTTCGGAACGTCCGCTGTTCTCACAGTAGAACGGGTAGCACCAGTGTCCAATAGAAAGGTGACATCATTTCCATCGACCTTTCCTTCAATGTATGGTCCTGACTGGTCTACCGGCAAGGAGGCGCCAAGTACACACTCCTCGTCCTCCCCTCTCAGGCCCCGTCAGTATTGATCGTCACAGAGAAAAGTGTCATTCAATAAGAATTGCGAAGTTGCTGCATTTCTATCCTCATTGCCTCCCTAGATTTCTATATCATCACCCTGAGGTGTTTTTCCTTTATAATTCAGTTTAGGCGCTCGGGGCAATTGACTTGCCTTTACCTGATGCTGGGTCTTTCTTGGTTTCTCATTCTGCGTCTGTGGAGTTAAATCAGTGGTTTGGGTGTTACCATGCTGTAAATATGGACATTCGTCTCTCCAGTGCCCGATTTCTCCGCACTGGTGACAGGGAAATTTCTTTTTAGCTTCTTCTCTGCTCATTTTTACTTTGGGCTTCCCTCCACCCCCAGAGCATTGATTTTGGGAATTCTTATTCATTTTATTCAGTTGCTTTTCCTGTTGTTCTGCCAACTTTACCTGTGCCCACATAACCTTTTCCTTCAGAGCCTTTCGCTTGTCTGCCATCTCATCCTCGCAATGCTTTGCATATCGTAAAACCTCATCCATCTTCTTAGACTGCCAACAAATTTTATTGTCTTTGATCCACTGACAAATTTTGGGTCTTAAACCGTTTACAAACCTGTAAATGAAGTGGGTCATGTCCTTCATCTCGATGTTATCTATACCACTGTACGTTGTAAACACCTGTAATAGTCTTTCATAAAAGGAGTGCACAGTCTCATCCCTTTCCTGCGTGGTTCTATCTATCTTGGTCTAATCGGTTTCCTTTGCAGACACCTTTTTCTTTAGGTGTAACATGACCTGGTCATATTTTCTCATCACCTCATCTGAGGGAGCACGAGTAATAGCGTCCCTTGTGTATTCTTTGTTAGGCCAATCAACTGCCACCTTGCATTCGGTCCATAAATCCACAGGAACCACAATGTCGAAAAACCCATCCAGGTCTTTCCATAGACATTTTTGCACCTTTACAAACCCCCGCGCCGCACGGCCACCAGCTGCTGCGTGTGCCCCCTCGCTGTGCCCAGCTGCCTCGCCGCCGGCCTCGCGGCCGCTCTGCTTCTCCCCGTGTGTTTTCGTCATTTTTCATCTGTTTTGACCGTTACTTGTGCTTGTTTTTATTTCTCAGGTCTCTGTTTTGACCGTCATTTGTGCTTGCTTTTATTGTTCAGGTTCTGTCTTTCACCGCCTTTTGTGCTTGTATTGACTCTCGATTCCTGCCTCTTTTCCCGCCTTCCTCGCCGCGCTCCCTCCCCGCTTCCCGCCACCGCCATTTGCCCCGCCCCTTTCTCTTCTTTACCCTCCCCGCTCCCGCCTCCCAGCTGCTCCGCCCACCCGTGCACTTGGCCTTAAATGGCGACCGTGCGACGCAGGTGAGTGTGACCCACTTGTGGGACACCCCCGCACCGCACGGCCACCAGCTGCTGCGTGTGCCCCCTCGCTGTGCCCAGCTGCCTCGACGCCGGCCTCGCGGCCGCTCTGCTTCTCCCCGTGTGTTTTCGTCATTTTTCATCTGTTTTGACCGTTACTTGTGCTTGTTTTTATTTCTCAGGTCTCTGTTTTGACCGTCATTTGTGCTTGCTTTTAGTGTTCAGGTTCTGTCTTTCACCGCCTTTTGTGCTTGTATTGACTCTCGATTCCTGCCTCTTTTCCCGCCTTCCTCGCCGCGCTCCCTCCCCGCTTCCCGCCACCGCCATTTGCCCCGCCCCTTTCTCTTCTGTACCCTCCCCGCTCCCGCCTCCCAGCTGCTCCGCCCACCCGCGCACTTCGCCTTAAATGGCGACCGTGCGAACGCGCAGCGTTGACGCGCAGCGGGCGCGCCGATTGTGCGCCGAAGGCGCGCCAAAGGTAAGCCCGTCTGCGCCCGTCCGCGACCGGATCGCGACCAGCGCCAGGACCCCTGGCCCCCACCGACGGAAGCCGACCCGACGAACCTACAACGCCGCCGATCTCATCGCACTCAACACCGGCCGCATCCCAGGATGTCATCAAGCCGCCCCGAAGCACACCCACGGACCCTTCAGCTGCCACGCCTGCGAGTTCACATGCATCCGGACTCACCCTGCACCAGCACCCGCCAAGCCGAACATCAGCAGCAACCACCTCAAGTGCATCCTGCTCAACACCCGCTCCGTCCACAGACACGCCGTAGAACTCTGGAACCTCCTCGACACCACCGCCCCTGACGTTGCCTTCCTCACCGAGACCTGGATGAACGCCTCCTCAGCCCCAAACATCGCCATCGCCATCCCAGAGGGCTACAAGATCATCCGGAGGGACCGCACCGCCAACCAGACGGGAGGAGGCATCGCCATCATCCACAGGGACACCATCCGCATCACGACCAACACCGATGACACCCTAACCACCGCTGAACACCTGCACTTCCAGATCCACACCGACCCGAAGACCACCCTCAGAGGCACCCTGATCTACCGACCCCCGGGACCACGCACACGATTCAGCGAGGACATCGCCGACTTCGTCAGCCCGCATGCCCTCCCCTCCGCCGACTACATCCTCCTGGGGGACCTCAACTTCCACCTGGAGAACAACAGCGACCGCAACACCATCAGCCTGCTCGACAACCTCGCCAACCTCGGACTCAAGCAACTGGTGACCTCCCCCACCCACCTCGCCGGACACACACTCGACGCCGTCTTCTCATCCAGCAAAGACGTCACCTTCAACCACGCAACAGGACTCCACTGGACGGACCACAGCTGCGTCCACTTCACCTTCAAAAGAACGATGATCCACCACCACCAGCAACAGGTTGCCCGAAGAAGCTGGAACAAGATCACAGCCGACCAGCTCACCGCTTCCCTGAGCCAGCACCTGCCCGCCAGCTCAGCGAACCCCAGCCAGGCCGCCAACAACCTCACGAAGTGGATCAACAACTGCGCAGACGAACTCGCCCCTCTGAGAACCCCACCCAGCGGACCCTGCAGCAGAAAAACACCATGGTTCACCGACGAACTCAAGAGCTCCAAGAAGAACTGTCGAGCCCTCGAGAAAGTCTGGAGAAGGGAACCAACTACGGACAACATGACCACCCTCAAGCGCGCCACCCGAAAACACCACCAACTGATCCGCGCCACCAAGAAAAATACATACAAGGACCGGCTGGACAACAACGCACACAACTGCAAGGAACTCTTCAACATCGTGAAAGAGCTCTCCAACCCCAACGCCGGAAACAATGACATCACCCCGTCGCAAGACCTCTGCAACTCCCTCGCGTCCTACTTCCACAACAAGATCGCGGACATACACAACAGCTTCAGCAACCAACCAACGCAAGCCACAACCGCAACAACGCCACCCACCACCACCCTCCGCACCTGGACTCCGATCAGCACCGAAGACACCATCCGCACAATGAACTCCATCCACTCCGGATCTCCGACTGACCCCTGCCCTCACCACGTCTTCAACAAGGCCGACGCTGTCATCGCACCCCACCTGCGGGACATCATCAACACCTCCTTCGACACCGCCACCTTCCCTGAGAGCTGGAAGCACGCCGAACTCAGCGCCCTTCTCAAGAAACCCACAGCAGACCCCACCGACCTCAAGAACTACCGTCCCATCTCGCTCCTCCCGTTCCCGGCCAAAGTCATCGAGAAGACCGTCAACAAACAGCTGGCCGCCTTCCTCGAGACGAATGGATCCCTCGACCCCTCACAGTCTGGCTTCCGAGCGAACCACAGCACCGAGACGCCCTCATCGCTGCCACCGATGACATACGAACTCTGATGGACAACGGAGAAACAGCGGCCCTCATCCTCCTGGACCTCTCCGCGGCTTTCGACACTGTCTGCCACCGCACCCTAGTACAGCGCCTCGGCAACATCGGAATCCAGGCCAAGGCACTGGAATGGATCACCTCCTTCCTCGACGGAAGAACACAGAGAGTCCGCCTACCACCGTACAAGTCAGAGGCCACCAAAGTCATCTGCGGCGTCCCCCAGGGATCCTCACTGAGCCCCACCCTCTTCAACGTCTACATGAGCCCCCTCGCGGCCATCGCACGCCAACACAACCTCAACATAATCTCCTACGCCGACGACACCCAGCTGATCCTCTCCCTGACCAACGACCCCACCACCGCCAGAGCCAACCTGCACGAAGGGATGAGAGATGTAGCCGAATGGATGACGACCAGCCGCCTGAAACTGAACTCGGACAAGACGGAGGTCCTCATCCTGGGCTCCTCGCCCTCCGCCTGGGACGACTCCTGGTGGCCCCCCGCCCTGGGCACCGCACCCAAACCGACGGACCACGCACGCAACCTGGGTTTCATCCTGGACTCCTCCCTCTCCATGACCAGACAAGTAAACGCCGTCTCCTCGTCTTGCTTCAACATCCTACGCATGCTACGTAAGATCTTCCGGTGGATCCCCACCGAGACGAGGAAGACGGTCACCCAGGCCCTCGTCACCAGCCGACTGGACTACGGCAACGCCCTCTACGCCGGAACCACCGCCAAGCTCCAGAAGAGACTCCAGCGGATCCAGAACGCCTCGGCCAGACTCATCCTCGACATCCCCCGACGCAGCCACATCTCCGGACACCTGAGAGATCTGCACTGGCTCCCGGTCAACAAGAGAATCACCTTCCGTCTCCTCACCCACGCGCACAAAGCCCTACACGACCAAGGCCCGAGCTACCTCAACGACCGGATCAACTTCTACACTCCCACGCGCCTCCTCAGATCAACCAGCCACGCCCTCGCCGCCGTCCCCCGCATCCGAAGAGCGACAACAGGAGGAAGATCCTTCTCCTACCTGGCCGCCAAGACCTGGAACTCACTCCCGACCGACCTGCGCCTGACCCAAGATCACCTCTCCTTCAGGAAGAAGCTCAAGACCTGGCTGTTCGAGCAGTAACTGCACCCCCCCCCCATACCAGCGCCTTGAGACCCTACGGGTGAGTAGTGCGCTCTATAAATGACTTGATTGATTGATTGATTGATTTCCACCTGCCTGTACCAATCCACAGGCTTTTCTCGTAATTTGGGAAAGTCATTGGTAAAGGACACAATATCCTGTCTAGACCATGGAACGTGCACATATTTTCCACCTGGCACTTCACGCATGGGGTATAATTGCTCTGGCTTTTCAGCTTCTTTTAGAACGAACTCAGAAGACGTCAGTTTAGATCTAGCCTCATCTTTCTTCTTTGCCCACCTGGCTTTCCATTTTTCTATGTCTCCCCATTTTTGCAGCACAGTCAATAATTCTTTGATTTGTGCCTTTTTTCCTGCCACATTCATGATTTCCAAGTCTTTGTCTGAAAAATCAGCTCAATAGGGTTTTTGTAATGGCTTTGATTTTGAAATATCTATTCCCATACTAGCTGCAGTGTCTGTCAGCTTCTCATGGAGCACTCTGGTATTCCGGGTAAGACTTTTGCCTTATAAACAGTAGCTCTTCCTCGGAATAGGTATTTAATCTGTCTAACCCCACATTTCCTGACATCAGTTCTTCCATTTCTACTCTTAGTTTGTAGATATCTAAAGGTTTCGACTGAGGAGTTTGTTTTTCTAACTCTCGACTCCATCTTTCAATTTCTTCAGGAGTCACTAATGTGACACTCTTGGTACCCGAAGTTGATTCCATTTGAATCTCCCTAGTATTGAAAGGATTATGTCTCTTCTGTAATCTTTCCATTAGCGAGACCTCAGACTCGCATTCACTTGTCTGGTCATCCACGATTAAGGGCTCTGGTCTCGGCTGTGCTATAACTGGGGTAATAACTGGAGTTTTTGGACTCCCTTGTCGGTCCCCATACAACGGAACCACTGGTCCAATAGTTACCGGGATTGTCAATGCTTCAGGGCTTGTATTTAACTGGGAGATTTTCTGAATTATCTCGGCTCTCTGCTTGGCTAGAGCCTCTCGCTCCTTTTCCTCCAATAACCTGTCTAAGGATTTTTCATGTAATACCTGCGGGGTCAAAGTAGGAGCATAACTCGGGGCAGTGGGATGCGTTTCACTTGGTCCCTCACCATCATTAGGTTTTGGGAACAAGCTTCCTGTGCCTAGGGATCTTGGTTCTTCCTCATACAGGGGTCTTGAGAACGGAATCCCTGAAATTGAGGGTCTTGCCTCACCTTCGTAGGGAGGTCTAGAGCAGAAGTCTCTTTCTCTTGAGTATCTTGACTCCCCAATAAATGGTGTTCTTTGACAGATATCTCTAGCAGCTATGGGTCCTAAACCCTCGTTAAAGGGAGGTTTTTGACAACCCTCTCCTACACTTACAGATCTGGCCTCATCCTGGGGGGGAGGTCTTCGAGAATTATCCCCTACACTAGAGGGGCTGTGTCCTTCATTATAAGGAGGCGGACTTCTCATAAACATGTCGTCTAACTGTGGAAAAGTAAATTTTGCCATGTTCTGTGTCCCTACGCCTCATCCAACATATGTTATGTGTGCATGACCAATATGCATATGTTATTCCCCATTTCTGATTAATGACGCAATTACAGTTGTGTCCACCTCTAATATGTTAGTTTCCAGTCCTCGTGAATACTACGAATATCAGGCCTATGTAAAGTAATGTTGCCACGTTTTTCAGTGTGCACGTTATTCAATTATAAAGTCTCCGTTTCCAGGCCTCAAAAGGGCCCGGACCACAGATTCAGCTCCTGTCTCCTGAAAGCCTCGCTGAGGAGCGATACAGCCCCCACCTGTATCCTCGACCCTTCACTTACTTCCTGCCTTGCAGTGCCCGGTGCACCCCGGCTCTGCCTCTGAGTCTGCCAAAAGTATGTTATAGTTCCAGCTATCAGTTCAGTCCTCCTCCTCTGCATTCCTAAGCTACTGAACTGCATCAATAGTTTCCGTCATTGTCTAGCCTTCTCGTCTCCCTGTTAGAGAAATACTGTATTTAATGGTCATTTAATATTCTTCACGCACTACATGTAGAATAATGCATGGTCCAGTCTTAGAATCAAGTTAGCCTCTCCCCTCTTGACTTCTAGTTTATATCAACATGTTCCCTAAACATTAGATACCAGATAGGGTTTAGGTACATGTCGCTCCGACCCTCCAGACTCTAGTCTCTGCTCCTAGAACAGAGTTCGTAGCCCCCAGCTTCTCCTAGTAACACGTCATTGCCAGTTTTCGCGCACCATTAGGTTAGAGGTCCCGGCTCCTTAGGCAGCCCCCTCCTATGTTTCCGCCCATTCATGACATATTCTGTTACGTTTGCATCACATGTCTAAGTAAACTCCCAGTTACACCTCTTATTACTGTTATCTCTCGCGACTGTTACACGTCACGCCTTCTGCTCCACCCACTGTTACGCCTACTGCAATGTAATGCTATGTGTTTGCGCTATGTATATAAGTCAATATTATGTTATTAAATGTTAGCGCGCTCATCCCAGACCAAGCCCCAGCAGCTGCTGGGCATCTTTTTCCCCTACTGGGTCCCAGTTGTCCTGCTGGGCCCTGTCGTTCTGCTCATCCTATGCAGGTTGTCCTGATCCTGTCCTTATGCTGTAATAAACCTGCAGAAACTCCTACTACCTCGAATCTTGACTCTTATTTATTGAGCTATCTGTTATGCTATAAGTCTAGTCAAAAATCGGGTATTATTTATTCATTTACCACATAATGGCGCCCGAATAGGGACTTGCCCTTTCCCCACGCGTCGGTGAAGCCACGCCGACCCCCTGACCCTCTGCAGTCGTGACGGAACCATACTGGCCAAGTGCAGATATTTCTGCTTCAAGTATCCCTCAGGCCCACGGAGGAGACGGAGGAGGCGGTCCAGCATCCGAACGAGACGGTGGAGGAACGCGGCGAGTCCCGACCAGAGCCCAAGCCGAGAGTCCAAGGTCCGAGGTATCCGGAGGTCCACCCGTAACTGAAGTCCGAAGTCCGAAGTTCGTCGTCGTAGTCCAGTCCCGTCCGAGGCCTTCCGTTCCGTGCTGCCCGGTGAGTACCATTGCTGGGGTAGTGTCTAGACAGGGTCAGTCTAAATTGACTCTGGTCCGTGGGTTGGTGGTACCCAAGCCCACAAACGAAGTGTTCACCTAGGTGGATACGGGTCTTGATGCGTTCCTTTATGGGACCGGTATGTTCCGTACTGTTACAGCAGTGCATCCAGTAACTCTAGTCTGTTCCGTTCTCGAGAATTCTGTTCTGTTTCTGTTTTCAGTATTTTCAGGTAGTATTCTGTTCGAACTGTTAATATTGTTTAATGTATTTCCAATGTCGTGGTATGCCTGAATTGTTTTCCCAATTGTTATTGTTTTTCGTGTATTGTATTGTGTTCCGATTCAAGTTTAGAATGCCGCTCTTTTCCAAGTTACGTCAGTTAAAAACTAGAAAGGGTCTGCTGGAAGCAGCAGTTCCTGTTCCGCCTAGGGACAGTCCAGGTCACTTTATGTATCAGAAACATGGCATAAGCGCCATATTGTATCTAGATTTATGGGTAGAATATACCAAACAGTTAGAAGAAAAGTATAGATGGCCCGTATCGGGTACATGGGATGCCGAATGTATCATGCGAGTAGAAGAAGCATTATGGAAAAAGAAAGCCAGACAGTCACAGAAAGATGCCATCGAGTTATGGCGTAAGGAAGCGCATAGAAGAACGGAAAAGGAAGTCAGAAAGTCAGAGTTAAGTAGAGAATCCCAAGAACGAGCCCAAGAAAGAGAATTAATCGAGATAGGTGAACAAGTCAAAGCCGAACAGTCAGATAGACAGAGGCATGCCCTCATTAAGGGTATGTATCCTCTCCTTGCCGAAGGCTTGCAAAAAGCGACCCCCAGAGGCACCCAGTAATTTCCCGCCACCATTAGTTCCGACCAAGCTACGTCACAAACCGACCGCAGCTGATATTTTCATTTCGTCCTATTTGGATGACACAGTCCCAGAATATGCAAATCCAGTTCGCGCTCCACCAGTCCCTGTAAATCAGGCACTTCCCGTTCCTCCAGACACCGGAGTACCTGTTACGGTACCCCCGGGTCAGCCCGCCATACAAGTTCAGCCCACGTTACAATTACCGACCCTGCAAGCACGAAGAATGTCAGTTGACGATTCTAGTCTAGGGGCCGCAGGAGGAGGCCCTCCTCAAACCCCGCCGCCACACAAGCGTTTATCAGCACTCGAATTACATGCTCAAGCATCACAGCGTACTCCCAAGAGTAATAAGTCTGTCGCAGAAATCAGGCAAGCCCTTAACGAATGTAGTTATGATCCAGTTCCAGGCGAAAATACTATGGTTTTATATTCCTTGCGTGTAAGAAGAGTGACCGAGTATCTAGTCACCTTGCCGAATATGAAAGAAGATCTAGACAGAATATATCGTTTCATCCGTACAGGGGATGATCCAGAAAGTATTGGCGAGATTATGTCCCAAAGGAAAGCCGAGATTCAGCTCATGATATTAAAGTTCCTGATCAATTGTCTAATAAGAGAACAAGATTACCCGACTAAAGATCCCGCCGACATGAGAATCCTAACAAGGTGGAGTGATAATATAGCCGAGGGTAAGCACAAGACCATTAGTGCCATGGAAAGTATGTACAAGAAAATTCGTAAAGAAATAATAAAGTTACACGAACAGCGTAAAGCAGCACAAGTAAGCGAGAAAGAAAGTGCCTCTGATCCTGAAGAGGAAGACGAGAATCCCGTCAGAATAGCGTATGTAGGAAAATCCAGATTTCCAGATCGCCATTTACGTCCAGAACCTAAGTCTATTTTTCATCATCCAGCACCAGAACAAAGCTCTCTAGAACAAGTATTTCAAGCTACCGATCACATTCTGAAATCACGAGTCGGTTATAGCGAACTAAGTACTATGCATGAACAAGAACTAGCCCGATCAGCAGTCCGATGGATTACTGATTCTACCACTTTTCCAGACGAAATAGTGGCACAAATGTTTCTGAAACTGCCCCCAGCCGAGCAACGACTGGTGGGTATGTATATGATCCAGCACCTCATTACCTTGTATGAGGGTCAACATTCTGATCCAGGTCCGTTACATGATATCCTGAACGAGTTACTCCAGTATAGATGGAGAGGTCTAGGTACCGATTTAATTAGTGTCATTCTAGAACAGCGCCACAAGTATAGAACGTTCCTGAACCCGCATTTTGTTCATGTCTCACCCCCAGAAAGTAAACCGTTTTACATAGACAGACAGAATCCGTTACGAGAAGTCCACCCAGTCCAAGGGGCGGGTGGCGACATGCAACGAGTGTTTGTATACACTCCGATATCAAAGATGGAACTCCTCGAGATGAAGAAATTAATTCCCTGTCATGACAAAGATCCAGCAGGGTTCCATCGAGAATTAAAAGACATGCTCCGTATGGGAGAATACACCTACCCAGATATCATTAAAATGTTAAAGGTCCTGTTATCCGCAGGGGTGTATGAAAAGTTAAAGGAAAAAGAATGGGAGGTGGGAGAGAAAAAGATCGATTGGGCAGCTCTAGAAGCTGAAGACAAGGCACGAGTACCAGGTACCGGTCTTGGAGATAAATGTAAAGAATTACCAGAATTATTGATTCAAGTTTTACCCAGATTATTGACAACTAGAAAAGAAGACTGGGATGCAATCTCAGCCTGTAAACAGAAACAAGATGAAGACATTAGTGATTTTTATTCTAGATTTGAGAAATGTTTCAGTATTAATAGTGGTCTCAAGACAAGTAGTGAGTCATACCCTCACCTTTTCGTTACCAAATTAGTCGAGAATTCAAGTCCACAAATTAAAAACCGAGTTTTGAAAGTCGAAAGCACCTGGCAAGCAAATACTCCGTCCCAGATGCTCCAGATGCTCCAGTATCACCAGAATAGAATTAGAGAAGAGCAAGAACACGAAAGAAAACGTATGAAAGACACGAAAATGAAAGTGCTAGTTGCACAGTCTATTCCTCAAGACAGTCAGAAGAGGGGTCCGAATCAAGCCAGTCATCCTGCAGCTCCCGTTAAAGGGAACTGCAACTATTGTAAACAGCCAGGTCATTTTATAAACGAGTGTGCAGTTCTGAAGCACAACATAGCTACTGGTAAGACTAAAGAAAGACCACGTCCGCCGAGACAAGAACAAGTTTCACAGACTCCCCAGCTACAGAATGCACTACAGACAGTTACAGTACCGCAGCCTATTGCTGCAACACAGCACGTTACATCGCAGATGTACCAGTATGCACAGTCTGAGTATCCAGAGTACCAGTCATATTCATGAAACAGCCTAGAGAGGGAGGTAGGCTTGCCTCTCATCGAGATACCTGTAGACCAAGAAGGTCCCTATGTTCATAGTCAAGTATTAGGGAAAGACAGAAAGTTTTTGATCGATACAGGGGCAAGTAGGACCACCATTAGTCATGCCGAAGTTCCAGGGGCTCCGCTCTCAGGCTCAAGAAATGTTTCCCTTGGATTTTCAGGAAAACCCATAGTTAATGAAATATCTAAGCCAGTTACTCTAGAAGTAGGTCCATTGTCCCGTACTACTGATCTGTTACTTACTAAGTCATGTCCAGAAAATCTATTAGGCATTAAGACACTGAAAGAGTTAGGTGCAGTTATTTGCTGTTCCCCAGAGGGAATACGTCTGTTCCTACGTGACTTTAAGGGTCACTATGTATTACGAGATTTTGATTCAAGATTGTCTAATGTTCCGCAGCATTTATGGGCGCAAGGTCCAACTGATGTAGGTTACATGCAAATCACACCCTATCGTGTGACTCTCAAACCAGGTGTAGTGTTACCACGAATCAGGCAGTACAGATTGCCGCCTGAGGCTGTAGCAGCCTTATCCAAAATTATTGACGAGCTCATGGTTCAAGGAGTAGTTGTAGAAACTGACTCCAATGTATGTAATTCTCCGATCATTCCAGTCATGAAACGTACTGATCCAAATGCACCCCCAGTATATCGATTAGTGATTGATTTACGAGAGCTTAACAAATGTATTATTCCTCAGTACCCAGTTGTCCCAGATATTTCTTCCCTGTTAACAGCCATTGATTCCGAAGCCATGTTTTTCACTGTTATTGACCTCAAGAATGCATTTTTTAGTGTTCCAATTCATCCAGACAGCCAGTTTCTTTTCGGATTCTGTTTAAATGGAAGGAGCTATATGTTTACACGCGCTCCTCAAGGTTTCACAGAAAGCCCTAGTATTTACAGTCAAGCACTCAAGAGACAACTAGACAACATTCACATGCCAACTGACACTGCCCTGCTCCAGTATGTCGATGATCTACTGATCACAGCCCGTTCTGAACGTGACTGCGAGCGAGCATCACTTACAGTTCTGTATTTTCTAGCCGAGATGGGGCACAAGGTGTCACCTTCGAAGCTTCAATTCTGTGTCCAGCAAGTGGTATACTTAGGACACTTGCTGTCCAAGAGGGGTAGGCAGTTGACACCCGACCGTATCCAGTTAATAGCGAGTCTTCCCCAGCCCAGAACCCAGAAGGAGGTACGTGCCTTTATCGGCCTTACTTCTTATTGTAGACAATGGATTCCCCAGTATGCATTTCTAGCCAAGCCACTGATACAGTTAACGACACAGGAGGCAGCCGTATCGACTGTCCTCCCTTGGACATCTGAACATACACTTAGTTTCAACGAGTTAAAGAAAACTTTATGCCAAGCTCCAGTTCTAGCTACACCGAACTATAGTAAGTCTTTTACACTTTTCGTTACTGAACGCGAAGGTACAGCATTATCTGTTCTCACACAAGATCAAGCAGGTCAATACAAGCCCTGTGCTTATTATTCAAGCACATTAGATCCAGTCGCCCAGGCGTTGCCTGCGTGCCTCAAGTCAGTTGCAGCCACAGCACTAGCTATCAGACAAAGTGATTCCATAGTTTTAGGACATTCCCTGACAGTACAGGTCCCACATTCAGTAGTAGTTCTTTTAAACCGAACACAAACTCAGCACTTGACAATTGCACGTTTAACAGGTTATGAATTGACACTGTTCCAGCCACACATAGAAATTAGACGCTGCAATGTCCTGAATCCTGCTACACTGTTACCATCAGTTAGTTCAAATCCAGACACACATGATTGTGTGGAAGTAGTTAACATTACGACAAAGCCAAGACAAGACCTGACAGACATTCCGTTACCAGATCCTGACCTGACACTTTATGTGGATGGTTCATGTATGAGAACTAGTACAGGAGAACTAGTCGCCGCGTATGCAGTGACTACTGACACTGAAGTTATTGAAACACACCGTATTGATACTCTGTCCGCTCAAGCAGCAGAGCTAGTCGCTCTGACACAAGCCTGTATACATGCCAAGAACCTGAAGGTTAATGTTTACACAGATTCACGTTACGCATTCGGAGTTGTACACGACTTCGGAGTGCTCTGGCAGGAGAGAGGTTTTATGACTTCTCATGGAACCAAGATTCAGCATGGTCTCCTTATTCAAGCCCTGTTAGATGCCATACATTTACCGACATCTATTGCTATCATGAAGTGCAAAGCACATACGAAAGTTACTGACATTATTTCCCAAGGTAATGATTTAGCAGACCGCACAGCCAAGCTTACAGCACAGACTCCAGACATTCCAGTTAATATGACACATACTCCAGATCCGATTACATGCATGACAGTTAAGGACCCTACTCAAGATGTCATAGATATCCAGTCACATGCTACTCCTGATGAAATCAAGAAATGGTCTGTACAAGGAGGGGTCCAGACAGATCAAGGATGGTTAACGAAGGGTAGAGCCACATGGTTTCTCCCCGATTCTATGGTTCAAGTTATTATCAATACCGCACATAGTCCAGCACATTTAGGAGAAAAAGCTATGTTAGATAGTATCCAGAACATTTGGTTCAACAAGCATTTACGAGCTGCAGCCAAGCAGAAAGTCCGTACCTGTATGATATGTTGCCAGTTTAATCCAGGTAAAAGTGTCCCGGTGGAACAAGGTGGTTTCCAGCCCCCTGACCACCCTTTTGAGGTCCTCCAGATGGATTATATTCAGATGGAGCGATGTCGAGGTTTCAAGTATGTCCTTGTAGTAGTATGCGCTTTGTCCAGATGGACAGAAGCATATCCAGTCCCAGATTACACAGCCGCGACCACTGCCAAACAGTTGGTTCGTGAATTCTTCCCTAGATATGGACTCCCTAGAGTCGTATATTCTGATAACGGCCAGCCATTCTCATCTGAACTCATGAGACACGTTTCCCTGTTGTTAGGGTACCAGTGGAAGTTCCATTGTGTACGCCATCCAGAAGCAGCTGGACTAGTCGAAAGGCATAATCAGACTCTGAAAATCCGTATAGCAAAAGTCTGTAAAGACAAGGGTGTAGACTGGTTAGTAGCTTTGCCAGTCGCTCTGTTTTACATGCGCATGGTCGCACATTCCAGATCAGGTCTGTCCCCGTATGAGGTCGTTTTCGGCCGCCCCCCTAATATGTGGGGTACTCCTAGACCCCGAAGTATTACCGATGTTTCATGTAATATGCTGACAGATTACCTAGCTTCCTTGATGTCTGCCCTCAACTCATGTCGTTCACAGGTTGCCGCCGCATTTCCAGACAATACCGAGGTGGCACCGCACGAGATCGTTCCAGGGTCGTTGGTGATGATCCGCAACTTTGACAGATCAAGTCCGCTGGAACCACGTTGGAAAGAGCCACGTCAAGTCCTCTTGACCACCCGAACTGCCGTCAAGTTAGAAGGCAGGAAGGGGTGGGTCCACCTTTCTCATGTAAAACTTTTTAAAGGACCAAAGCCAGTCGTCAAAGACATTGCCAAGAACATTTCCCAGGATTCGAAGGATTGCCAGAACATTGTTTTAAAGGACTGTCCCGCACAAGACATTATTACAACCCCTCCCTTGTTAGAGAAAACTCCGCAACAAGAGTATAAGTTAAAGCTCAGGTCTAATAAGTCAGCCAGTTTGATTGTATAAGTCCTCCCCTAGGTGAAACGGTTAGACTGTTTCTGACATGTATAAAATAGACCCCCATAGTGAGAGAGTCAGTCAAAGTTCAATCAAATGTATCGTTTTTCTGAGTTTCATATTATTTCTCAGCATAATGATTTCCTGCACCAGCTATGCTTTCTATCTGTGTTTTTCAGTTCCTCATGTAAATATGTCTGCTCATGCTACAGTAGAGCACACGTTTAGTGATCTGCCTTCTCACGAATATGCATACCGCCTCGCCATGCGTAATAACACATTTATCCGTATGTTACATTATTCACACCAGACCAGCAATGCCACTAATTGTTGGGTGTGTGGTCGACTCCCCCCTTTCCAGACATCGAAGGGAGTTCTGCCACTCTTTCCTTATCCATTCTCACACAATGGTTCGTGTGGAGCATGGTCTACGTTAACGTCATCCTCAACAGATATGTCTTTTCTTAACAGTACATGTTTCCCAGACAAGCAAGGTTCCCCCCACAGAACAGGTTTAGATCTAGAAAATGAAGTATATAATTTAGGTAATTATTCGTCGAATTTCATGGTTCTGAATGTTCAGTCTGATACTACTCCAGACTCACCTGCTATTTCAGTACTACCAGTCAAAGGCGAATTATGTGTCCGTAGTTATGGTTCTGTACACATAGGTCATAGTGAATGTACTACTGTTATCCAGTATAGTGACAGTGGGAAATCAGTTTTCAAAGCTTCACGTCATTCTTATTTTATTTGTGGTCAAACTGCATATGTCCGTCTGCCCCTCGATTGGGAGGGAACCTGTTACATTGCCTTCCTACTGCCACCTGTCTTTCTAGCCCCACCTGACTATCATAGGAATTCTTTCTTAGTACACACTAGACACAAGAGAAATCTCCCGATTGTCGATTATACTGAAACTGCCGCAGAGCAATTCATTGATATAGATAAAGGTGTTTTCCCTTATTTAGGTACAGTTGTAAATAGTAAGCTAATCCGTAGGTTAACAAGAACCCTTGAAGCAGTAGTAGATGAGACTGCCTCCGCTCTAGGTAACTTAACTGAAGAACAATCCTTTATGAGAATTGTCGTTTTACAGAATCGTCTCGTCCTTGACGTCATACTGGCCGATAGGGGCGGGGCCTGTAGAATTCTCGGATCCAGTTGTTGTATTTTCATTCCTAATAACGCGCCGTCTGTTTATTCAGCTATAACCAGACTCCATAAAATTGCCCATCTGTTACACCAAGATCTAGGCACCTGGACCTGGTCCGGTTGGTTCTGGAATATAATTTCCGCATGGGGATGGAAAGTCCTGTCCTTCTTAGGTATTGCAGTAGCGATCATATTTAGCTGCTGCCTCTGTATACAATGTGGCCCTGCGATTTGCAGCATGTGTGCTACCTCTTGTATTCCCAGTCCCAAGCCCCGTTCTAAATCTCGTTCCAAGACAATTCGAGACGAGCAAATGGTACTGTATGAAATGATAGACGGTATCATGAATATTGATGTTTCCTGATGGAAACGTAGTGACAAGGAGGGAATGTGGAAAAGTAAATTTTGCCATGTTCTGTGTCCCTACGCCTCATCCAACATATGTTATGTGTGCATGACCAATATGCATATGTTATTCCCCATTTCTGATTAATGACGCAATTACAGTTGTGTCCACCTCTAATATGTTAGTTTCCAGTCCTCGTGAATACTACGAATATCAGGCCTATGTAAAGTAATGTTGCCACGTTTTTCAGTGTGCACGTTATTCAATTATAAAGTCTCCGTTTCCAGGCCTCAAAAGGGCCCGGACCACAGATTCAGCTCCTGTCTCCTGAAAGCCTCGCTGAGGAGCGATACAGCCCCCACCTGTATCCTCGACCCTTCACTTACTTCCTGCCTTGCAGTGCCCGGTGCACCCCGGCTCTGCCTCTGAGTCTGCCAAAAGTATGTTATAGTTCCAGCTATCAGTTCAGTCCTCCTCCTCTGCATTCCTAAGCTACTGAACTGCATCAATAGTTTCCGTCATTGTCTAGCCTTCTCGTCTCCCTGTTAGAGAAATACTGTATTTAATGGTCATTTAATATTCTTCACGCACTACATGTAGAATAATGCATGGTCCAGTCTTAGAATCAAGTTAGCCTCTCCCCTCATGACTTCTAGTTTATATCAACATGTTCCCTAAACATTAGATACCAGATAGGGTTTAGGTACATGTCGCTCCGACCCTCCAGACTCTAGTCTCTGCTCCTAGAACAGAGTTCGTAGCCCCCAGCTTCTCCTAGTAACACGTCATTGCCAGTTTTCGCGCACCATTAGGTTAGAGGTCCCGGCTCCTTAGGCAGCCCCCTCCTATGTTTCCGCCCATTCATGACATATTCTGTTACGTTTGCATCACATGTCTAAGTAAACTCCCAGTTACACCTCTTATTACTGTTATCTCTCGCGACTGTTACACGTCACGCCTTCTGCTCCACCCACTGTTACGCCTACTGCAATGTAATGCTATGTGTTTGCGCTATGTATATAAGTCAATATTATGTTATTAAATGTTAGCGCGCTCATCCCAGACCAAGCCCCAGCAGCTGCTGGGCATCTTTTTCCCCTACTGGGTCCCAGTTGTCCTGCTGGGCCCTGTCGTTCTGCTCATCCTATGCAGGTTGTCCTGATCCTGTCCTTATGCTGTAATAAACCTGCAGAAACTCCTACTACCTCGAATCTTGACTCTTATTTATTGAGCTATCTGTTATGCTATAAGTCTAGTCAAAAATCGGGTATTATTTATTCATTTACCACATAACAGTTCATCATCCGACTCCCCAATGGGCACCCAATGTTTGCACTTTTCTGTCTTCTTCTCCCCCGCAGGAGGACCACCCATTGGCATAATTGGAAACAGTCCTTCTACTATCATATTCTGTCTCCACTGTTTCATCTTTTTGTCTCGGGTCTCCTGTTTTAATTTCGTTAACCCTTTATCCATTCAAGGTTTATCCCTTTCAAAAGCCTCGATCTCCCATTCCTCTAGTGCTTCGTACTGCGTTAGTCTAGGTCTGGGATGTAAGTCATTCATGCGGGTTCTCAAATTAAATAAAATCCTGCCATTGAATGTACCTTCTAACGGGAAAGACAATATTCCATCATCTTTAGTGTATTCCGCCCAATTTTCCAAACATACGCATGAGTGATACCCTTTATCAAACATCATGAAAGATGCGGGAGTATTAGGTGGCGGTATGACAACACCATCTCTAGTTTTAATCGGTTTGTCCTTTTTGAAATAATTCTTTACTTTGTTTACAGGGGACAATTTTCTCTTATTTCCGTACATAATGTCGGTTTTATGACCTTTCCACTGATTGTTCTCAAACCCTAAATATCGAGGATCAGGTCTGGTATGTGGTCT
Source organism: Lissotriton helveticus (assembly GCF_964261635.1). Taxonomy (NCBI): domain Eukaryota; kingdom Metazoa; phylum Chordata; class Amphibia; order Caudata; family Salamandridae; genus Lissotriton; species Lissotriton helveticus. The sequence continues at coordinate 1,941,445,854 of NC_136068.1, forward strand.
ATACGAGTGCCACATACGATTTCTGCGAGTGACTTTGTTTACAAAATCACTCCCAATCCAAGTGCGTCTTTTATTTTCGTGCGACCAATGAAGTGCACGGTTTAAAATAATCTCGACCAATGGGTGCGCGGCCTTTCGCGAGACAGTTCTCACGCTTCGGCACTCACCCCTCCTTTACAATTCCAGCTCCGCTACACACCCGCTGTGTCTACCAATCCCAGCGCGGCACAGAGTGACGTCAGAGCAGCTTCGCAACTGACTCCCTCCTTCACAAGGTAACGGAAACTTGATTTCTCTTTTAAACTGCAAGTGCTTTAGTTAATTAACAACATAAACACATTCGCCACTGTACTCAAGTGTCTAGACAGTAAAGATTTGTTTCACTGCAAGTAAACTACTTCCATTTACTTTTCACACACTACGGATAGATCTCTTCTGCCTACCCTTCACTCAAGCATTAGGGAACCTGCTACTTCTTTGACTCATCCACTTCTTTTCGGGATATATACAGAGCCTAAAGTTTCCCCAGCGAACCCCCTTGCTATCACCCAAGCTCCGACGAACCTGCTACTCCTTCTGGTGTGACCCTTACTAGGTTATATCACAATAGAAGTTTTGCCAGCGAACTCGTTGCTATCATTTATTCAATCTATATTCAGAAAACCCTAATTAGTGCTTCCAGTTCTGCCTAACCTGCACCAAATTTCCTTAAGTAAGTGACCTCAAAGGGAAGTGGATTCTCTTCACCACTCGCTATTCAATTCCCCGGGGATTCCCAACAAACATAAAACACTTTACTAACTAATGGATTAATACATTTGTCAATATAACAATAAGAAAAACAATTTAAAACATTTCATAATTCTTTTCAAGCAAACATTTCACGTGATTGATCAAGTCACAAAAATAGTTTGCTGTTTTAGCAGCAATAAAATTCTAGCAGCATCCAACCTATCTAGCTTAACTAGTCAAAGCTAATTTTAACTAGTCCCTTACCATAGCTCTGCTACCAGAAAATTACTGATAGAGATCGCAGGTCACCCGGCCAATAATTTCACCATACACGTACCAGGCCCAGATATTTTTTTCTCCAATTAAATCATATACATTACTCGGGTGACCTTACACTCTACTACCAGTAACCCTGGTTCCTTCCTATTTATTTCTCGTGTACCCGACTTACCAATCCACCGTTACGGGTACCTATGACCACAATGGATCAGGGAGCTAGCTGTAAAAGAAAGGCAGGCAAACACTATACCAACTTTATATTTTCTTTAATATCCATAAAATGACCACAGACGACTGGGAAGTTTTAAAGGTTTATCTAAAATTCAGAATCGGAAAGCATACAATTTACCACCAAGAGGCAGTCAATAATCAAGATAACGAAAATCACATAACCATATAGAAAGAATATCAGGGCAACCATTTATGAATCTTATGTGAGGTGAGAACAGGGAACAAGCTAAACAGATTTCAGAAATGGAACTTCAAGAATGGATAATTATCAATGGATAATTATAAACGGGCAACTTAAGCACGCACTAGAGTTTTCCTACTGGGATATACTTCAAGGGTAAGATAAAAGTCAGGAAAAATCCTATACCTCTATAGGAAGGGGAAAAATGGAACACGCTATAATTCTATCGACATTACTTCGGTCAGCGTGAGAAAGGGGAAATTTATAAACCACATCTATATCTCATAAACGGTATGAAGAATTTAGCTTAAAGGAAGGGTAAGATAGGAACATGCTAGAAAAACAGCGATGACGTTTGAGCTTTCATTCAGTAGCTTTGCGAAAGCATGGAAAATCAATTATGCGCAAAAGTATTTCTTTATTGAAGCAAAGACAGAAAAATAGAAAGGTGCAGTATAGAGTTCTCAGCACTATATATTTACCTAGAATGGTGTGAAGACCAACCCTGGACACGGATCAGTCAAGGACAGGAAAAACCCCAAGGAAGGACAGTCATCAATGGGACAGCAGGTGCAGAATGGACACCCCAGGACAGGACAGGAAAACCAGATTAGGATCAGGACAGGACCACCAAGGAACGACCAGCACCCGCAGTTTGGAAGCAATGCCTGCGCTCCACCCTCTCTGCAGCTATCAGTCAAAACACCGATTGGGTTAGCGAACTCCCCAGCAAAGTGCTCCGCCAGCACTTAAGGTTTAGTAAAACCTCCAGAGTCTATGGTATATTTCGGACAGAGTGCTCCGCAGCCCTCTGTATTCAGTCACCTATTGAGTGCGTTGGGTCAGTGACAGGTCAGCTATTCAGACAAGTCGGACAATTTCTCTAGCTAAACCTAGGCTAGGTATACTGTTTTCGGGTCAGTGTACCACCCCCCAAATGTTGCAAGTGTCAGAATCCCCAATTTCAATTGGTCCCCAAGTAGGATAGGTCAACACACCAAACACACCAATCACATTACATATTCTAGGACCGCCTATTGGTTTTGGGGTTCCCACGATATATTTGACAGAATACAATAGAAAATAACATTTGTTGCAAGTTAGGAACAGTTCAGCTCCATCCTTCTGGGTCGCAGGTCGTGTTCTCAGGAGCATCTTGACTGTGGCTGCCAGCTGGCTAAGTTCCATTGCTCAAGGTTGCCTTCTCTCTGCCATGGCGACATGTGCAGTAGGGACTTTGAAGATGGTTCGCGTCTCACTCAGACCCCCAATATCGCGGTACATGAAAAGTAAGCGAAAACAAATTAAAACATAGAAATAAATGAATTCACTGTATACCATGAGTAGCTACTCTATACCCCTTACTTAAAAATATATACTATGGCATTATAATTAGTGCAACAGACAATAATACGAGAGCATCTGTGCAAGCTTCACCACGTTAGGACACAGACAGCCATTTTAGAAGCAAGTACGCAGGCACACAGTTTCCCACCAGAACTGCAACTACGTCACGTCACGTGAGTGTGACTAACGCATGCGCAGAAGAAAACCCACCAAGCAGCGGCCATTTTTAGGAACAAGAGTTATTGAGTTAGTAAACACATAGGCAAGCATCACTAGGACACCCAAAATGTTCAGAATAAGGGAAATTAGAAAGACGCACAGGTTGAGTTACATGATTATAAGTTATTCGAGGTTCTTGATTTCAAGCAAGTCGCGTAATATGCAAAATCTTCCTCTATCATTGGTAGGTGGACAAAAAGTGGATTTTGTGCGAAATCCTGTGGTTTCGGTGTTTCTTACTTCCGGGGTGTCTTTAAAAAAAGTCTTCAGACGTATTTTTCTACAGAATTTGCTCGCTTCCAACTTCATTTTTACAAAGTCCGTTGGTCGAACAGGCACAAAGGAGAGCCCCTTTTCAAGCACTGCTATTTCGGGGTTGATAAGACTCGATCCGATAGATTGAACAAAGATGACGTTGTTAACTCCTGTAGTATTGGCGTCTCGTCCTCTTTGTTCGGAAGTAAGAAACACAGAAACCACAGGACTTCGACAAAATCCAATTTTTGTCCACCTACCAACAGAACCCCCAAAGAGGTTATTACCTTTGAGAGAGCAATATTATCAGGGATAAATGCCCTTGAAAAGAAGAAACAATTTGTCAAATTTAATCTACCTGAGAGTGAAAAGGACGCCATGTTTTCATAAAAAAATGATAAATCACTAATAATAAAACAGGCGGACAAAGGGGGTGCAGTTGTCCTACGGGACATCAACAGGTACAAGAAGGAGGTTAAACGGCTGCTTGACGATCCATTTTGTTACAGAAAAATCAATCACAACCCAGTGAAGGAATTACAAAATGAGCTTTTTAGTATCCAGCAGGAAGGTCTTGACCTTGGAGTACTTGGACCGAAAGAATTTGCGTTCCTTCAAAATAAAAATCCCAGGACACCCATATTTTATGTCTCGCCCAAGATACATAAAAATCCAAATGATCCCCCTGGCCGTCCAATAATTTCAGGATGTCAATCTCTCACAGAGCCAACATCAAAATATATCGACCATTTTTTAAACCAATGTTAGACAAAGTCCCGGCGCATCTAAAAGACACAACAGCATTTATCAACCGAATAACATCCATCAAATTTGATGAGTTACACCAATTGATGGTTACAATGGATGTCGTGTCTTTATACACGCAAATCCCCCAAGAACAGGCGTTAGAAACTTTGGAGTTGTTTTTAGACCAAAGGGAGCAACCCAGCAGAGTCCCAACTAATTTCATTTTGAGACTGGCTACAAAAAAACTATTTTCAGTTCGACACAGAGTTTTTTTTATCAAATCAAGGGGGTAGCAATGGGCTGTCCCTTTGCACTGGAGTTAGCGGTCCTGTTCATGGGGTTATATGAAGACAGATTCATATATAACAACAACCCATTTGCTGAATATATCACAAAGTACATGCGATATATAGATGACGTCTTTTTCATTTGGTCAGGAACACAGGAGAGATTGACAGAATTCATGACATAGCTTAATATGAGGACGGAAGACATAAAATTTAGCTACATTGCATCTAACAAGAACATCACTTTTCTGGACGTCCAAGTATATTCAACAGAGGGCACACTGGGCACAACTTTATTTCGAAAATCCACTGACAGAAATAAGGCATTACATTTTACCAGCCATCATCCTAGGAGCCTCAAGCAAAACTTACCCTTTGGCCAATTTTTAAGAATTCTGCGGCATTGTTCCAGCAAAGAGGAATACTTCATACATGCTAACAGTCTAAAGGATCGGTTACTCGCAAGGGGATACCCAAAAAAACTTTTAAAACACTCTCTGAAAAGGGCTTGGTGGGTCCCTAGAGAGACATTGTTGGAAAAGAAAACACGACAGGAACTGAAAAGGATTGTTTGCGCCACGGCCTTTGGTCCCAATACACATCAATTACGCAAGTTAGTCTTGCAAAACTGGCATCTAGTGAAAAATCTCCATTGTGAGTTATTGGACCCTCCACTTTTTGCATACAAAAAAGAAAAAAGCGTGGCCAATCATATCGTGAGAGCAGCTCTGCCACGAGAACTGAAATTGACATTAAGAGCCATGATGGGTTTACCCCCAGTGGTTGGACACCACAAATGCGGGAACTGTACCTGTTGTGAATCAACGGAAGAAGGCACTGTTTTCTCTTTCGATAAAATTTACTGGAAACATTTGACTTTTACTAACTGTTTAACAAAAAACATAGTGTATGGGATTTGGTGCCCATGCCCAAAACTTTACATTGGGAAAACGACACAGGAGGCAAGACAAAGAATTACCCAGCATAAGTCAAGAATCAGAAAACAGGTACCCAATGCACCCTTGGTCCAACACTGGTGTACACATGAACACAAAGAAAATGCCTTACGCTGGACGATCATCTCCAAAATTGAACATGATTCACGGGGAGGTGATATGGAATTAAAACTGGCTCAATGCGAAGCATTTCTAATAATGAAATATAATACGGCCATAACAGGGCTAAATGAAATCTCTGAGATTTACAGGGGGACCCCTGGTTGAAATTATCTTCTCATTTAGACAATGTGTTCCAGCTGCAATACCAGAATCACATCTGAGTTAGACTACCATTACCAGAATGCTTTGCGTGGGCTTTTGCAACATTTGTAACCAGTTAGTAGGAGAGTATTCTCCAGTCCGCAAGACATACAGTACTATAACCTGGCCCAACATTAGACACAACATCCAAATGCTCTCGGCAAATAGAAATGCTTCAAAAGTTACAACAATTGCCTAAAGGTCGATGTCCCTTTAAGCAGTCGAGTGATCATATGACCATTAGTATAATCAGGAAGTAGGCTCTTTCGCTCACACCGACAACGCGCTGTTTTCGTTTGTGGAGGAGACCGCTCTGCGGCACAAGTAAGAACGCTCCCGGGAGATTAATTTGTTTTATGCAATCATACGCCGACGGGTTAGAGGCGGTACGAGTAATTTTAATTCTTTTTGCAGTTCATTTGTGGAACCGCGGGACAAAAACATAAAAAGCCACGCCTTGCTCCAATCTACGCCACGAAAAGTCCCGGCTAAGCGACAACCACGCTAAGACCGGGTAAGTGTTCATGACCTGCAATGCTTCCTTTAAGCAAGCACATTATGTTCAATCCTCGAGTAGACATTTCTGACTCTAACCTCTCATTTAGGTACCCAAAGCCGACACCACAAAGTGTGAAGGTGAGCTTTTTTACTGGCACAGTCCACGCTTAATGAATGTTACAAAGAGACCATAGATTGTCATAAATGTTATTTTTTCGTCTTTTTTTGTTTCGACCATTTGGGATAACTCCACATCTGACCACATTGTGACAACATAAATAGGAGAATTAAGGTAGGCGCTGTTAAGCCGGTTGGTGGCTGTGTATAAACGCAAGTTTGTCCCTCAGATAGGTTAACTTTGGTATAACCGTTTTTGTCTTGTAGAAATCGTGTTTGGTCCTGAGGAGAACCTCGTAATAGGGGGTTCGAAACGCGTCGACCCCGTAGGTCCTGTGCCAGTAATAAGAATCTAAAATACTGAGTCAAATACAATATGATCTGTTCTGACCAAATTTTTGTATTTTCAAAATTATAAACGACAAAGTATACTGTATTATATGATTTAATGAAATGTTTACACTGACACGGACCCATACCTCAGAGGTATTTGTTTTTGTTCATAGGAACAGTAGTGGTATGTCTGTTGTGTGAAAAATTCAGTGTGGATGTGTTGTATAGTGGTTTATGATCTGTTTTGTAAAAAGTTGTATCTATTTGTATATTTTGTATATATTTCGGATATGCACAAGAAATTCTTTTGAAAAAATAAGAAATCTTTTGAAAAAAGTATTGAAATAAACTAGTAACAAATGTTACATCAGACTGATATGTTTTATTCATAACAGATCTTTGGCTATTAGAAATGAAGTTAGCCCAGTATCGGCAGTTGTGTCATTACTTTAGTTTACATTTGACTTAGCCTTGCTGGTTAGGACTCAAGACCCGGTTTTGTTACCATTAATGAAAAAGCAGAACTAGGGGACTCCGCTAAATATACTAATAATGTACAAATACAAAATGAAATGCATTTATTCCCACATGCGAGTGCAGGGCCCACCAGGTCCCCCTCCAACAAATCTGCTCACCTCTCCCTGATAACGGCTAGAAGGGACCCTGAGATAGTCACGCTAATATCATGCCAGCAAGAAGGGCCAGACAAAGGCACAATTACTAAACGTAAACAGCTGCTCTTAAAGACAGAGGAATCTTACCCTCTGGTTAACACTCAAAATTCGAATCAACAAGGACCAATTACCACGGCTGACTCAAGTGTCTACCAGGCGAGTCTAAATAACACAGCACACAGAGTGGAACAAAAATCCAAGGCACCCAGTGTGCAGATTACCAGTGCCGGCCAATTGCTCTGGAGAACGAAGCAATAATAATTGAAGAAAACACCCCGCGGGGGCATAATCAGGCGACCCCCACAAACACCCGTCATAACTCCAACTGCAACATGTCCTTTCTAGCCTCTCAAGAGTGGGAGGAACTAGTGGCTTCATATAGCAATGACCCAAAAAACACAACAAACAGAGTAAAGATAAAGATCGTAGTGACAAAAGCAAATCGATCAAAGACACATTTTGGGAAACAGTATTAAGCACGATGCAATACTCAACTGCAACACTACAATATCAATCCCATAGAATGGATTTACAACTGACAGTGCTTCAAACCTTAGCAGATTTCACTTCTGCAATTGATAGGAAGCTGGCCGACTTAAATGGATTGATAAAGGGAGGCAAGAAAAAGCCTTCAACAACAAATTATTTCAGCAAGAATGTACCTGCGGCCCAATTATAGACAAACTATCCTTGTTACCAACACTACTGGGCGATTTACTATCTATCTCAGGGATCACTGAAAGAATATCGACGGACAGAATATCGACCATCAAAAATATCGTTGAGAAAATATCGACAGTCAAAATATCGAGTTTCTATCTACAAACAGGTAAGTACAAAAATATCGAGTTAAAAATATCGTTTATAAAAATATAGTTGTAAAAAATACCCCTTTACCCAAAAACTGAAAACTGACCCTGAACCCTAAAAATACCCCTTTGCCTAAAAACTGAAAACTGACCCTGAACCCTAAAAATACCCCTTTACCCAAAAACTGAAAACTGACCCTGAACCCTAAAAATACCCCTTTACCCAAAAACTGAAAACTGACCCTGAACCCTAAAAATACCCCTTTACCCAAAAACCCAAAACTGACCCTGAACCCTAAAAATAAAAACGATATTACTTCACTTACCTTAAAAACGATATTACTTCACTTACCTTAAAAATGATATTTTGGCTGTCTATATTCTGTCCTGTCGATATTTTCTCCAAACGATATTTTGGAGTCGATATTATGTCCAAACGATATTTTGGAGTCGATATTATGTCTGTGCACCCTATCGCAGCAGTAACTGTTACTCAGACAGCGGCAAGCCCTGACAAAGAGGGAAATAAAAACTGAACCCCAAAATACTGAGACGTTGACTTTAAATAGGACCAAAAAAACAGGAGAGAGTGGGACTTCGCAACATTCCAACACAGCCACTCCAGAAAAAGTAGTAATAAAATTATCAGAATCAACTAATAAAATTACGCCAACTAATACCCGTCGCAGGAACAAAAGGAAGGGGAATAAAAAGAAAACTACTGCTTAGACTCAACATCTGATCAATCGGTTACTATGGCGACCACAAGTCAAGAATATCAAAGCTATAAACAACCATTGTTCCTCAGTTTCATTACTAGAAGAAGGCACAAAAGACGGATCTACACAATTGCAAAAAACACTGAGAGGGGACACACACTCCTTATCAAAAAACAAACAAATAGAGGCCAGTGCTCCAGTAACGGAAAGAAACAAACTCAGCAAACAACCAGAAATAATCCCCAAATCCACCAGTAAAACTCATAAAACCCCAAGGCAAGTCCCCCCCATGTCCGCAACCTACTATCGGAAGACGAGAGACTAATAATATCAGAGTCCACAAGCAGAGAGTTACATTACCCACTAACAAAAAATCCAGAGCTAACTAGAGACACTCAAGAAAAAACCTGGGCTCCCCAAGACCAATTATCAACCATTGATAATAGCATTGACAGTAAAACAAACGTCCCTGACATCTTTAGTTTACATCAGTTTACAACCGTTACTAGTCACTACCCTGAGCCCTCGACCCAGGAATCCACCCAAGAGGAGGAGTTTGACATGATCATCTTTGCCCCCTAATACAAGTCTCGAGGCTGTGCAGACATCTTAAACAGAGGGAACATGCTACGGCTTCTGCAAGCTATCCCAAAAATAGCCAATATTCATACTTCCGATCTATTGTTTGTTGAGTTTCTAGCAAACAATGACCTGCCAAACTCCGAAGCCTCCAAATCTAGTTGGAAAACATCAGAGATAGCTCGTAGAATTATTCAAGAAGGTAAAATATTTCAAAGCTGGGGGATCACCCTAAAATCAAAGTCTAAACCACTATACCCGGCTCCATTTCTAATCACAGACAGTCAACCCAGACTGTCGACTTCAGTCCTAAGGGGAGCAAGGGTCCGCTCCCCAACAGACGTCCAAAACCTTCCAAAGGAATCCTTGTCAACGAACAGAAGGCAAGGGCTACAACGTATAATTCTCTTAGCACAATCAAATTGACATAGTTCCCCCCCTCAATCAAACCTTCATTTGGGCCCCAATGAAGTTAAAATATGTACCTGGAACGTCAACGGCTTAAAATCCAACCTAAGCGACTATGACTTTCTGAACTTCCTTGAAACTTTTGACATCATTTTACTCCAGGAGACCTGGGAAGACAAACCCCATTGACTTACAAGGCTACAATTCCAGCTTCACTCTGGCCACTAAGGGATCCATTTTCGGACGCCGCTCTGAGGGTCCTCCTCCTCCCTTCCATAGCAAAAATTGGAGAAATGCACCCCAAAAAAATTTACATCACCCCTCCAAATTGTATTCAGGCTTCAATAGTGAAGTTGATTCTTAACCAGACAGCACAGAAAGTAATACCGATAAACATCTACCTACACCCTAAGCACAAACTAAAAACATCCAAGGAACTGATCAAGGAAGTCACAGGAGTAATGGAAGAAGAGGATACAGATAACGTTATCTTGGCTGGAGATTTTAATATGCACCTTTTAGGGAATAGCCAGGAAGACGACCTCACAAAAGACCTGACTGGTGCATGGAGAATTCCGAGTCACGGCCCTTCGAAGGAATCCAGATCAGCGAAGAGTTCAAACTACCTCCACTCAGAATTCGAGCATCTGAACTTGATGGCAGTAAACAGCCATTTTAAGGGGGACAATCCTCCAGTACATACATAACATTCCGCCAAAACATCTTCCTACCTTGATTTTACATTCACTACGTTATCCATGTTTGACAGGATAGCCTCATTCCAAATAGGCAAGAACATACTTAGCGATTAGATGCCACAAGAAATTAAACTTCCATTGACCTCAATATTATCCTTGGAGGCCGACAAATTCATCATTTCGGTAGGAACAACAGACCTCAAATGTATGAGGTGCAAGTCAACAAATATAGAAACAGGAGCAGCTACAGCTAAAGAAGTTCTTAAGCAAGTATAGGATAACCTACGTCAACCGTTGGAAAGTTGGGAATACTTTATCAGTTCCCTTGACGATAAATTTACTACCAAAACAGGCCCAAAACGAAAGAACGGGAACGACTCACTGATGATGATAGTAAAGAGCCCAGACTGTAAGAAACTGAAACTAACAATAAATCAATTATTATGACAACTCTGGAGAAAACCGGGAAATCAGAGCTTGCAGCAGTCTCTTCGTGATTCAAAGGCCCTTTTTAAGCGAAGAAGACCGATCAGGAAAATTACCATGAATAACACATTTTGGGCTAAACTTCTCTTTGGCGCAAAACAGAAAAACAGTGCTAAATTTTGTCAATCCCTAAATGAATTACATCGGCCAAATCACCTCGGAATTAACTCTTACATCACTGAAGAGGCCTGGGTAGACTTCCTTTCTAACCATTTTAATGACACAGAACAAATAGCTAAACAACCTAAAGATCTGGGATCTGAGAGTTCCAGCACGATTGCAAAGGAGCTAATACAACATTGCCCACCTTCATTTGAGGATAGAGAACGAACAGTGCCATCCCAAAAACAACGGTTAACAACTCCAACTTCTGCACAAAATGATACACGGAGATTAGAGGAGGTGCACAAACGCCAACTAACCCAACAGATAAAGAAACAAATAGCAAGGGGCCGACTGGCTGGAGCCCCTGGCCCAATGGCATTCCACCAACACAGTTAAAAAATGACCCAGACAACTGGAGCAACGCACCTGAACCTGTCTCTAAGTATGCAGATAGAAACTCCACAATTCCTGAGTCATGGAGAGGCTCAATTATAAACCCACTTTATAAACAAGGTGCGAGGTCTGAGCCGCAAAACTATCGCCTGATAACCCTGATTGACATCGAGGCTACATACTTTGCAGGGCTCCTCCTAAATGACCTAGCCACTTGGGCAGAAGAGAATCACATAATACCGCCAACACAAACAGGATTTCAGAAAGGGCAAGGTACAATAACCAGCATAATGGCCCTGATCTTGCTCATGGACGCAGCTAAACAGGGAAAATACCCGCTTTTCCTTTGTTTCATAGACTTTGTTGCAGCATTCGATCACATCGACCGAACAAAACTTTGGCAAAAACTGGACGGCTGGGGGATCCCTTCAACTCTCTCTCTCCAACTAAGGAACCTCCACACTAATACATTGGCCAGGATAAAGCTTGGTGAAGTCTACATATATAGGTCTACATATATCAAAAAAATATCCTACAACTAAAGGGCTTAAACAAGGGTGCGTTCTAGCCCCTCTGCTGTTTAATCTTTTCCTAGCAGACCTTCCGGGGGAGCTGAAAAGCTGTGCAGCCCATGCACCAAAACTAGGGTATTCCACTCTGTCAAACCTGTTATACACGGACGGCTTAGTCCTGATAACTAGGACTCCAATTGAACTCCAGCAATTACTGAATGTAACCTATAGACTTTTGCAAGAAAACGCACAAAAAATAAACTTCAACAAAACAAAAATTATGGCAGTCAATTATCGCAAGAAGAAACACCTTAATTGGTTCCTCGACCCACATCCTTTGGAACAAGCAGTAAGCTACGAATACATAGGGATAACTGGATCAAAATAATTAATCGATACCGCAAATAGAATCCTTGCTGAAAAAGGGGGTAATGACTTATCTAGCCATAAAGCCCCTAAAGAAGCTTTTACTGGATCTGACGTTTGACCCTGTGCTAAGTGTTCTGCAAGCTAAACTCCAGCCAACAATAACCTATGGGAGCGAAGCACTGAAGGGAAAAGATGCAACAACCCTTGATAATATAATATCCAACTCATACCGAGCGATCTCTCAACTCCCCAGAATGGTCTCCCCAGCACAAATCCGACTGGAATTTGAGCTACAAAAACAATCTTTGGAACGCATTGGGTGCATATGTGAAATGTTGGCATAAGGTCAAAGGCGACGAAAAAAGAACCCTGAACGACCATCTTTGGATGGAACTTTCTCACCCAGGAAAATCACCAATAAGTCTATACCTCCTGGAATCTATTATACACTTAGATCTAACAGACTTGTGGAACGTCCCGATGAACCATTTCATTAAAAAAAAGTAACAAAGGTATCCCGTTTATTATCTGCAATAGAGGATACAACACATACAAAACACTTAAACCCCAGTTCTACTTGAAAATGGGAAAAAAAATTAATATCAAGGAAAAATTCCTAAAACTCAGGCTGGGGGTTGGGCCCTTTAATCAATTCATGCCACCTTGGGAGAGAGAGAGAGGAGTCCAGTCTTGTCATTCATGCGGCAGCGGTGCAGAGGACGCAATTCACGTCATATGCACCTGTAGCATACTAAAAGATGTAAGGATCACCCTGTTAAAGCCAGCGTTCAAACCGTATGGAGTTAGATCGTGCAGACAAGCGGTAATGCTGTGTTTCATCCCTGAGCTGGTCCAGCTAAATTGCCGGCTTATTAAATACCTTGACATAGCTGCAAAAAGGTTGAAACACTGGACGGAGTCGCCCAATGACTACTTACTACAAGAACTGACATAATCAGTATATGAACGGACACAGCCAAAACAATGCTTACAGCACGTGCAGAATATTTTAATAATTTGTGCACTTTCTTTAACGTCTCGTAAAATTTTATTAAACACCCTAATTATTGTTGCTGATAAAAAGATGGGATTTTTTTTATAGTTTTATCAAAAATTGTAATTTGGTATGCAATGGTTTTAATAAATCAAGCATAATAAATAAACTTCAAAAACTTCACTGCACAAAATGCATCCTCACATCCATTTTTAGATGCAAGAGTGCATTTTGCGCTAAGAAAATTGCGCCAAATGCCCACTCTCCCCCTTTGTGGATTTCCATGAAATTAAACTCCACCAATTCTGCCGACCCCTGATAAATGGTCTTCACAAAGATTAGATCACAAAACACTTGAGATGCTGCTACGCCTTTATGTACTGAATCCCGCACAGTGGTAATGGTCCTCAACCCACTATGAGTGCACACGCGGCGGTCGCAGGACAGATCCTGGACCTTATATTGTCATGGACAGACCGAGGCCTCGGCAGACGTGCCTGACACAAGGCCAAAATAAAATCCAGACCGCAAGATACAAGGAAAGATGGGCACTGAGGTTGTGTGAGGCTCATGTCAGCCTCTTGTTGGCCTCATGTCAGCCGCCCTGGAGCCTGTGTGAGGCTCATGTCAGCTGCCCTGGAGCCCGTGTGAGGCTCATGTCAGCGCCCTGGAGCCCGTATGAGGCTCATGTCAGCCTCTTGTTGGCCTCATGTCAGCCGCCCTGGAGCTCATGTGAGGCTCATGTCAGACTCTGGGCCTCATGTCAGCAGCACCAGCGCCTCGTTTGAGGCTTTTTACGGCCTTTTGTTGGCCTCATGTCAGCCGCCCTGGAGCCCGTGTGAGGCTCATGTCAGCCTCTTGCTGGCCTCATGTCAGCCGCCCTGGAGCCCGTATGAGGCTCATGTCAGCCTCTTGTTGGCCTCATGTCAGCCCCCCTGGAACTCATGTGAGGCTCATGTCAGGCTCTGGGCCTCATGTCAGCAGCACCAGCGCCTCGTTTGAGGCTTTTTACGGCCTTTTGTTGGCCTCATGTCAGCCGCCCTGGAGCCCGTGTGAGGCTCATGTCAGCCTCTTGTTGGCCTCATGTCATCCACCCTGGAGCCCGTGGGAGGCTCATGTCAGTCTCATGTTGGCCTCATGTCAGCCGCCCTGGAGCCCGTGTGAGGCTCATGTCAGCCTCTTGTTGGCCTCATGTCATCCACCCTGGAGCCCGTGGGAGGCTCATGTCAGTCTCATGTTGGCCTCATGTCAGCCGCCCTGGAGCCCGTGTGAAGCTCATGTCAGTCTCATGTTGGCCTCATGTCAGCCGCCCTGGAGCCCGTGTGAGGCTCATGTCAGTCTCATGTTGGCCTCTTGTCAGCCCCCCTGAAGCCCGTGTGAGGCTCATGTCCATCTTGTTGGCCTCGTGCCGGCCCCCCTGGAGCCCGTGGGAAGCTCATGTCAGTCTCATGTTGGCTACGTGCTGTTGTGAGCAGGGCTTCTCCATAACTAAAGCCACAGTCGGAGATCCCCCTCGGTGAGATGTGCTGAAGCTGCTGGATGTTTCCAGTCTGATTGTCATCAGGAGATCTGTGGTGTTGATTCATTTTCTGCTGAGCGGTCGCATTAGCAGAAATAACATTGTGGCTCTTTATTGTTGTAGAAAACTATATTTTTCATTCCATTAAGTGCAAACCCACCTTGTTAATTAGCACCTTGTATGCATGCATCTATGTATCCACGCATTTATGAATGTATGAAGGTGTGTATATATATATATATACATTCACTGAAAAAAACATAGGTTTCACACACGTTATAGTTAGGGATAAGCAGTTAAAAAACCCTAGAAATTCACTGAAAAAACCATAGGTTTCACCCATGTTATAGTTAGCTGGACATTTCTCTCATACAAAACCATTGAAATTCCCCCGTTATAGTTAGTTCAGCTAACTATAACTCGCGCACCCACAATGCACTGCTGTTGACATCACATATTACATCACTCATGACTTGGTCAGTGACATCACTGATGACATCACTGATGACATCTCAAATGACATCACTGATGGCATCATCCAGTGAATGTGTGTCTTTTTGAAAAATAGATATTTTTAATATATGTATATCTAAAGGTCGATTGAAGAATAAATTGGTAAATAAGTCTCTGGATGGATGTTTTTTTGTAAAAATGATTGCATAACTGACTTATTAAGTGTATCTTAGTGAATACATGTATTAGCGAGTAATGTTTAAATATGTTAATATCTGTATCAGTGTCTCACTTTGTCTATAAGTGGCTGCATGGGTTGGTGACTAGCTTTATGAGTGTGTATATGGGTTATTAGTTTGTTTATTGAGTATCAGTATGAGTGTCTGTATGGTTCGGTGAGAGATATTACTTAGCTTATAGATGCATCAATGAGTGACTCACTGTATGTGTTTTGAAGATAGTATGTGTGCAAGACTGTATGGGTGGATGAGTGTGATTATGGGTGTGTTAGTGAGTGAATGACTGTCTCAATAGTATCTTAATGAGTAACTACATATGTTTTAATCTAGTATATGTCAGTATTGATGTATATAAGTGATTATAAATGGCAGTGACAGATTGGAAGAGTTCCTGTATAAATAAGTATGTGTTTCTATACCTGATTCTTTAAGAGAGTAAGTATGTGTACGTTTCTGTAGAAATAAGTGTAGGGGTGTGTGTAGACCTGTATATGCAAGTAAATGGATGTTTTATAGTTTATTTCCATGTGTGAGTATGTGTGTGAATAACTCTATGTATAAGTGTAGGTGTGTAACAGGATGTATACGTGTATGAGTACATATGATGAGTGAGTACATGGATGAGTGACTATATACAACTACTGCTGAATGAGTGAATGTATATGTAGATGCTGGAATTACTAAATAAGTTGTTGTAACTGGTAATGGTATCTCCATTTTTTGAAAATGTTAGTTCCTATTTTTGAATGTGTGTATCAAAGGCAATATTAGGGTGAGAGGAGGTCTGCCACTCTTTCGCAAGGATCATGTCATCAATGATGTAATCAGTGATGTCATTTGAGATGTCATCAGTGATGTTATGAGTGATGTCACTGACCATGTCATAAGTGATGTAATATGTGATGTCATCAGCAGTGCATTGCGGGTGCTAACTATAACATGGGTGAAATCTATGTTTTTTTCAGTGAATTTCTAAAGTTTTTAAAATTCTCATCCCTAACTATAACGTGGCTGAAACCTATGTTTTTTTCAGTGAATTTCTAAGGTTTTTAAAATGCTTATTCCTCACTATAACATGGCTGAAACCTATGTTTTTTTCAGTGTATATGTATAGGCACTGCAAAACTAAACACCCACTTCCTTTACAAAGAAATGGAAAGTTTGCATCTCTACAACCTCTCTAATTTTTCACCTTGGTCATCTTCCACACAATCAACACAACAACCAGAAATACACACACCTACTTGCTACCATTCTTGCCTGAGCTTATCAATTATTCTTCTTTAATTCAAATTCAAAGTGCAGGCCCTTTATTCAGCCTTCTTGGTAACTACTACCCGTGAATAGCAGTGGGTAATTTGCACACTTCCGTCCTTTCGTGTGTCTTTTGTACCACAAACTGCGGCACGTTTACAAACTCCTTGTGCCCCTTTTGCATCATTTTTCCCATGACCTTGAAAATCTGCCCAACTGTGTGTACTTTATGCACTAGCTTTCTTCCTTAGATATGGTACTAGTTTCTCTTGCTTCCACTGTGGAATCCAACACCCTATCTGTGTAATGACCTGGAAATCGAAAGATCCACTTCACTGACAATGCAGTGGGTAGTTAACGTCTCTCCAGCCTTTCTTATTTTTCAAGTTTTTCATCTTCCACTCAATCTACACATCATCCACACATACACACATCTAATTGCTGCATTCCTTAGCTGTGATTATCAACTATTCTTCTATTTTATATTCATATTCAAAGTGCAAGCCCTTTATCGAGCCTTTTTTGTTGTAACTACTGTTCCAGGAATTCTATTCTTACACAGAACTGTGCATAAAGACTTAGGACCTCAGTGAATTACGGTGTACCAAAACCCACCTTACTACACAAACCCCCTACCAGACTAGCAATCAGTGACTCATTGGTTCTTTGCCTTAGAGCAGTGTTTCCCAAACTGTGGTCCGCGGACCCCCAGGGGTCCCTGACAAATTCCCAGGGGGTCCGCAGGCAGCAGTTTTAAAAGCACTGCAAAGTATCTTGTTTAATTAGCAGTTTTCAAAGAACAATAAAAGTGTTGAGATAACAATAGTGATTAATTTCCCTGCTGGAGAGACATGAGAGTTTTGTCCAGTGGCAGCTGTGACTGAACTAAAGTAACACAGAGAGTTAATATGCCTACTGCAAAGAAGTGTAACATGCATTTTAAAAAACATTATTTGATGCATCGGTCAGTGGGTTACTGCTTTTGTCAGAGAGATTCTTTTGTTACACTGCAGTTCATAAGTGACAATCGTAATCTAGCACAGTGACCAAAAAACTGTCAGAAAACAGCTGCTTGCAAACTGCAAGGTACAAGTTAGTGACATGTTTTTTTTTTCGTCTTTCAGTATCCTGATGCTTCTAAAAAGGTTTCTTTGGGTGGAAACACATTTTTATTGTTAAAATCAATGCTAACCACTGTGTTATGTTCTGAATCCTGAGTTTGTGCTTCTCCAGACCAGCACTCCTTACGCGTATGCTTCTCCAGACCAGCCTCCTTGGCTTAACAACACACTCTAGTCAAGTCAAAATTTATACAGCGCACTACATACCCAGCGGGTCTCAAGGCGCTTGAGAGAGGGGGGGAGTTTACCTATTGAATACTACTACTTCAGAAACGCAAGACTGCACCATATTTACAAGAATATGGTGCAGCCCTGCTTTTCCCCTGCGCTGGCGCTACATTTAACAGAGGAAGATTGTTTATGTGCAGGAAGGTCCCCCTTCCTGCACATAAACAGTCTTGAAATGTCATTTTATCACTTCTATGTGTACTGCTTAATGCATCACACATGGAAGTTACAAAATGTCCTTTTTTTTAAAAGATTGTTTAGGTGCAGGAAGGCTCGCCTTCATGAACAAAAACAATCCAAGGCGTTTTACAAAAACGAGGAGAAATGAAGCATTTCTCATTGTTTCGCCAAGGTAAGACCAGGTTTTCCCTGGCCTTAATTTTGGCGCTGCTTCCCAGTTACGCTGCACTTGTAAATAGGGGGCACCGTCAAAATCAATGGGTGTCACAGGGGAAACGCCCACCACAACACGCCCGGCCCACCCCTTTCACGCTAAACATCATTTCAAAGGGGGTCTTTTTACAAGGGACCGTTAAGCCACGTTAAGTGGCTTAACGTTGCCTTGTAAATAAGGCAAAGCCCCTATCGCCACAGGAAAGTCTCAGAAAGTGATGTTCCCATGGTGATAGGGGCTTGTAAATATGCCACTAAAATCATTAATAATTTGAGTTTTTGTTTTGTGTGCACATGTGTGTTAATTTTTTAAGAATTACGGTTTTAATGTTTGAAATTTAAATCCTACAAATTGGTTGGGGGTCCCCGGCTTCCAGTGGCGACTCTATGGGGGTCCTCAGGAGTCAAAAGTTTGGGAACCACTGCCCTAGAGCAAAAACACCAACGACTAGTCAACCCAGAACATGCGACTTAGATTACATGAAGTAACGTGGATAACAATAGCACTCTTTCATTATAGTCTTACACCAGTCCAATACAAGATGTAAATAAAGACACGTGCAACTTTGAAATGTTTATTTCTAACGCCAAAATCTCATGCACAGTACCTTAGATAATACAACCAAACATATTATCACAAACAAGGTTGTCAGCATTGTTACTATTCTATAAGATACAAACGGAAAAAGCATCCTATAATGCTAAAGGTAAACACATTTAAAATATACCTA
This sequence comes from Lissotriton helveticus, assembly GCF_964261635.1. Classification (NCBI taxonomy): domain Eukaryota; kingdom Metazoa; phylum Chordata; class Amphibia; order Caudata; family Salamandridae; genus Lissotriton; species Lissotriton helveticus. Next base: position 1,941,465,023 of record NC_136068.1, read on the forward strand.
CATTTCACCCTCCCTACCTAGCAGATTAGTTTATAACTACAGAAAGTCTCATAGGATTACATGGTCAGACCCATACCTCTGGTACTCAGCAGTAGTGGATCACATTCAGTGCTCAACAAACTGTCAACATATGAATGTTCTCCAACTCTGTGTAACTTTGCCTCCACAATGCATTATGAAACGCACAAGTATCAGAGGTGGACACAGCTGCATATGTATTATGGCTCAAACTTACGAGGATCATTCTGAATAACAGACACACTATTCAAGAAAACCTTGATGTTCCATGCTCTCACTATACACACAAAACTAGCGAGGCACTTTACAAATCTAGCATACCAAATTATTCTCATATAAAACAAAATACTCAGCCTTCTCTAAACAATATCACAAGTATGTGTCACGTGCAAAGCATAGCAGGAAAGCAAAAATATTGTGTTTTCTTCTAAGAAACCCATGCTAACTTAACAGGGTGTGAGTGGAAGGCTCAGCCCCACGGCACCCTTTCTTCATCAAAGCACGTGATATAAACGTGGGCAAATTAGAAACGCAGACTCCAAGACTAAAAACCAGAGTCAAGTTCACATTTCCAAAAAAAAGTTATTCGCTCTTTGATAGAAAGCAGTAGCTAAATAATAAAGAATACACAGAAAAATCAGAGTCTTAATCCAACAGCGTGTAAGCACAGTATGTATCAAATGCCTCCAACAGGAAGTCATTGTTCTCATCTGAAAACATTTCAGCCATCCAATAGTGGGAATGAACATACATGTTCCTCAACGACCGGAGCCTCTATCACCATCGGAGGAAAACTCGGGTCATCTTCAATGTAACTGCGTGCCAAGAACTCAAGCGCCGCTGCAAAAACTTTCCAACGTCCCATTATTCCATGTGTTGCTGCTAAGGCCATAATCCCGCCGCCAGAACAGAGCACATCATGAACCACTAAAGGACTCATCAACTGGTCGTAATCCGCGTTGGGAGACACCGTACTGCAGAGACACAAATCCAGGGCCCAGTCGAAATCACAGCTCAGGCAATGGAACGCATGTGAAAAAGCAGAATCGAAACGATAATTCATAAGCTGCACTTAACGTTGCAAGAGACAGCGCTCCATAGTATCTAAGCATTCGGTTGCGGATCAGCAACAACCGAGAAATATTGTTGTCTGCTGCAAGATGTGCATCCATGTTTAAGTAAACAAATTAATACAAGCACACCGGCTTTTTTCCAGCGTCTTTGGTGAATTGTGCTTAATGTGACCACTAAGCACAATTCACCAAAGACGCTGGAAAAAATGCAATGAAAAAACGCTGACAAGACACCAAATATAGTTTCTACAGAAGTCACAAGACCAATTCTTATAACTTTAAAAAAGTAAGCTAACCCCCTACTTGAGGAGGAATTAAAGATAGTCTAAATTAACTCCCTAAAATTCCACGGCACGTCTGTGTTTAACAAAGCAGACACTTCTGTGCGGGTGTTTGCTACATGAAGGACAAATGTTTCTCTAGCAGATGTAAGAGCGACCTCTTTTTGAGACAATAGCGCTCTTATACGGCTCATTTCGTTGACTCTTCTTTCAAGGTCGGAATCGACATCCAGATCGAAACATCCAGCTTCCCATGCAGAGGAGTAAACACAACTTTTTTACACCAAACCACACGCTCAGTTACCGTAATCATGTAAGCATTGCCTGCTATCCTCGCACAATAAGCCACACAGCTGAATCGGATCTCCAATAAGTGACCACTTCTAACTATTCTGATAGCTCGCCCTGTGCTCTCATTTGACAGTGGGAGAGTGATCTCACCATAGTTTCTACTGTTAATCATTCTCAGCATACGCTATGAATATGATAAAACTGCGATAATTTTAACACCGGTCCTTGATAATATGCGAATTTCTCTGGCTTTATATGGGTCAAATGTCCAACTAACTATAACGTTTGAGGCTCTAAGAAGTATCAGTAGCCACGGGCAGAGTGTACATCCTAGATCACATGTGATAAACAGTAAACAGCAATGTGTAGATTTATTTTGCTGTACGCTCTGTTGTCAGGCTTTACCAATATAGTAGTGTATTATATGTGAGACTTTCAGATTCACATTTGACATGCATTGCTTGACTGTAATGAGTGTTATCACTGTATATGACGTAGCATCACTGCTGATCCTCCCTCCATCCGAGCACATTCATATGTGTACACTTTGCGATAGCAACACTTTCAATAATACCGCACACCATTGACATACGTGTCTGCGCATATCCACAACCTTGACAACGACATGTAATGTTCACCATTCAATCTTTTCAAACACCATCTCATTAACAATAGTTTCCGCCCTCCCGGCACATGCTATACTAATCTAAATTGCACACTCTGCGAGGTCAAAACTACAAATAAAAACACATAAATAAATGTATTCGGCAAACAGGAACTGAACAACGCCCAAGTCCCCGAAATAGTTATTCACAACCCTGTGCTGGGCTGGCCTGGCATACGCAATCCCAGCCCACTTTGCGTACGTATGAATAGGATAACGATGTTGTCATATTTCCCAGTTCTTCCACACTACCTCAGGTGATACGGCCACACATCACAATGTGCAATAAAAAAATGGATCCATGAGGTGTACACCATCCTGGCAATCAACACAGGCTCTAAATTGTGAGCCCTACTGCCCGTCATCTATGAAAGGGATGCATGAGGTGTACACTATCCTGAAATTAACACTCCATCTGAATTGTGAGCACTGCTGCCCGTTGTGCTTGCTAACACAACAATGACAGCAGGTAAGCAGAGCGGCCTGGATGCACAAGGCCTCCAATTGAATGCTGTGCGGCGGGACGGGTGGGGTTCATCACCCTGGCTGCGCAGCTGCGAACAAACGATGGTGCTGTGTGTAATGATGTGATCTCTGACCTCATTCCGTCTCATCTATGTCTCATTTTAAAGACCTGCTGGACCATTCTGTAGGTGTGAGCCAGCGGGCAGCTCTGCCCTACAGACACCTCTTGAGAGCTGTGCTGCGGGAGGAGTGGGGTGCATCACCCTGAGTGTGCATGTGCGAATAAGCGATGTTGCCGTGCATAATGATGTGATCTCTGACCTCACTCAGTCACATCTCTGTCTCATTTTAAAGACCTGCTGTACCATACTGTAGGACTGAGCTTATGGGCAGCGCTGCCCTACAGACACCTGTTGAACGCGATGCTGCGGTAGCGGTGGGGTGCATCAGCCTGAGTGCGCACATGCGAAAAAGCGATGCTGCCGTGCGTAATGATGTGATCTCTGACCTCACTCAGTCAAATCTGTCTTATTTTAAGGACCTGCTGGACCATACTGTAGGCCTGAGCCAGCGGGCAGCACTACCCTACAAACATGTGGCGTCGGCTTTTAGGACACTGTAGTGACCTCGTTACTAAGTGTACATGCACACAGGCTTCCACCACTGCATGACACGCGCACATTATGCCTCTAGCATGCGCTCTGTTCCTTTCTATATAAACATTTGTATAATGTATAATTATTTAACATTGTGAATTCTTGAGCACTCCATCTCCTCTTTGAACCGCAATTACCACTAACAGTTGGTAGATCGTACTTCAAAAAAGAAGGATGCACTCAACTCTTATTTTCTATCAAGCTTGAAATAACCCTTCATTTTCCTCCAGACGTTTCCACCATTAAATTATTTCTCCCTTTTCAGACATTCCATTAATTGGATCAAGAAGGGTGGAGCGAGAGCTGACCCCGCAATGATTTCCTGGGCATTCTGACACCTTCCATCGTGGTATCAAGACACCGTCCCCAACCAGAGACCTGGTCTACTGTACAAACGTACCCCGGACTCGGAACTTGCACCAACACGTCGTGGAACACACCGGTGGTGACAGGTGAGCAGTGAAGCCTCGGTGTGCAAGAACTACAATTGAGCACAGTACTGGGGAAGGGGCTGGAGTGCAGCACCATGGGTGCACAGCTACATGCAAGCGATTTTCCGCAGCTAATAATGTAGGACTATATTATCAAAGAACAGTGATAACATTATCACCACTTTAGCGGCAGGAAACTACTGCTAAAGAGGCTATAATGGGCTTGATAATATGCCCTTGTAAATTCTCATATAAGCCCAGGTTCACACCAGAATCTGGGCTTCTCTGGGAATTCGCAAGGGCATATTATCAACCCCTTATTGCTGCTTTAACAGCAGTTTCCTGCTGCTAAAGCAGCGATAATGTTGTTGCCGTTCCTTGATAATATGGCCCATAATCTCTGGCCTCGTGTGTTTCATTTTAAGGACTTGCTGAACCACACTCTTTCTCGCGATTCCAGCATCCTAGACAAACAGGTGATGGGAGGGTAAACACTAAGGGCGGGGTGTAGTAGGACGTCGCTCTGTCTCCTACTCCCTCTCTTTTTCTTACTCTCCCTCCCCTTCTCCCTTCCACCCACTACCCATCCCTTCCATTCTCACTATTGTCCTTTCATTCGGACTTCCTTTCTTTACCTCTTCCACATAGCACACATACTTATGTTTCATTTTTGTCTTGCAGGTTTTCTACACTGCTTCCACTGCAGTCCAACCCACGCTCATTTTATTATACTGTTTCTTCTATTAAAGTTACATTTCTATTTATTTGTGTTTTAATAAAGGTTACTTTGTTTTCAAATAAATAACTGAGTGTGTAGGTCTTCTTTTTCTGGCAACACTTGTCTAATATTTATTGTGAAAATCATTTGTTTATAAGAGATTTTAAGGAAGTTATCTAATATTAGAGTGCACCTACCAAACATAATCTAACTGACTATTAGACAAATGAAGCCTGGGTAATCGTACAACAGTTCTATGAGTGTATCACTTTATATCACCATAAGTACTACCCGTGAGATTACCGAACAAATAAGGCACTGCCTAGGACCACCGAGGCTTCAGGGACTGCCGAGGCCCACCCTGCATATTTAAATAAAGCCCCGGAGTGTGGCGATCCCTGGACTTCAGTTGGCCTCGAACCCCCTGAACAATTAGTAAACAATACCCAGTAAGGTGGCGGTCCCCTAGGCTGCAAAACGTCTCTGTGCCCTTCTGCGCCTAATTTACATGTGACATTAAGTTCCCCAGTCCTACAGAGACCCCGCAATATAATAATGGATTGGCCATGGAACATTACCCACCAGGGGACTCATTTAGAAGAACGGGTGAGACCCCGCTTTTTTTTGGTGCTTTTTTTCTCTACATGTTTACCATCCACATCCCCTCTATTAAAGCGATAAGAGGTTTTCCTCCTCTCGCTTCAAGTAGTCAAACAAGTATTTGCTATCAGAGGGTGGAAGCCATGCACCAGCCCTCTAATAGCAAACACAAATGTTCCACAAATGCACACCCCGGGACATTGTATGACCCGCGCCTGACATGCCGCCCTCCGTAGGACCATGAGCCACTTGTTAGTATAAACGCATACTAACAATACTTACACACGTGTAGTACAGCGACCAGAATGTACAGAAGAAGCAGAGGAAGAGGAAAATATAAATCTCACCAGGAGTCGGATGACAGTTCAATGAGCCGATGACCCAGGCATGAGTAGAAACAGCTACATGAAGAAAACAGGTCTTCAGCACAACACAAGCAATTTTGAAATATTGGTGAGTGGTGCTTTCTTTTTAACTTCTCCTGCTCGTCGCCAATTTTATGTAGTGAAGAGGCAGACAGCAGTGGATCCAGTAAGTAGATTTATTACAAGAAAACAAGACACCTGAAAAAAACACCAACAGGAGCAGACAGCACCGTGTACAAACTCTGCAAGGTTCCCCTCATGACAGCCCTACATTCTAACATTAAATACTTAGATTCTAGTAGAATTACATACTGACATTCTACTATGACTTACATTGGAATGCTACACAGAGCACATGACATTACAGCAATGAGCTCATGGCTTTATCCACGAGTCTTGAGATGGGAAGGGGTACACTTTTTGCTTCTCACTCCCTTTATTGTATAAACATAAACTAAAACTTCTTCCATAGGAATGTTACAGCGCCCAGAGCACATCACTTTAAAGCAATGAGCTCACAATTTGGGCTCACGGTTTAATCCCTGAGTCTTCACACCAGTAGGGGTGAGTAGTTTGCTTCCCACTCCCTATATATTATAAACGCATACTAACACTACTTACACACTTATACTACAGCAGCTAGTATCCTACAATGCCCAGAGCACATCACTTTACAGCAATCAGTTTGGTTTGATTCCCAAGTCTTCACACCGGTAGGCGTAAATACTTTGTTTCCCGCTTCCGCTATACTATAAACACACAGTAGCAGTCAGTGGTTCTCTTCCCACTCCTTGTATGGTATAAACGCCTACTAACACTACTTGCACATGTATGCTGCAAACACCAGACCACATCACTTTGCAGCAATGACCTCACCATTTAGAATCTCGGTTTCATACCCGAGTTTAGCACCATATCATATCATCACCATGTCACTCTGAGCAACACCGCACTTTCAGACCAGTAACAGTGACTACTTCGCTTCGCACTCCCCCACAAAGCTTACAGTGCTCCTACCCTCCATTCCTACTTTTTTCACCCTTTTTTCCCCTTACTCGCTTCAAAGGAATCCCAAAATGGCGGCCAACACTTCCTAGTTGCAACACTATCACAGTCAATAGTGCTCGTAACTCCTCAGCCAATCAGATGGCAGAATTCCCAAATATGGATATCTGTAATTTTCGATATTTCTCAAAAACTACTGAATGAATTTACACCAAATAAATAATAGCATGCTTTCTAGACCAAGACCCTTCTCCTTGCCAAATTTGTGGTAATTCCGTTCACTCGTTCGACCTGTAGCCTTGTCTAAATTTTCCTACGGAAATTAACATGAAGAAAACACGTTTTGGGACCCCCCTTTTTTCTTGGCCCCCTCTTGACGAATCATCCCCAAACTTTAAACATAGGAGCTGATATCAACGAAGAATTAGTTTTCAACATTTCGCGAAGATTTATCAACCGGCGCCAAAGTTATTGGGAATAGAATGTTGCCATTTTCCTATGGTAACTAGGTCCTAACTATAACTACTTACTGGCGACCGCCAGAAGGTAATATATATAAAAATATATATATATATATATATATATATTCACTGAAAAAACCATAGGTTTCAGGGGTGTTATAGTTATCTGGGCATTTCACTCGTACAAAACCATTGAAATTCCTCCGTTATAGTTAGTTCTACTAACTATTACTCGAGCGCACGCAATCCACTGCTGATGATGTCACATATTACATCATTCATGACATGGTCAGTGACATCACTGATGACATCACTGATGACATCTCAATTGACATCACTGATGACATCATCCAGTGAATGTGGTTTGGGTCAATATTTAAATATGTATTATATATATAGCAATGTGCATTGAAGAATGAGTGGGAGTATGGATCTCTAGAAGGAGGATTTACTAGCAGAGTGATTGACTGTTTAAGTAACTAATTTAACGTGTCTTACTAAATATGTGGGATAGTGATTAAACTGTGTGAATATCGTTATCACTCTGTCTCTTGTTGTGTAACCTACTGCATAGGTTGGTTAGTAGCTATGTGAAAGTCTAAAATAGTTATTGATTAGTTAAGTGAGTATTTGTATGGGAAAGTGAATGTGTGTGTGGTTGGGTGGGAGTTATGTGACTGTCCAAAGATGTGTAAATAATTGATTTAGTAGGTATATGAGGTTAAGACTGCATGTAGAAACAGTTGTTTGGGTGAGTGAATGTCTTTATGGGTGTAGTGATGAGTAAATATATTGCTCAATGATACATGTCCAACGAAGTAGAAATTTAAAAGGCAGTGTATTTGACAGTTGTTGTATATAAATAAGTATACATAAGACTCAGTGATTGTACGAGTGACTGTATGGATAAGCGTATACTTGTAATAATGATTTTACAATACACTAAGTATGAATAAATGAAGTGGTGTTTGTATAAGTGTGTAGCTGAGTAAATGTAAGTATGATCAATTGTTTGCATAAGTGAGTAGGATGATTACATTTGTGAATAGGATGTATGTTGATGCGTAATGTTGATATAGATGTATAAGTATATTCGACAGTGTTCTATTGATCTTTGCCAGCATGTATAATTGAATCTATAGGTAAGTGTTTAGATGTCTGTGTAGATCTAGGAATCCCTGAATGGGTTTTTAGAAACTTGTATTGGTGTGTCAATGGTTTCAAATATGGTACTCCATATTTTATAATGAGTGTTGAAAGGTTATACTAGTGTATGATGAGGTGTATCAGATTTTCACATGGATGATGTCATCAGTGATGTCATTTGAGATGTCATCAATGATGTCATCAGTGATGTCACTGACCATTTCATGAATGATGTAATATGTGACATCAGCAGCAGTGGATTGCAGGCGCACGAGTTACAGTTGGTAGACCTAACTATAACTGAGGAATTTCAATGGTTTTGTACGAGTGAAATGTCCAGCATAACTATAACACCCCTGAAACCTATGGTTGTGAATTTCTAAGGTTTTTTATTTTTTTATTTTTTTTAATGTATTTTTATTAAAGTCCATGAGTACTAATACATTTATAAATTTAACAAATTAGATAACATAATTTCTCTCAAAGAACAAATAATTCACAGCGAAGACAGAAAGAAAAAACAATACAACATATCAAAATTACAAATCAATCCCGACTGTCCATTGCCTAAAATTACAAAAACTAATCGCAACTAATCTTGTTATAACTGATTCTATCTGGAAAACAGAAATACAATCATTCTAACTAAGAGAGAGAGATATAATGAAAGCACAAGGTACTACTTGTATTCCTCCATGTAATTCATACCTGCCCCCCATATCTGGCAATCTAGTTTCCTTTTCCGTCTGCCTTTCACGGCAGAAAGACTATATTCCAAATTAAAAGTTGACAGAAACCTTGCCCTCCATAACTCAAAAGATGGGTGGTCCTTTTGTAGCCACATTGATGCGATGCAGAGCCTTGCAACGGCCGTAGCAAGAAAAATCAAATATACAGAATCTATGGGTAAAATATCAGCTGTTGATTCTTTTTAAACCCCCAACAGAACCTGAGTGGCAGATAATTGTATTGGTACCCCCAAAATCTCAGCCAGAAATTTCTCTATATGTCCTGTAAACGTGGCTAATGTGCCATACATGAATAAAATACATGCACAATATCAGCAGCTTCGGTCCCACAGCGAAAACACTTAGCCCCATTTACACAACCCCACGCGGACAATTGGGCTGGCGTGTAATATAAATTGAACGCTGTTTTAAAATGTTGGGCGTGCAAATTTGATGACATGAATAATCGTCCAGCCAGCTCTAAGGAAGTCTCCAGTTGGATACCCTGACCGCCCAATCGGTTGTCCCATTTATGATTTTGAGCTTCCAAATCGTTATCTAATATATCCAACATTAAGGTATACATTGTGCCAATCTGTGAGCCTTTCCTGACAGCCTCAACAAGAGGATTAGTTTGAATTCTCCATCGGGTTTTTGAAAAATAATCACGAATTTGTAAATATTTAAAGAAGTCAGCCCGAGGTAAACGGAATTGATCACTTAATTGGTCGAAAGATTTCATGTCATTTACCAGAAATAAATCACTAACTGTACATACACCTTTGTCCCGCCATTTACACATCAACCGTTCCCAAAATACCGATAGAAAAAGGATAGTTGTTGTTAAAGGCGTATACCAAGATATCTTCTCCACCCCATACTTTTTTTTAACCACTGTCCATACTTTGTAAGCAGCGATAATACCCTTGAACCGAGTGCGCTTGTAGTAACTCCCATCCACGTTAATAAACAATCGATTTTTGGCATCACAGCCTAGCAACATTTGATAAATGGAGGAGGATTCCGCCCTGGTTGCTGAATCAGCACCAGTCAAAGGTATATTCATATGCGGCATCATACATGTGTAATAATACAACGTAAAATCTGGACCAGCCCAACCCCCTGTTCCCTAGGTAGGACCATATACGGCATTGCTCTACGTGCTTTGCCCTGGGCCCATTTAAATCTGGCACATATCGATTGCAACAAAGCAAGACTACTTCGCGGAGTCTCCAAAGGCACTGCTCTAAAAAAATATGTTATTCTTGGCAAGATCAACATTTTAAGAACATTGCATCTTCCCACCATAGTCAGATGGAGGCACTCACAGCGATCCAGTTGTTTACGCGTCTCTGATACCAACCGCCCCCAATTGGGGGCGGTTGGTATCAGAGACGTGTCTAATGTTTTTTTAATGCTAGTTCCTAACTATAACATGTCTGAAACCTATGTTTTTTTCAGTGAATTTCAAAGGTTTTTTAAATGCTAATTCCTAACTATAACATGTCTGAAGCCTATGTTTTTTTCCAGTGAATTTCAAAGTTTTTGTAAAGGATAATTTTCAAATATTTTAATTGTTATATTTATTATTTTATACTGATTTACTACATTTTTTTAAACTATTTATTTTTAGATATTTTATTTGTTAAATTACACTATAATTACATTATACATTACATTACAAAATATACTTTCTCAGAATGAATTAATTTAGTTTAAATACTTTGCAAATAAGCAATAGACTTTTAAGTACAGTAGTTACAGTTGTTGCAATGGGCAACACAATTTCAAACACAATGCAACATTGAGCTCAATGTGAATTTCTAGTTAAATGCAATTAGTTACTTTATGGACTACTATTCTAACCACAGAACTAGATCCTACATTCAATCCTGGGACATCTCCTGTAAACAGTTGAGTAAAAGTGTTTTGGTTACAGTAGTGATTTTGAAGGAATATTATTGTATTTTAAAAGTTGACACAGAATCTTTTCACATAGAATCACCAATGTTATCCTAGGGAAGGAAATTTATTCAGCAGGTAAGTAGTGTTATCGTTACTTTTTCTTATTCAGTGGTGGATCCTGGATCCAGCACTGTTGCATCTCCTAAAAACAGTTGACAAAATGCTTTTAAGTCATACAGGTAATTTTTAAGGAATATTTGTTGTTTGTGAAAATCGACACATAGAAACTTTTCTGGTGAAAACCAGACAATGGATTCCTATGGAAGGAAATACAAGTTACTCGTAAGTACGGTTAGAATTACTTTTCAGGGAAAGTGCTGAGCTAAAAGATGCAGCACTGGGTTCTCTCCTGATAACAGGTGAGTAAATTGGAATTCATTGTTCGGATGATTTTAGGTGAATATTTTAAAGTTCCAAAACTCCACACTCAGAAGAATTTCCAAGTGAAACCAGTCAATTTTAGCCTATGGAAGAAAATTCAAGTTACTGGTAAGTATGGTTATAATTACTTTTCAGGATCAGTACAGGGCTCAAAGATGCAACACTGAGGTCTCACCTGATAACAGGTGAGTAAATTGGAATTCGTAGTTCGGCTTATTTTACTTTTCTCCAGTATATATAGAGCCACTTTCCTATACCATCCCCTCCCTTCACCACTATGCAAACACACCCTCTAGCGCTTTTAAGTTGGGGAAATAATTCCCCTTCTCTCCTGAGGATCCCTAGAGTCAAACCAGCCCACTAGGTACATCCAGTAAGCGCCACAGAGCTGCGTAGCAGAGAGATGTAAAAAGGGGCATGGCGTGTACCACCTCTCTGCAACGCAGCGCAGTGGCACTTCCTGGAAGCACCTGGTGGGCTACTTGGCCCTCATGGTCCCTCAGGATGGAAGGGGAATTTTTTCTCCAACTTAAAACGCGCCACAGGGTGTTTTTGCATACATCACCTCAGGCCCCGTCCCCTTTCTTCACCACTGTGTAAACATACCCTGTGGCCGTTCTAAGTTGAGAGATTAAGTCTCCTTCAATCCTAAGGGTCCCTAAGGTCAAACAAGCCCACTACGAATCTCCAATAAGTGCCACAGAGCTGCGTTGCAGAGAGGTGTAAAAAGGGGTGTGGCCTCTGAACACCTGTCTGCAATGCAGCTGCCTGACGCATACTGGAGATACCTGTTGGGCTATTTGGCACTTAGGGACCCTCAGTATTCAAGTGGAGTTAATCCCCCACCTTAAAACGCACTACAGGGCGTGTTTGCACAGTGGTGAAGGGGGAGGCCTGAGTTCACATGTGTGCAAACACACCCTGTGGTGCGGTTTAAGTTGCTTTCCAATGGGGCAACCCGATGGCTGGGCTGTCCTGGAAGTCCCGATGAGGGCTTGTTTGCCTCCCCAATCCCAGCCAGGGCTCTAGGAGGTTGGACACGTCTGCGCCTCGGTCCTCTCAGTCTTGTGCTGTGCACAGGTTACCAGAAAAGGGGTACCCTTCCTCCAGATTAGGAGGCACAGGGTACGCCGGAAATCCTCACAGGCTGGGGGCTCTCAGCCGGCAGCCAGATGGGCTAGGGTTGGGCAAAAACCTCCCCCCCTTGAGGTTCCGTGACGATTTTACTCGTGTTTGTAACATGGTCGTAAATACATAATTTTGGTATCAGTGAACCGCAAATGATCCATTTAGTATATCCTGGTGTTTTCGCTATGCTACGAGCAAGAGCACTCCTGTTACCAACACATTTGTGATTTACCCATGGCATCCATCTTAGAACACGGAAGCCATTTTGTATTCCTTGCCCACACATAGTCAATGGACACGCAATGACTTCTTCTTATTTAAGGACACGTAGGCCTTAACCGGCGATTCACCTTGCTAGTGACACGTGCACCTTAGGCCAGCAACGCTGTAGCAGCATGACTCGGCAAGAACTGCCTCCCCAGCCTGAGGCCAGTCCTGCTATACTGGTTCTTGTGTTCGTTGGCCTGATCATGATTAGGCGGCCGAAGCTGGTAACCGTGCCCATTTACGACCCACAAACATTTCTTATCCTGTCTTTCTATCTTCTGCACCTGGCTCTGCTCCTTTCCTTCTGGGCCTTTATTAGGGGGAGGTAACGAAATTTACGATGAGGCGGTCCGGGTCTTGAATGAAGAATTGACATGGGATTATGATGGACTAGTGGGAACCCCTCATTTGTAATGTTTTGACATCAGATACTGTTGACGATCCCTGTGCAACGCCAAATATTTATTGTTTAAGACACGAATGTTTAGAACTGTGGTAACATGTAAAGAATTTGCCTGAAGCCCAATATTTAGTATATAAGGAGCAACCCTCTTTGTACAAATCGAACAGGCTCCTAGATACTGCCCATGTGTAGTTTCTGTGACTTCTGTGTCCCTGCAGTAATAAACCTTTGGTCTTTGACGCCACCATCGAGAAGCCCGTGTTTCTGTTTGTTTGTGCACCGAGACAGGTGGAACTCCGGGGTCTTCGGGTGTTATCCCTGACACCTCTGGACGGAACCAAAAAGTCCAGAACTCCAATTGGCGCCCAACGTGGGGCGACGTCATTTCGGTACCGGTCCAAAAGCCTGAAGAGTTCGAGGAGCTTCGTGTGAAGATTTCAGAGGGAGGCGCCCCACTTCATCGATCCCGGCATATCGCAAAAGTGGCCCCGACGTTCTCTTCCACGAGGGTTCCCGTTCAGACGGCTGCAGTGGTCCGTTGCCTTGACCGTCGCCCTGTCTTGGACCCGAGGTGCAGTCCTCAGTACGGCGAAACGTGACGGGTTTCTCCTTGGTGACGTCTTCAGTGCCTCAGTTAAGTATTCAGTGGTTGCTAGTTGGTTATTTTGTAAGGGTTGCTCCTATTTGGATAATCCTTTTAGTTCTCAGTTCAGTTCAGTTCTGTAAGGTTATCACTGGTTATTCTGGTTACGATAATCATTCTGTTCAGTTCAGGTATCGATACATTTGTCAGTTCTGGTAGGCCTAAGTTCTTGGTTCGAGTGCGCATCTTTTCTGTTTGTGTCTTGTTTGTTCTGTGTTCCGGATTATAAAATGGTAAGTCGGAAAAATTGTATGTTGTCTTGTTTTAGTTGCAACAGTGATTCCCAGTGGGAGGACTCGTGTTTGGTTCCTCCGATTGGAACTCCCCTTTATGATCTATATTGCAAATTTGGTGTGGGCCCTATCTCTTATAATGAGATATGGATCCGCTACACAGAGAAAGATGGTGTCCTTAGTTGGCCACTACATGGTAGTTTTGAACCTGAAGTTCTCGATAATCTAGAAAGAAGGTTGTTTAAGAAGAAAGCCCGGCCGGCAATGTTTGATTCTTTCCGTTATTGGCGAAAAGAATCTAAACAGAGAGAAATTAAAAAGTTGAAGAAAGAACAGAAAGAGCAAGAGTTGACTTTAGAACAGTCTGCTAGGCAGCTGCAACTCAACGAGTCTGAGAAAGCGATGGAGGTGGCCGATAGAGAGCGTAATTTAGCGATAGACAAGTGCTATCCTGCTTTGCCATCGAGTACGGCTAAGATAGTAGAGGACCCTGAAAAGGATCCCCTGTTGTCTTACTTGTTACGTTCACCCCCACCGTATGCACAGGGTGCTACGGCTCCACCCATACCGAATGTTCAATTACCGGTTGCTGGACAACCTGGTGTCCCTGTTCCCGCTCCCCTGAATCAAGTTCCTGTACCTCCTGTGGTCAATATTAATGTTCCTTCGACAACCCCTCGTCTAGGGTTGCCGGCTTCTTTACCTATGCCTGTGTCGCTCACACCTGCTACTTCACAAGCTATTTTTCCTGCTACTCCTACTGTTCCTGATCTATCTGTTCCAACCGCTACTCTATTCACTGCCTCTGCTAATATTATGACTCCGCTTTCTGTTCGTCGAAGAATCACTGATTCTGTCTCCAATATTCTATCTCCCTTCTATAAAACTCTGATTAAGACTCCTACCTCTGACTCTGTGCAGAGACGTAGTCAGCTTCCCAGTACTGAAGAAAGAGGAATATTAGATTCCACTGCTCTTAGATGGGTTTCGAAAGTTGGAAGATATAATGTACAAAATGTATTAGATACATTTATGCAATGGAACGAACCGACACAACGATATGTGTTCGATGAAATGTGTTTCCTTCTACGTGAGGAATTGGAAGAGGATGACCCTGAATCAAATCTAGGAGAATTAATTAATGTTCAGAAAGAGTTTGCTGCAGGTATGATAGTTGGCCAGAATATAAAAGAAGCGATGGAACTGATTTTAAGTTATAGGAATGACCCATCCCTTCGTTCACCGAGAGAATTAGAGAAACGTAGTACGAAACGAAATCGTCAATACCCAATGAGAGAGGTTCCACCAATTTGGCGTGAAGCTGTGCAAGCTAATGCAAACCTTGGTATTGCAGCCGCTCCGGCCCAATTCCAGAGAGTATGGATACATATTCCATGGAAGCGAGCTGAAGTATTAGCAGTGAAACAGGCTTTGCCAGATCCGCGTAAAAATCCTGCAGGGTACTACAAAGAGTTGGCTCAAACAGTTGACGCTTGTGTATTGAATCTTGCTGACATAGATTTACTATTTGGTAATGTAGTACCGCAACCAATTTGGGCTAAAATTCGTAAAGAGAATCATCCAGTTGCCCTAGGTGGTGACTGGGCAGCTATAATTGCAGCGGATGGTCAACAAATAGGTGGTTCCAAACCTGAACCTTTAATTGCTAATTTGCCTGGTAGAATAATCGATTTAATGAAAACCTTGATGCCAGCATTGCGCGTTAACTGGGACAAATTGTCCGCGTGCAAACACAAGAAAGACGAAAGCGTCTCCGACTTTTTCACAAGATTCGAAGGGACTTTCGTGGATCATAGTGGTCAGGATATGAGCACAGAAGGAGGCCAGAGATTATTTGTTGATAAATTTGTGCACAATCTGTTGCCAGAACTTAGTGGTAAATTAAAGAATTCTGAAAGTGCATGGGCTGTCTCTACGACTGCGCAAATACTTGCGACTGCTCAGTACTATGAAAATAGAGATAAAGAAGAGAAGGAAAAATCAGATAAAAAGACGAAAGATTTAAAAACTAAAGTACTTTTACAGCAAGCTTATCCGCCTCGCATGAATCAAACTAATATGCAGCAAGGGTCATATCAAAGAACGGATTATAATTTTCAAAGGCCACAATACCAATGGAATCAATGTGCTTATTGCAAAAAGGAAGGTCATTACAAAAGTGAATGTCCAGTTCGAACGCAAAATAATGCTGCGGCAGCTCAGAGAGGTCGTGGTAGTTCTATGCAAAACTCTAGAGGTCGAGGACGAGGTGCTATGCCTCCGCAGACGAGTGATCGCCCCTCTAATTATTTCGACCAGCGAAATGGACAATCTGCCCAACAGAATAGGTCTCCACAGTATCATGTCGAAGACTATTATGAAACTAGTGAGGAAATTCAGCAAAGTGAGTACTAGGACAGCCATGGACAAAGAGAGGGAGTAGTATCAGTTCCAGTAGACCAGAGTGGGCCTTATGTCGCAGTAGCAACATCAGGTATAGTCGAACCGTTTCTGTTGGATACTGGTGCAGCAAAAAGTTCTATCATACATGCGAAACTCCCTGGCGCACCTTTGTCTGGCTCAACAAACGTTTCAGTAGGTTTTTCGGGCGCCCCTGTTCACAACCCTGTTTCTGGTCCTTTGTCTATTTCAGTTGGACCACGTCAATTGAAAGCACCCCTGATTTTGAAGACAGGTTGTAACGAAAATCTGCTTGGTTTAGACTTGTTAAAACGCCTGTACGCGACATTGTACTGTTCTCCAGCAGGAGTACAGCTTACGTTGGGTAAAAGAATAATATCCCCGATGTACTTGTCGATGGATGCGCTCCCACCAGAGCTGCGTTCACTCCCTGATACTCTTTGGGCGACTGGTCCTAATGATGTAGGTCTATTGGAAATTCCACCCTATGTAGTAACTTTGAAAGCAAATGTTAAACTTCCACGAATTCCACAATACAGAATCTCTAGTGAAGGTGAGCGTGCGCTCCTACTGATAGTACAAGACCTGATCAAGAAAGATGTTATAGAAGAGACTAGAGGTAATGTCTGTAATAGTCCTGTACTGCCTATTTTGAAACGAACTGACCCTACAAAGCCTCCAGTATATAGGTTTGTAATTGATCTCAGAGAGGTTAATAAAATTGTGATCCCACAGTTTCCTGTGGTACCAGACATTACTGCATTGTTAACGTTGATTCCTGCTACAGCAGCATGGTTTTCGGTTGTCGACTTGAAAAATGCCTTTTTCAGCATTCCGATAGCCGAGGAAAGCAGAGATATCTTCGGTTTCTCTCTAGGAGGACGAAGCTTTAGATTTAAACGCGCTCCACAAGGCTATTGTGAAAGCCCATCCATTTACAGTCAAGCATTAAAAAGCCAGTTAGATTCCTTCGTACTTCCTCGTGGTTCTGTTTTAGTACAGTATGTCGATGATCTTCTAGTGGCTGCCGATGACAAGGAAACTTGCAAAACAGCTACGATTTCTTTATTGCATCACTTGTCAGATTTGAATCACAAGGTGTCACCTTCAAAAATGCAATACTGCTGCCAAGAAGTGACCTACCTAGGTCATCTCTTGTCAAAAGAGGGAAGGAAGTTGACCCCAGAGAGAATAAAAGCAATTACACAGATGAACGTTCCTAGCACGCAGAGAGAAGTACGTGCCTTTTTGGGTATTACCTCATATTGTAGGCAATGGATCCCAAATTTTTCTCTTCTAGCAAAACCATTGGTAGCCTTGACTGGGAAAGGTGTTCCGAGTCCGGTACCATGGTCTGCTGAATGTCAGCAGAGTTTTTCTGAGTTACGAAATGCACTGTGTTCAGCACCTGTATTGGGTACACCCGACTACAGTAAACCATTCACGCTCTATGTCCACGAGAGAGAAGGTTGTGCATTGAGTGTTTTGACGCAGAAATTTGGTGATAAACAACGCCCTTGTGCGTATTTTTCATCAACATTAGATCCAGTAGCTAGAGCATTGCCTAGTTGCTTGAGAGCTACAGCCGCAGCTGCAGCTTCCATTCGACAATCTGCTGGTTTAGTAATGAACAACATGCTAGTAGTTATGGTTCCTCATGCTGTGGATACACTCATGAACCGAACCAAGACGCAACACCTTACCAGTGCTAGATTATCAGGTTATGAACTGACACTGTTAGCTAGTCATATTCAGATCAAAAGATGCAATGTATTGAATCCAGCAACATTGTTGCCGACTAGCGAAGAGTCGAGTGATTCCGAACCACACGACTGTTGTTTCAGAACTGAGGAAGAAACAAAAGGACGAATCGATCTAAAAGACACTCCGTTGTCAGATCCAGATGGCACGTTGTACGTTGACGGGTCTTGCTTCAAATTGGAGAATGGTGATGTGACTGCTGCTTATGCAGTAACAACTTTGAGTACGATTGTGGAGACTGCAAGAGTGAGTCAGAATTCTGCCCAGGCTGCAGAATTGATCGCGTTAACAAGAGCGTGCGTTTTAGCTAAGGGAAAGAGAGTGAATGTGTTCACAGATAGTCAGTACGCGTTCGGCGTGGCTCATAGTTTTGGCCGTTTGTGGAAAGAAAGAGGTTTCATTACGTCCCATGGGACTAAGATTCAACATGGTCAGCTAGTTAATGACTTGTTGGAATCTCTAACCTTGCCGACTGAAGTTGCGATTGTGAAATGCAGTGCTCATAAAGCAATCACGGATGATGTTGGTCGTGGGAATGCTTTTGCTGATGAGATTGCAAAACAGACAGCTAGAAATATGATGAGTAGAATGTATGTTGCAACGTCTGCAAGATGGATTTCTGAGTCTGGAATGTGTGAGAACACAGTGGAAAGCGTGAAAGAAATTCAGAAAGAGGCGACTGAGGAGGAAAAACTTGCATGGAGAGAGAGCACGGGTAAATTGGACTCGAGTGGGTGTTGGATTGACTTGTCGGAGCAACAGCGTTGGATGTTGCCTGATGCGTATGTGCTTGCAGTAGTAACGATGGCACATGGAACAGCGCACATCAGTTCAAAAGGGATTTGTAAGATGTTGGCTCCGGTCTGGAAGAATGATGGGATTAGTAAATGTGCAGAGAGAGTGGTGAGAAATTGTATGGTATGCTTGATGCATAATCCTGGCAAGGGAATCCCCACACCTGCAGGTCATTTCGCTCCTCCTTCCTGCCCCTTTGAAGTGATCCAGCTAGACTTCATTCACATGGATCGTTGCAATAATCTG
This sequence comes from Lissotriton helveticus, assembly GCF_964261635.1. Classification (NCBI taxonomy): domain Eukaryota; kingdom Metazoa; phylum Chordata; class Amphibia; order Caudata; family Salamandridae; genus Lissotriton; species Lissotriton helveticus. Next base: position 1,941,484,168 of record NC_136068.1, read on the forward strand.
AAATACGTCCTAGTGGTAGTTTGTGCTTTCTCCAGATGGATCGAAGCATACCCGCTAAAGGACAATACTGCCTTATCCACTGCCAAAATTCTTCTTAAAGAATACTTCCCCAGATACGGAATGCCACGGATTGTATGGTCAGACAACGGAAGTGAGTTCGTAGGGAAAGTTATGCAGAGTGTGTGTGCCGGCCTAGGGATTAGACAGAAATTTCATAGTGCGAATCATCCCCAGTCCGCGGGTTTAGTCGAGGGTTACAATGGCACCCTTAAACTAAAACTCGCTAAGATACAAGCATCCACGGGTTTGTCCTGGCCAGACGCATTGCCTTTGGCTTTGCTATCAACAAGAGCAACTGTACATTCTAGAGTAGGGCTTAGTCCTTACGAAATAGTTTTTGGCCGTCCTGCAAATGTTTGGGGGGTACCTAGACCGAAAGAATTTAAGCAGCTGGAATACCCAATGTTAATTGATTACCTTTTCGACTTGACTGCTAAATTGAGTCTTATTCACCAACAGGTTTTCGATGCATTGCCAAAGCCACCGGAGAGTCCAGGCCATCAGCTGAAACCGGGTGATCAGGTGGTCATCAGAAATTTTGCAAGAACAAAAAATCTTCAGCCCAGATTCATTGGCCCTTTCCAAGTCCTGCTAGCAACGAGAACTGCTATTCGTGTGGCCGGAAGGAGAAATTGGATCCATACGACACATGCTAAACGTGTGCCTCTGCCACTTCCTTACGACAACTGGGTAAAGAAAGGAATCGGTACCTCTGAAACGGAACAAGTCCCCAGGTTCATACCTTTCAGCGATGCAGAACTAATCACGGATTCACCAAATTCTGACTCTCCTCCTGAAACTGCTCTTTTGAACCCTGAACATTTGTCATCTGCACCAAAAGAACATTTGCCATCTGAAAACGTGAACATTGCAACGTCAGCTGAAAATACATTGTTTCCAGATCAGACAGCTCCTGCAAAACTGAGATACAACTTACGTTCTCGCAATATGGACAAATAAAGCAGGAAACTGCCTATTTTCAGATTTGAATTTGCTATACATTGCCTCCAGCCAGGAAGTTTGCTAATACTTTGTATTGTTTCTTTTTATTTTAAAATTGCCTTGCCGTCTGGGTAGCCGTAGGGTCGTGGCTGTGTGCCTAGTTGAATCTGCGGGGGTCAGACACAAGGTCGATCTTTCTGTTAGTTCTGGGAACTCCCAGGGCTGATAGAGGCATTTTCATCTACGTACACATCATCAGTGGTCGCGAACGGTCGTAGAAGATGGAGCTTCCTGAGCTACAACGAGAAAATGTAATTTATGTTCGCAGAAATAGACTGTACAGAATACTACACAGCAAATGCTTTCTAATGCAATGTGCAGTTACATTTTTTATTGTTTTGATAACGTTGGTGGGTGGAATCGTCTTTGGTGTACATTTGATTTTTATGCCAGTAACTACAGTACCTTCCCTTGATCCTACTACTTCTACGGTTTCTTCTATGCATTCTTTTCACTCATTTCCTGAACACGAACAAGCTCGACGCTCAGAATTTATTAACAATACATTTGTACAGCTCTTGCATCAACACCAACTGATAGTTAATACTACAGACTGCTGGGTGTGTGGCTTGATACCTCACACTATGGATAAAGGCATTCCCTATCTAGTCTTGCCTTTCAGCAATAATGGATCATTTCAGGCCTTTCAGACCATTTTTTCATATGCCCTTGAGACCTATCCTCCGCGTCCACCACGGTCCACTAAATACAACTCAGCCAACAAAGCTTTAGTCCAGGGAATTATTGATATGATTAAAGACGTCAATAATACTCCATCTTATCCTAGAGATGAATTACTGGTGTATTTGAGTTGGAACTCTACAGAGTATCGCCTTAGTTTGGGAGAAAGCAAGCGTAAAAGCTCCACTTCAGTTTGGGTCGTGCCTCACCGAGGTCAGGTCTGTTTGCAAGGAAATGGGAGAAATCCGAGAGCTCAACTAGGGAGGAGTGAGTGCGTTGAGACTTACGTATTTCCGTCTAACTCCTCCCCTGCCTTTCTGACTGCTAGGGGTACCTACTTCATTTGTCAGGACAGAGCATATACATGGCTGCCTGCTGACTTTTCAGGTTCATGTTATATTGCTCGATTGTTACCCCCGACATACACTGCTTCTTCAGATTATCACAAAACCAGAGTAGCAAGAGGTGTCTTCGGCAAGGAAGATACCGCTGGTCAAGAAGCTGGAGACTTTTTCAAAGGTTTCCTTCCGTTTTGGGGGCCTATGGCCAATAGTAGAAATCTTCGTCAACTAACACGGGTAGTTGAATCTACTATTACAGAAACTGCTGGTGCCCTTAGTAACTTAACAGCTGAGCTTCAGGCGGATCGTCTCATGACGTTGCAGAACCGTATGGTTCTAGACGTAATACTTGCAGATCGAGGTGGGGTATGCAGAATGATCCAATCAAGCTGCTGTGTTTTTATTCCAAATAATGCTCCAACAGTCTATGAAGCAATCTCTAAGCTACATAAGATTTCCGACTCTATACACGTAGATAAGGGAAACTGGTCCTTCATGGAGTGGTTTTGGACTCTGGTATCAGCGTGGGGATGGAAGGTTCTGATGGTCATTGGTGTCATCCTAGTATTTCTGTTCTCGTGCTGTCTTATTATCCAATGTGGTCCCGCTCTGTGTAGCCTCTGTGCTGCAACCTGTTTCAGAAAACCACCTGCATTAGGAGAAAAGGCACGAGACAGGATGATGATACAACAACATGTCACTAACCTAATGAGCATAGAATTAGACTCTGACTCTGATATAGACTGAGTAATTGCCTATGTAAGGGCAAAAGGAGGGTCTGAGGTTCCGTGACGATTTTACTCGTGTTTGTAACATGGTCGTAAATACATAATTTTGGTATCAGTGAACCGCAAATGATCCATTTAGTATATCCTGGTGTTTTCCGCTATGCTACGAGCAAGAGCACTCCTGTTACCAACACATTTGTGATTTACCCATGGCATCCATCTTAGAACACGGAAGCCATTTTGTATTCCTTGCCCACACATAGTCAATGGACACGCAATGACTTCTTCTTATTTAAGGACACGTAGGCCTTAACCGGCGATTCACCTTGCTAGTGACACGTGCACCTTAGGCCAGCAACGCTGTAGCAGCATGACTCGGCAAGAACTGCCTCCCCAGCCTGAGGCCAGTCCTGCTATACTGGTTCTTGTGTTCGTTGGCCTGATCATGATTAGGCGGCCGAAGCTGGTAACCGTGCCCATTTACGACCCACAAACATTTCTTATCCTGTCTTTCTATCTTCTGCACCTGGCTCTGCTCCTTTCCTTCTGGGCCTTTATTAGGGGGAGGTAACGAAATTTACGATGAGGCGGTCCGGGTCTTGAATGAAGAATTGACATGGGATTATGATGGACTAGTGGGAACCCCTCATTTGTAATGTTTTGACATCAGATACTGTTGACGATCCCTGTGCAACGCCAAATATTTATTGTTTAAGACACGAATGTTTAGAACTGTGGTAACATGTAAAGAATTTGCCTGAAGCCCAATATTTAGTATATAAGGAGCAACCCTCTTTGTACAAATCGAACAGGCTCCTAGATACTGCCCATGTGTAGTTTCTGTGACTTCTGTGTCCCTGCAGTAATAAACCTTTGGTCTTTGACGCCACCATCGAGAAGCCCGTGTTTCTGTTTGTTTGTGCACCGAGACAGGTGGAACTCCGGGGTCTTCGGGTGTTATCCCTGACACCTCTGGACGGAACCAAAAAGTCCAGAACTCCAATCTGTCCGGGCCTCCATTCTCTGGCCGGCCTAGTGGCAAAGTACCTGGGACGGGCTCCATCGGGCCCCGGGCAGTCCTCCCTTGGGCATCCGGACCCGAGAACTCTGTCCAGGCCTGAGTTCACATGTGTGCAAACACACCCTGTGATGCGGTTTAAGTTGATTTCCAATGGGGCGACCAGATGCACGGGCTGCCCTGGAAGTTCCGATGAGGGCTCATTGGCCTCCCCAATCCCAGCCAGGGCTATAGGAGGTCAGGCCTGTCTGCGACTTGGGTCCCCTCAGTCTTGTGGTGTGCAAAGGTTGCCAGAAAGGAGGTTACCCTACCTCCAGATTACTAGGGACAGGGTACTCCAAAACCCCTCTCAGTCTAGCAGTTCTCAGCCGGCAGTCAGACGGGCTAGGATCCCCCCAGCCAAGGGCTCTGTCCCCCGGCCCAATGTGTGGTGTGGTGCCCAGGATGGGGACCTGCAGGCTCGGGAGGCCTCACCTCTGCCTGGGAGCCCGATGGGGTCCAGGGGCCCTAGGCTCAGTCTCCTGGCCTGTCGCTCTGTAAGGGGCCCTAGATGGGGTTCCCCTGGGCCAAGGGAGCCTGCTGCTGCTTGGCTGGGTACAGGAGCTCTGAAGTGCCCCCCTTAGGGCCCTCGGGATGGCACCACCCCACCCCAGGCTCTGTCCTCATGCCTGCCATGTAGCAGGGTGCCCGGGACGGGGTACCGTGGGCCTGGGAAGAATTCCCCTGAGTCTCTGGGCCCGGGAGCCCCGATGGGGTCCAGGGACCCCGCTGGGCCCCAGGTCGGTTGCTCCAGCCCTGGGCCCGGTCCACTGGCCTGCCGCCCTGCCAAGGGCTCGGGACAGGGGTCCATCAGTCCAGTGCAGACCCCCCCCCCCGCTTTGCCTGTTTGTCGATGTGTCTGCAGGCCCGGGGTCAGAAAGCCCGTGATATCCCCCCTTGCAGCCCCAAGGCTGTGGCCAAGCTGGGGCCCTGGCCTCTGGCCCCCATGCCTCGATACCCTCTCACCCTTTCATTAGGGCACAGAGCGACCAGATGGCTGCCCTACGAGCCCGGCCATCTGGCTGTGCCTTTCCCATCAGCCATCTGGTTGCCCCTAATCCCTCTGTCATCTGGTCAAGAGCAATGCTTTCCAATGGGGCAACCAGATGGCCGGGCTTCACTGGAAGTCCTGATGAGGTCTCATTTGCCTCCCCAATCCCAGCGAGGGCTCCTGGAGGTTGGGCACGTTCTCGCCTTGGGTGCCCTCTGTCACCCAGTGTGCCCTCTCTCACCCAGTGTGCACAGATTACAAGAAAGGGGGTATTATTCCTCCAGAATACTATGGAGAGGGTCAGTCAGACCTCCATGAGGTCCGGCGATTCTGATAAAGGGGAAGGCACGACCCTGGGCTGCCCGCCTGGGTCCCCAGGGGCCCTGGTCCACACCTGCCTTCCAGCCCCTTCTCGTGGGTCTTTCCTCTAAGCCTGCACACCCTGGGAGCAGGCAAGGATGTGAAGCTGGCATACCTCGTGCAGGGCGGCCTGCCAAGGGAGGCCCCAAAAGTACTCCTATCGATTGGGCACTCTCGGTCTGTTTAGGGTCGGACTGCTTGGCCAGCAAAGAGCTTCCACCCCACATGGACCATTCGACTTGAGGGCCTGCCGCCTGGTGGGAAGTCCTTCACCCTACCTCTCAGAGTGAAGGCTGAGCGGCCCGGTTTCTCGCACCCCCAGTGGTCCGAACCGAGCGGTAGAGGTTGGGTGGTGCCAGGCCCTCGGATGCTGCTGCCTGGCAGGTCCTTATGCCCTCCCCACCACGCCGTCATCCCTCTCCACCCAGCGCATTTCTGCAGAAGCTCTGAATGACTGTTCTGAGGGGTGCAACAGCCGCCAGGCTTTGGCACCCCTGCGTCTTGCTCAGGCTGCGCCTCGGCCCACCTCTCCCTGCCTGGGGACACGGCTGGGCCTGCCAGTGCCCTTGCGACTGAACCTCTCCAGCCCTCCAGCGAGCCCGCCCACCCAGGCACGCAAGCTCCTTCTGCTATCAGACCCCCGAGAGGGAGGGGTGTGCGAAGGTTGATGGTCGGGGAGATGGGCACGCGGCTCCTGAATCCACCCCATCAGCAGGTGCGGCTACCTGGTTGATCCTGCCAGTAGCATATGCTTGTCTCCTAAGATTAAGCCATGCATGTGTAAGTACACACGGCCAGTACAGTGAAACTGTGAATGGCTCATTAAATCAGTTATGGTTCCTTTGATTGCTCCATCTGTTACTTGGATAACTGTGGTAATTCTAGAGCTAATACATGCTGACGAGCATTGACCTCCTGGGATATGTGCATTTATCAAAGACCAATCTGGACTCGCCCGGCCTCTTTGGTGACTCTAGATAACTGTGGGCCGATCGCACATCCCTGTGATAATACATTCGGATTTCTGCCCTGTCAACTTTCGATAGTACTTTCTGTGCCTACCATGGTGACCATGGGTAACGGAGAATCAGGGTCCGATTCCAGAGAGGGAGCCTGAGAAATGGCTACCACATCCATGGAAGGCAGCAGGTGCGCAAATTACCCACTCCCGACTCGGGAGGTAGTGACGAAAAATAACAGAACAGGACTCTTTCAAGGCACTGTCATTAGAATGAGTACACTTTAAATCCTTTAACGATGATCCATTGGAGGGCAAGTGTGGTGCCAGAAGCCACGTTAATTCCAGCTCCAGTAGCGTATATTAAAGTTGCTGCAGGTAAAAAGCTCGTAGTTGGATCTTGAAATCGAGATGGTGGTCCGCGGCGAGGCAAATGACCCCCTGTCCCAGCCCCAGCCTCTCGGCGCCCCTTAATGCTCTTCATTGAGTATCCGGGGGGTCCGAAGAGTTTACTTTGAAAAAATGAGACTGCTCAAAGCAGGCCAGTCACCTGAATACTTCAGCAAGGAAAAATGGAACAAGACTCCAGTTCTGTTTTGTTGGTTTTCAGAACTGGGCCATGAATAAGAGGGACAGCCGGGGGCATTTGTATTGTGCCGCTAGAGGTGAAATTCTTGGACCGGCGCAAGATGAACCAAAGGGAAAGCATTGAATGTTTTTATTAATCAATAACGAAAGTCGGAGGTTCAAAGACGATCAGATACCGTCATAGTTCCGACCATAAACGATGCCGAGAAGGGCCTAACGGCCTGTGAGGGGAACCCGGGCTGCTCTCAGTGGGAGGTATGTGGGATGGGGAGCCACCTGGCTCTTCCTTTTGGCACCTCCTACCCGGGCAAGGGTGGGGTGGGCTACTCACCAGCTTGCTGGCATGGCTCGGGCTGTCCGGGTGTCCAGGCTGAGGGGTTTGAAGTCTCATGCGGTCCCTCCCGGTTAATCCAGATGGGACCGGCAGTGGTGGGGCTGCACGGTCCCATCACAATGGGAGCTCCCTTGCCCGCAGGTGGGTGGGACTCCCTGGCCAAGTGAATGGTAACGTTTTTTTTCTCCCAACGGTGCATTCTGACTCCCAGAGGGGAAGCCTTAAACAGGGTGCCCGGGTAGTCTTGCCGCACGGGCGATGGATGGAAGGCCATCGCCTTTCTCCCACCTTTTCTGTGCCCACAGGTAGGTGAACGTTTTCAAAAAGTTGCCTGTGACTCTTGGCGGTGGATCACTCGTCTCGCACGTCAATGAAGAACGCAGCTAGCTGCGAAAATTTGTATGAATTTCAGGACTCATTGATCATCGACACTTCGAACGAACCTTGCGGGCCGGGTTCCTCCTGAGGATATACCTGTCTGAGGGCCATCGCAGGGTTAGCTGTACTTCGCTTCATCCCCCCACAAGGTCAGCCCGGGGCTTGAGCTCCAGCCGGCAGTCCCTGGGGTGCGGGAGCCCCCCGGTCCTGCAAGCCATCCGAGGGTCGAGAACGGGGGTCCATCGGGGACAGGGCAGGCTCACCCGACCGGGCTGGGTTCAGAAGCAGGGACCAGGCCTGGGGGCAGGGGGTTGTGGCTGGCTAACTCCCCTCCGCTGGTGGAGGGACGTTCTCTGCCCACCCCTTAAGTGGAAAAGACACACACAAGCACACACATACATACACACATACGGTGCACAGTGACACGTGGATCTGCACCCCATCATTCATCTCCCCTCACACACAGATTGCAGAATGCTGCCATCAGCACTTTTTAAGTGGAGTTTCCTGTATCTGTATCTGTTATATATATCCTTCCCTAGCAGCTCAAGAGACGCAACTCATACCTGAGTACCTCTCAATGCTTCATACTCCTCTGAGTATCCCGAGCATCAGTGAAGGCTCCGATGGCATCGAGGAGGGCTCAGAGAAGGAATCAGAGAATGAATCAGAGAATGAATCCGACCTCTTCTACAGGTAATTTTGATGTAGTCTCGTAATACGGAGGGGATTAAACATCATCTGAAGGCAATGGTTAGTGTTATACAGTCTGGAGAGGGAGCTGAAGACCCCCCCTCTTTTATCTAGTAGTGTTCCTGATGCAGTTTGTCCGGAGTAAATGAATTATAGTCAGTGCACTGTCTGTGCAGGGCGAATGTAGGAATTACACCTATTTGCAGCATACACAATGCAGCAGTAAAGTTTACTACTATGTTTCACAGGTGAGAAGGAAAAAACAGTGTGGAGATGTATCTGCTATGACTGACCCTTCCAGCGTGAAGTCCTATACTTAAACTCAGAAGTATCCCAGTCATTAGGACGTGTGCTGAGCCCCGCCACACACATGCAATCCATAGGATTTGTAATGGAAGCAGACCCTTTCAGCGTGAAGTCCTATACTTAAACTCAGAGGGATCCCAGTCATTAGGACGTGTGCTGAGCCCGCCACACACATGCAATCATAGGATTTGTAGTGGAAGCAGACCCTTTCAGCGTGAAGTCCCATACTTAAACTCAGAGGGATCCCAGTCATTAGGACGTGTGCTGAGCCCACCCGACACACACATGCAATCCATAGGATTTGTACAGGAAGCAGACCCTTCCAGCGTGAAGTCCCATACTTAAACTCAGAAGGATCCCAATCATTAGGACGCGTGCTGAACCCGCCACACACATGCAATCCATAGGATTTGTACTGGAAGCAGACCCTTCCAGCGTGAAGTCTTATACTTAAACTCAGAAGGATCCCAATCATTAGGACGCGTGCTGAACCCGCCACACACATGCAATCCATAGGATTTGTACTGGAAGCAGACCCTTCCAGTGTGAAGTCCTATACTTAAACTCAGAAGGATCCCAGTCATTAGGACGTGTGCTGAGCCCCGACACACACATGCAATCCATAAGATTTGTCCTGGAAGCAGACCCTTCCAGTGTGAAGTCCTATACTTAAACTCAGAAGGATCCCAGTCATTAGGACGTGTGCTGAGCCCGCCACACACATGCAATCCATAGGATTTGTAATGGAAGCAGACCCTTCCAGCGTGAAGTCCTATACTTAAACTCAGAGGGATCCCAGTCATTAGGACGTGTGCTGAGCCCCGCCACACACATGCAATCCATAGGATTTGTACTGGAAGCAGACCCTTCCAGCGTGAAGTCCTATACTTAAACTCAGAAGGACCCCAGTCATTAGGACGTGTGCTGAGCCCCGCCACACACATGCAATCCATAGGATTTGTCCTGGAAGCAGACCCTTCCAGCGTGAAGTCCTATACTTAAACTCAGAAGGACCCCAGTCATTAGGACGTGTGCTGAGCCCCGCCACACACATGCAATCCATAGGATTTGTCCTGGAAGCAGACCCTTCCAGCGTGAAGTCCTATACTTAAACTCAGAGGGATCCCAGTCATTAGGACGTGTGCTGAGCCCCGCCACACACATGCAATCCATAGGATTTGTACTGGAAGCAGACCCTTCCAGCGTGAAGTCCTATACTTAAACTCAGAAGGATCCCAGTCATTAGGACGTGTGCTGAGCCCCGCCACACACATGCAATCCATAGGATTTGTACTGGAAGCAGACCCTTCCAGCGTGAAGTCCTATACTTAAACTCAGAAGGATCCCAGTCATTAGGACGTGTGCTGAGCCCCGCCACACACATGCAATCCATAGGATTTGTCCTGGAAGCAGACCCTTTCAGCGTGAAGTCCTATACTTAAACTCAGGAGGATCCCAGTCATTAGGACGTGTGCTGAGCCCCGCCACACACATGCAATCCATAGGATTTGTACTGAAGCAGACCCTTTCAGCGTGAAGTCCTATACTTAAACTCAGAAGGACCCCAGTCATTAGGACGTGTGCTGAGCCCCGCCACACACATGCAATCCATAGGATTTGTCCTGGAAGCAGACCCTTCCAGCGTGAAGTCCTATACTTAAACTCAGAGGGATCCCAGTCATTAGGACGCGTGCTGAACCCACCACACACATGCAATCCATAGGATTTGTAGTGGAAGCAGACCCTTTCAGCGTGAAGTCCTATACTTAAACTCAGAAGGATCCCAGTCATTAAGACGTGTGCTGAGCCCGCCACACACATGCAATCCATAGGATTTGTAATGGAAGCAGACCCTTTCAGCGTGAAGTCCTATACTTAAACTCAGAAGGACCCCAGTCATTAGGACGTGTGCTGAGCCCCGCCACACACATGCAATCCATAGGATTTGTCCTGGAAGCAGACCCTTCCAGCGTGAAGTCCTATACTTAAACTCAGAGGGATCCCAGTCATTAGGACGCGTGCTGAGCCCACCACACACATGCAATCCATAGGATTTGTAGTGGAAGCAGACCCTTTCAGCGTGAAGTCCTATACTTAAACTCAGAAGGATCCCAGTCATTAAGACGTGTGCTGAGCCCGCCACACACATGCAATCCATAGGATTTGTAATGGAAGCAGACCCTTTCAGCGTGAAGTCCTATACTTAAACTCAGAGGGATCCCAGTCATTAGGACGCGTGCTGAGCCCACCACACACATGCAATACATAGGATTTGTACTGGAAGCAGACCCTTCCAGTGTGAGTCCCATACTTAAACTCAGAAGGATCCAAGTCATTAGGACGTGTGCTGAGCCCCGCCACACACATGCAATCCATAGGATTTGTACTGAAGCAGACCCTTCCAGCGTGAAGTCCTATACTTAAACTCAGAGGGATCCCAGTCTTTAGGACGTGTGCTGAGCCCCGCAACACACATGCAATCCATAGGATTTGTAGTGGAAGCAGACCCTTTCAGTGTGAAGTCTTATACTTAAACTCAGAAGGATCCCAGTCATTAGGACGTGTGCTGAACCCGCCACACACATGCAATCATAGGATTTGTAGTGGAAGCAGACCCTTTCAGTGTGAGTCCTATACTTAAACTCAGAAGGATCCCCGTCATTAGGTCGTGTGCTGAACCCGCCACACACATGCAATCCATAGGATTTGTAGTAGAAGCAGACCCTTTCAGCGTGAAGTCCTATACTTAAACTCAGAAGGTTCCCAGTCATTAGGACGTGTGCTGAGCCCCGCCACACACATGCAATCCATAGGATTTGTCCTGGAAGCAGACCCTTTCAGCGTGAAGTCCTATACTTAAACTCAGAGGGATCCCAGTCATTAGGACGTGTGCTGAGCCCGCCACACACATGCAATCCATAGGATTTGTAGTAGAAGCAGACCCTTCCAGCGTGAAGTCCTATACTTAAACTCAGAGGGATCCCAGTCATTAGGACGTGTGCTGAGCCCCGACACACACATGCAATCCATAGGATTTGTAGTGGAAGCAGACCCTTCCAGCGTGAAGTCCTGTACTTAAACTCAGAAGGATCCCAGTCATTAGGACGTGTGCTGAGCCCACCACACACATGCAATCCATAGGATTTGTAGTGGAAGCAGACCCTTTCAGCGTGAAGTCCTATACTTAAACTCAGGAGGATCCCAGTCATTAGGACGTGTGCTGAACCCGCCACACACATGCAATCCATAGGATTTGTACTGGAAGCAGACCCTTCCAGCGTGAAGTCCTATACTTAAACTCAGAAGGATCCCAGTCATTAGGACGTGTGCTGAACCCGCCACACACATGCAATTCATAGGATTTGTACTGGAAGCAGACCCTTCCAGCGTGACATCCTATACTTAAACTCAGAAGGATCCCAGTCATTAGGACGTGTGCTGAACCCGCCACACACATGCAATCCATAGGATTTGTAGTGGAAGCAGACCCTTTCAGCGTGAAGTCCTATACTTAAACTCAGGAGGATCCCAGTCATTAGGACGTGTGCTGAACCCGCCACACACATGCAATCCATAGGATTTGTAGTGGAAGCAGACCCTTTCAGCGTGAAGTCCTATACTTAAACTCAGGAGGATCCCAGTCATTAGGACGTGTGCTGAACCCGCCACACACATGCAATCCATAGGATTTGTAGTGGAAGCAGACGCTTCCAGCGTGAAGTCCTATACTTAAACTCAGATGGACCCCAATGATTAGGACGCATGCTGAGCCCCGCCACACACATGCAATCTGTACATTGGTAGTTGACATTTTGTGCAGGTTAATAATTCTATATTTTATATTTTAACCCCTTCGCTGCTAGGCCTTCCCTACCCTGAGCTAAGCCTTTTTTTGGCTATTTGATGTTGTTGACGCTTAGGCCCCTGTAACTTTTTGACCACATAAGGTATCCATGCCAAATGTGCGTCTTTTTTTCCAACATCATGGGGATTCTAAAAGTACCCAGGGTTTGTGGATTCCCCTGGAGCGGACCCAGAAAGTAGCCTAAATACAATGAAATTTTGTTTAGTTTTTGGGAAAAATGGGGAAAAGGGATAAAGATGAAAGCGTCTGTTTTTTTCCCTCCAAATGGTATCAAAAAAGGGGTTGTGGTGCTGAAATCACCATCCTCCCAGCTTTCAGGAAAAGCAGACTTTTGTCAGAAAACTACATTTATTTACTCAGTTTTGGCATTTTTCTGGGACATTGCCTATTTTTGCTATTTTTTGTGCTTTCAACCTCCTTCCAGTTAATGGTATAAATGGGTCTGAAAGCAATAATGGATCCTGGAAAGCTATACATTTTAGAAAGGTAGACAAAATTATAAATTCAGCAAGGAGTCATTTGTGTAAATCCTTCAGGGTTTCTTTAGAGAAACTAACCGTTGAATATAGGAAACATTGAAAATTAGTTGGAAAAAAACCTTTCTGGTTGTGGGGATATATAGGACTTGTGGGTTCACCATGAACCCGACGAACCAAGAGCCAATAACTGAGCAGCGTCTTGCAATGTTTTTTTTATTATGTACTGGGTAAATAACAATGAATTTGGGAAAATATATATATGGAAAAATCGGTATAAAAGACACCTATGTATTTCTGAAATTGGAACAAAATATAGAGTTTAGAAACAGTAGTAGATAGTACCCACACTAGCATGAGAATTATAGGTCATTTTTCAAAATGACTTCTTTTTTACACATTGTCTTTCATTTGGAAGGCAGAAATGCATCGAAGGTCAATAGCTAATAACAGTCTACAATTCTGTGTTACCCTAAGTCTCCCAATAAAAAGGGTACCTCACTTGTGTGGTTAGGCCTAGTGCCCATGACAGGAAATGGCTCAAAACCACATTTCAACAGTGAAAACGGACCCGTTTTCTGCTCTAGATTTTGAACCCTAACTCTGCCAGCACATAGGGAACCCTAGCAAACCTATACATTTTTGAAACCTGGACACCCAGGAGAATCCAGGATAGGGTGACTTGACTGGCTCTCACTGGGTTCTGTTACCCAGAATCCCTTGCAAACCTCAAAATTTGTTTCAAAAAATATATTTTCCTCAAATTTCTATGGTGGAAAGTTCTGGAATCTGCGTGGATCCACAAAATTCCACCCACCTCACGTTCCCCAAAGTCTTCTTATAAAAAATTGTACCTCACTTGTGTAGGTAGACCTAGTGCCCGTGACAGGAAATGGCCAAAAACAAAGAGTCGACACACTATATTTTCACAGTGAAAACTGACACTATTTTGCAAAGTGCCTAGCTGTAGATTTTGTACCCTAGCTCTGCCGGCACCTAGGGAAACCTAGCAAACCTATACATTTTTAAAACTAGATACCCAGGGATATCCAGGATGGGGTGACTTGTCTGGCTCTCACCAGGCTTTGTTACCCAGAATCCCATGCAAACCTCAAAATTTGTAATACAAAACACATTTTCCTCACATTTCTATGGTGGAAAGTTCTGGGGCCTGATTCACAGAAATAACTTAAGACAAAATCCTAAACTTACTACCATTTTGGAATTCACAGAAGGCACTTAGGGCCATGTGTATTAAGGTACCAATTAGCGATTCTGTAATAGCGATTTTTAAGAAATCGCTATTTCAGAATCGCTAATTGGTATGTATCAAGAAAATCGCAATTCTTTTACGATTTCTTGATATTCCTTAATTGCGAATTCTCAAATTGAGAATTCGCAATTAAGGAATCTTGTCCCATTCATTTCTATGAGCCAGGAGGCCCATAGGAAGGATTGGGAATTTATTCTCAATTTGCGATTCGCAATTTGTTAATCGCAAATTGAGAATAATTTCAAGGGTGCAGGGGTGTCCAAAGGACACCCTGTTGCACCCCTGAAATAAGCATGAATGAATGAATGAAACGGATCTTATCTTGCGCAACTTAGCCAGAGTGGGCGTCAAGGCGCCTAAATCCAATAAGGCAGCTAAGCCCCCCTACAGTACACTCTACAGCATTCTCTCATTGATAGGCCCTATTAAAAAGGCAAGTTTTAAGAGCCTTTTTAAATAACTCAATTGTAGGAAGGGTTTTTATTTCGATAGGAATCGAATTCCAGAGCTGAGGGGCCACCACAGAGAAGGCTCTGGCTCCCCATCTGGCTAGCTTGAAACGCGGAACAACAAGTTGGCAGAGTCCCGCAGAACGAAGGCCTCTTGCAGGAACATAGCGCATAAGGAGAGAGCTAATAGCACTAGAGGAGCCTCCTGTCACCGCTCTGTAGGCCAGACACAGAACTTTAAAACAAATTCGGTGCTGGACAGGAAGCCAGTGGAGTTCTTTCCTGGCTGCCGTAGCAGAAGAGGTTTTAGGAAGAGCCAGGACAAATCGGGCTGCAGCATTCTGCACAACCTGCAGTCGATGGAGGAGGCTTTTATTGGCTTCCATATATAGAGAATTACAGTAATCTAACCTCGATCCTACCAGGGCAACTGCAACCTGTTTACGTGCCTGGGGGGAGAGATACCCGCGGATCTTATTGAGTATCCTGATCACACCCCAGCAGGTAGCCACGGTCCTGTTGGCTTGCAGGGAGAAAGAGAGCGAGGTATCGAAAATGACACCCAGGTTTCTGGCAGATTGGGAAGGGGTGGGGCAGATGCCAAGAGAAGATGGCCACCACTCACTTGACCAAGCGTCTTGGTCCTTCCCAAAGATCAACACCTCCGTCTTTTCGCCGTTCAGTTTCAGGGAATTTATAGTCATCCAGTCTGCCACATACTGCATGCATACCCTGAAACCGGCGGCAGAGGTCCTGACAGAGGAGTGAGCCAGTGAAACCATAATCTGGGTGTCATCAAGCACGGGTGCACATGTGGTGCACATACATGCCCTAAGGGCATGTATGTGCGTCACATGGCACTTAGAAAGATGCAAAAATGGGCATTTTTCAAGAAATTCGCAAATTACCACCAACTTAAAGTTGGTGGTAATTTGCGATTCCTTAGGGACAATTAGCCATTTTCTTTAGCTTCATACATTGCATTTAAGGAATCGCAAAATTAGCAATTCCTTAAATGCAATTGTAAAATAAGGAATCACAAATTTTGCGATTCCTTATTTTGCACCGGATTTTCATTCATACATCCCATTTAGCAAATTTGCATTGGCAAAGGCTGAAATTCTGCGAATTTCGTCCTTTGCGAATGCGAATTTGTATGATACATATGGCCCTTAATCATTTTGGTATTCACAGAAGGCACTTACTCATTTCGGTATTCACAGAAGTTAGGATTCCTAACTTTAGGACTCCTAAATGCCTTCTGTTAATACCGAAAGTCTAAAAGTCAGGAATTGTCTCAGTTTAGGAGTAGTAAAGTTAAGACTCCTAACTTTAGGACTCCTAAACTGATTTTGTCTTAAGTTAGTTCTGTAAATCGGGCCCCCGGAATCTGCCTGGTTCCACAAAATTCCAACCACCCCGCATTCCCCAAAGTCTTCCGAGAAAAAAAGGTACCTCATTTGTGTGGGTTAGCCTAGTGCCCTTGACAGGAAACAGCCCAATTCACACCACATTTTCACGGTGAAAACTGGCCTTTTTTTCAAAGAGCCTAGCTGTAGATTTTGAACCCTAGCTCTGCCGGCACATAGGGAAACCTAGAAAACCTATACATTTTTTAAAACATGACCCCCAGGGGAATCCAGGATGGGGTGACTTGTCTGGCTCTCACCAGGTTATGTTACCCAGAATCCCTTGCAAACCTCATAATGTGTCCAAACAAAACACATTTTCCTCACATTTCTGTGGTGGAGAGTTCTGGAATCTGTGTGGATCCTCAAAAATCCACCCATCCCAAATTCCCCAAAGTCTTCAAATAAAAATGGTACCTCACTTGTGTGGGTGGGTTAAGTACACGCAACAGGCAAGGGCCAAAAACCTATTGAGGCGACATCAAAATTACCTCTCACAAAACAACCTGTTTTTTCAAGGGGGTGCCATTAGATTATAAGCCCCGGGCTCAGCGGTCATCTAGGGAAACCTACCAAACCCACACATTTCTGAAAACTAGACACCCAGGGGAGTTCAGTAAGGTATCGCTTGCATGGATTCCCCAACATTTCCCTACCAAGAATCCCCTGCCAACCTCAAATTTTGTTGAAAAATCAATTTTTTCTCACATTTCTGTGTGGGAAGTTGTAGGATCACCGAGCTGACACAAATTACCTACCACCCAGTGTTCCCCAAGTTCTCCCGATTACAATGGTACCTCACTTGTGAGGGGAGGCATAGTTGCTGCAACAGGAAAAGGCCCAAATTGTACTGTGGAGACTTCAAAATTACCTACAGCTAAACTACCTGCTTTTGGGGGCGGTACCTGTTGTTTTGGTCTCGGGCTCGCCGCCATCTAAGGAAACCTACCAAACCCACACATTTCTGAAAACTAGGGACCTCATTTATGAGAAATGACGCATCGCTGCGTGAAAGCAGCGATGCGTCACTTCTCAGTGCGCACTCCTTGCGACATACCTAATGCGTCATATTTAATGTACGACGCATCATGTCGCAAGGAGTTACAGATACGTCAGAAATACTGACGCAAAAGAGAAGCATTGCTGGAGTGTGTCACAAAAGTGATACAACTCCAGCAATTCGTCCTTTCACATGGGGAAAGCCCCATGTGAAAGGGCCTGCGTCAGTCTCACACCTGCTGAGAGGCAGGCGCAAGATTTTGACGCAACAGCGTCCTAAAAGTGACGCAGTGAACACTATTACGAGGCTTTTTGCGGGGGAACGCCCCCTCTGCATACATTATACCTGACGCAGGTATAATGCAGAGCAGGGGTTTACAAAGTGACACATCTGCTTAGATGCGTCACTTTGTAAATAGTGCAAAAAGGAGGCATGTTTTACGCCACCGATGCGTCACAAAAAGTGACGCATCGGAAGCGCAAAACTGACGCAAGGCCTCATAAATGAGGCCCTAGATGCCCTGAGGAGTCCAATGAGGAATGGCGTGCGTGGATCCCCCAAAGTTTCCATATCCAGAATCCCCTGCAAACCTCAAATTTAGCACATATATTTGTGTGGAATCACCGTGCGGCACAAATACCCCACAGCGCTCTCCTTAGTGTCCCGAGTAAAATGATACCTCACTTGTGTGGGTGTCCAATGTAGAATTGGCTAAAAATATATTTAAAACAAAATTGTAGGGCTTAGAATTCTCTGTGCTGTACCCTAATCCCCATGTTTTGGGCTCTTCCCAGTCACAGGTCCGTGCCCCACCCACACAAGTGAGGTATCATTTTACTTGGGAAACTAAGTGAAACGCTGTGGGTTAGGACATTTGTGCCGGCATGGTAATTCCACCCACAAATATGTGGAAAATGTGTTTTTTTCAGATAAATTTGAGGTTTGCAGGGCATTCTGGGTAGGAAAACGTTGGGGATCCACGCAAGCCATACCTCGCTGGACTCTCCTGGGTGTCTATTATTCAGAAATGTGTGGGCTTTGTAGGTTTCCAAGATGGCCACTGAGCAAAGGGCCAAAAAACTAGGTGACCCCCATGCAGAACCATGTTGTTTTGTGATAGGTAACTTTAATGTCTCCACAATACATTTTGAGCCCTTGCCTGTCACGGGTACCTGACCCACCCACGCGAGTCAGGGATCATTTTTATTGGGAGACCTGGTGGAATGCTGGGTGGCAGGTAATTTGTGGAGCCACATAGATTCCAGAACTTTCACACACAGAAATTTGAAAAAAAAGTGATTTGTTCAGCTATACATGAGGTTTGTAGGGGATTCTGGGTATGAAAAATTTGGGAGGCCCACAGAAGCCATACCTCACTGGACTTCACCGGGTGTCTAGTTTTCAGAAATGTGTGGGTTTGGTAGGTTTCCCAAGATGGCCACCGAGACCGAGTCCAAAAATCCAGGTGACTCGCCTTTCAAAACCAGGTTGTTTTATGATCGGCCATTTTGATTTATCCTCAATACATTTTGGGCCCTAGCCTGTCACAGGTACTTGACCCGCCTACGCGAGTGAGGTATAATTTTGATCGGGACATAGATTCCAGAACTTTCCATCACAGAAATGTGAGGAAAATGTGTGTTTTTTAACAAATTTTGAGGTTTGCAAGGGATTCTAGGTAACAGAACCTGGGAAGAGCCAGACAAGTCACCCCATCCTGGATGCCCCTGGGTGTCTAGTTTGCAAAAATGTATAGGTTTGCTAGGTTTCCTTAGGTGCCAGCAAAGCTAGGGTAAAAATCTACAGCTAGGCACTTTGCAAAAACAGAGCACGATTTCACTATGAAAATGTTGTGTGTTCACGTTGCGTTTTGGGCCGTATCCTGTCACAGGCACTAAGCAGACCCACGCAAGTGAGATACTATTTTTCTTGGAAGACTTTGGAGATGCGGGTGGGTGGAATTTTGTGGATCCACACAAATTCCATACCTTTCCATAACAGAAATGTGAGGAAAATTAGTTCTTTTTTTACAACGTTTGAGGTTTGCAAGGGATTCTGGGTAACAGAACCTGGGGAGAGCCAGACAAGTCACCACGTACTAGATTTCCCTGGGTGTCTAGTTTTAAAAAATGTATAGGTTTGCTACGTTTCCTTGGGTACTAGCTGCGCTAGGACCTAAAATCCAGAGGTAGGCACATTCCGCAAAAAGTCTGTGCCTAGTGGGCTTTCTACCGCCCGGGGGATGTGGGAAATCGGGAGCTATTACCCGATATGCCCCCAAGGGGGGGTTAGAAAGACTAGCTATTTTGTTTGGGTGGGTGGGGACATTGGGATGCACATTGTGGGCAGCCCCCACCAATACGTATAAAAAAAGCCAGTATAATTGCTGGTGGCACGTGGGTTCCCTGCCCCCCGGGGTGGCAGGGAACCCATCTACCTCCTGGGTGGGACATAAATACAGTGGCATCTTTTTTGGTGGGGTGGGGGCATTGGCATTCCCATTATGGGCAGCCCCCACCCCTGAATTGTGAAAAACATTTACCCCTCATGCTTAGTGGGTTTTCTACCCACCTGACGGGGCAGACACTGGGGCTATTGCCCCCATCTGCCTCTCAGGGGGACAGAAAGACTGTGGTAATTTTTTGGGGGAAGGGGCTGCCCAGAATGGTCATACCAATGCCTCCACTCCCCCAAAAAAACTAATCCCTGTGGCCTAGTGGGTTCCCCCCCCCCCTGGTGGCAACTGGGAGGGCTACTGTCCCTTTCACCCTCCTAGCCCCACGAGCACTTAAACATTCAGACTGAAACCAAATTTCAGTTTTGTTTTCCGTCTAGTGAGACAGCGCGCAATGCGTGCCTCGTCATTAGACTGAAAACCTGTGAAGGGCCCTGAGAGGTTGGGGAAGCTCTTCCCCACCTCCCGAGGCCCAAAACAAATGTTGGAAATCCCTCATCTGTTTGAGACTTACTTCCAGCCTTGGCACACACACTGAGGGTCACTCTCCTTTCCTCACTGATTCTTGGCTGGAGCCAGAACACAC
Source organism: Lissotriton helveticus (assembly GCF_964261635.1). Classification (NCBI taxonomy): domain Eukaryota; kingdom Metazoa; phylum Chordata; class Amphibia; order Caudata; family Salamandridae; genus Lissotriton; species Lissotriton helveticus. The sequence goes on from NC_136068.1 coordinate 1,941,504,158, forward strand.
TGATCAGTCTTGGTGCACACTCAGATTCATTGTTTAATCTTGGCATATCCTGAGAACCACTGGTTGATCTTGGCAAATAAGTAGAGCCACTTACCATCTTGGCACACACTGAAACTCAGTGACCTGTCTTGCCACACACTGAGACTCATTGACCAGTCTTGTGAAACACTGAGACTCAGTGACCAGTATTCTCACACACTGAAACTCAGTGACCAGTCTTGGCACACACTGAGACTCAGTGACTAGTCTTGGAAGACACAGAGACTCAGTGACTAGTCTTAATTCACACTGAGACTCGTTGACCAATCTTGGCACACACTGAGACTCAGTGACTAGTCTTGGCACACACCGAGACTCAGTAACCAGTCTTGGCACACATCGAGACACAGTGACTAGTCTTGGCACACAGAGAGACTCAGTGACCAGTCTTGGCACACACTGAAACTCAGTGAGCAGTCTTGGCACACACTGAGATTCAGCGAACAGTCTTGGTACACACTGAGACTCAGTGACCAGTCTTGGCACACACAGAGACTCAGGGACATGTCTTGGAAGACACAGAGACTCAGTGACTAGTCTTAATTCACACTGAGACTCGTTGACCAATCTTGGCACACACTGAGACTCAGTGACCTGTCTTGGCACACACTGAGACTCAGTGACCTGTCTTGGTACAAACTGAGACTCAGTGACTAGTCTTGGCACACACCGAGACTCAGTGACTAGTCTTGGCACACACTGAGACTCAGTAACCAGTCTTGGCACACATCGAGACACAGTGACTAGTCTTGGCACACAGAGAGACTCAGTGACCACTCTTCGCACACACAAAGACTCAGTGACCTGTCTTGGCACACACTGAGATTCAGTCACTAGTCTTGGTAGACAGAGAATCAATGACTAGTCTTGGCACACACCGAGACTCAGTGACCAGTTTTCGCACACAGAGAGACTCAGTGATCAGTCTTCGCACACACAAAGACCCAGTGACCAGTCTTGGTACACACTAAGACTCAGTGACTAGTCTTGGCACACACTGATTGTCATTGGAGTGACTTGGCACACATTAACTGAGGATATTACAGGCTGTTCTGTGATATTGTACTTCAGCTACAGGCAGGCGATCCACTCCGACATTTAAAGTTAAACACCAAACTTTGTGTTTCTTCTCCAGGTGGTGAGGAGATCCCTCGTCTAAGGAGACAGGCGATAACCCTCGGAGTGATGATTGCCGTCAACGTATTCATAAACATCGTGCTCTACCGTCTGGGTAAGAAGTGTGGAGTTGACTTTCAGACACCCTAAGACCCCCATGGCACATGAAAGGGCCTCTCTGCCTCAGACATGATTAGAAAAACCACAGATAAAAAGAAATAGAGGCTCCTGACTCTACATTGTAACCACAGAATTACAGTGAGGAGGTGGTCGTCGGCCACAGCAGTAATGTCTGATTCAAAGATTTGTCTTAAACATTGTTTAATATGTACATTCTGCTGGATGATGAAGATGGAGATGATGATAATTAAGTGTTCCGAGTGCTGAGAGTTACTGATGGTCAATCATGAGGGTTAGGATGCTGATGATGGAGATGATATTGATGCTGATGATGATGATGATGATGATGATGATGATGATGATGGAGATGATGATGCTGATGATGGAGATGATGTTGATGGTGATTATGATGATGATGATGATGATGATGACGGAGATGATATTGATGCTGATTATGATAATGATGATGATGATGGAGATGATATTGATGCTGATTATGATAATGATGATGATGGAGATGATATTGATGCTGATTATGATAATGATGATGATGATGGAGATGATATTGATAGTGATTATGATTATGGTTATTATTATTAGGTGTTAAGTGTACTGAGTGTTAAGAGTGACATAAGGCTCCTGAAGGGGGCGCCCTTGTTAGTGATTGATGATAATGCGTTAGAAAGTGTTACTGTGAGGAGCTGTCGCGGATGAAATGTGAAAGTGCTGTAAATACTGTGACAAGTTTGCCTGGCATATGATGTCCACTATTCTAGTGGGTACCGTGCACCACTCCAAACGACCCTTATTGGTGGTAGGTTTAGACAACCTTTATAGAAAGCTATCCTAGTGGTATCTGTGGAGAGCAGCCTTCGGGCTAAGTCTTGAAGGAATGTAAAGCAGCTTGTTTTACCAGTCTAGAATCACATGAATGATTGCATGAAAGAGAACCACACCAGGAATATATATAAAATATATGTATTTATTCTAAACACATCCCTCTAGTCTCTTTATGAGGATAGAGGCAAAAGTACAATACAGGAACTTAAGTAGCACAAAGTAAATTAGCAAAGTATACATGTTGCCCTAGGGGCCTCACAAACCATATACTAAGAAAGTGGTATAAGAACCACGTAGAGCATAGAGATGCAGAGTGAAGGGTCTGGTAATGAATAAGAAAGACTCAGTATTAATAGCGCATTGAAGGTAAACATGTCTAACCCCTGCACCTGCACTACTGGAGGGAGGAGAGGGCTGAAGCACTTCCTGTTTATTGTCAGTGAAGTCAATTAGGGCTCTGCAGTTGGGGCAGGAAAATAAATTCAATCCTTCCTTCCTCAGTTAATCTCTCCTGTTTATGTACAATTTCTCTCTCCCCTCTCTCCCCCTCCCCTCTCTCCTTCTCTCCTCTCTATATCTCTCCATCTCTCTCCCCCTCCCCTCTCTCCTTCTCTCCTCTCTCTCCCTTTCCCTCCCTCTCTCCCTCTCTCCCTCTCTCTCCCTCCCTCTCTCCCTCTCTCTCTCCCTCTCTCTCCCTCTCTCTCCCTCTCTCTCCCTCTCTCTCTCCTCTCCCTCCCTCTCTCTCTCGTCTCACTCTCTCTCTCCCTCTCTCTCGCCCCCTCTCTCTCCCTCTCCCCCCCTCTCTCTCTCTCTCTCTCTCTCTCTCACTCCCTCCCTCTCTCTCTCTCTCCCTCTCTCCCCCTCTCTCTCTCTCTCTCTCTCTCTCTCTCTCTCTCTCTCTCTCTCTCCCCTCTCTCCTGCCCCCCCTGCAGTGGAGAGAGCAGTCTTCTACAGCCCCAGGGTGCAGAGCTGTGCTGGGCTCCCAGACGAGGCTGGAGAGTGTCCAGGGTCTTCCCAGAATCCTCTGCGCTCTCTTCTGAAAACCTCTCTCTGCCTCCATCCAGGTAAACACCCTTTCATCTCTTGTTTCTGCATGTTGTGGTACATGCCATGTTCATGTGTGTTGGGGTTCAGCCATGTTAGTGACGTCACTCTGGGACAGTAGATGCTGAAAGTGAGGGCGGGGCTTGATGACGCAGGGATGACGCAGTCTGGGGTAGTAGTGGTAAATGCAGGCTTCTTACTACTACTGAGTGCAGCTCGATGAACATATCTGCCTCAAACCAGTGGAGTAGCAAGGATGAAAAGAGCAACCCTGGGGCCCCTCATAGCCCTGGGGCCCCTCACAGCCCTGGGACCCTCACAGCCCTGGGGCTCCTTACAGCCCTGGGCCCCGGTGCCACTGCACCTGCTGCACATTGGTAGATACGCCCCTGCCTCACCCCCTTCCACCTTACACTCTGACATGTAAATATGTTCCTAGCATGTCATGTTGTATGTACTAGTCTGTTCAAGCTCACACCCCTCACAGTCCTTCCTCCCTGGTCTGTGGTTCCTCCAGCACTGCTGATGCTCTTGTGTTACTGTGGACAGCACTTCTATCCACAGCTGTGCAGAGACACAAACACACAGAGGGTTGTGTGTCAGTGCCATGGACTAAAGTAATGCCTGACTTTAATATAGTGTCTAAAATATCATTTACAAAAAGTGAATCTCTTTGAGTGTAGATTTTCTGACTCTAATGTGTGATTCTTAAGGCTCAATATCTCTGTCAGACAATATGTATTCCACAATATTCTGCTGCCAGACCCACAAAGAGGAGTCACTCTCAGGTCACAACAAGCATTTCAACACTTTGTTGCATGAACCACTTCATCAGTTGATCTGGACTCCTCTCGTTTTCTCTTTCTCTTCCTCTCTGACACCCGTTCTCTCTCGCTTCCACTGTCTCTGCCAACTCTCTGCCTATCATTTATTCATTTATCGATTTCACTCTCTTTCTCTCTTTCTCTATTAATGTTTCTCTCCCTTTCTTTTTTCTTTCACTGCTTTTCCCTTCCTCAATCTCTCTGTACCCGTCTCTTCCTCCTTCACTCCTCTCTGTACCTGTCTCTCCCTCCCCCGGTCATCTGAATCTCTGTACCTTTCTCTCCCTCCTCTCTCCTTCTATCTCTCTGTATTGTCTCTTCCTTCATATTTCGATACCTGTCTACCCCTCCTCCCTCCCTTCCTCATTCTCTCTGTACCTGTCTCTCCCTCCTCGGTTCCTCTCTGTACCTGTCTATCCCTCCCCCTCTCACTGTCTCTCTGTACCTCTCCCTCCCCCTCTCTCTGTCTCTCTGTACCTGTCTCTCCCTTCTCTATGTCCCTGTCTCTCTGTCTCTCCCTCCTCTGTACCAGTTTCCCAGTACAACCTTCCTGACAGACAAGGACGTCTCCCTGGACAGAGCTGCCCCAGGGTGAGGAATGAGCCTGAAACAGAAGATTCCTCTCCATGGAGAGATTTACAGCCTCATCTGAGACAGACTCTGTGTCTCCACAGAGGTGAGAGAAATGTACCTTTTAACTTTCTACACACATTTGTTTTTCAATAAATATACATGTTGTTCTGGATATTTACATGTTAAATACAAGACTGGAACAGAATACTATTTGTTGTGAATGTACTTTTTGCAGGTCACTGCCTTTCATACATTGAAACCACCTGTGCTCTTGGACAGCACTGAACACACACTCTGCATATACTTCAGGTTTCCATTGCTTGCCCTTTTTGTAAACACTGACATCCGTCAGATAGACACAGGATAAACAAAATTAGAATAGAAGTAATATGGTAATTCTCTGTCACTATGTAAACTATACAAAGTACTATCACACTATGGTTAGGGTTGTCTGGCAAGCGAGCTAGAAGGAGTGTGTTTGGAGGTGCGCTACTTACAATATTTTGAAAGAGTTTGATTATTTTTAATTGAACGGTATAACTATAACTTTGTAATTTCTAATCGTGCAATTTGATTAATTTTTATAGGAAACAAAAGATTCCTTAACTATAAGTAAGCTTTAACGTTTGTCTTTTCTTTAAATTTCAAAGATATTTTAAAATTTTTAATAAAATGTGTTTCAAATCATAGAGTCCAATCTCATCGAGAGGAGTGTTGTTACGTAAAGGGTTGTATCATACAGAGAAGGACTGTGTCACATGTGTAGTGTTTTAGAGTGGAGTATTGTAAAGTGTAATACGGTAGAGTAGAGTGGGATAGAGAACAATGAATTAAAGCATGATAGAGTGGAGTGGTGCCTCGTACAGTTGAGTGGCTCGTATATACCAGTTCAGTGGCGTAGCGTACAGTCAT
>NC_136068.1:1941514625-1941697125 GCF_964261635.1 Lissotriton helveticus
TACACGGGGAGCTTCACGGACGGTTTCGCAAATGTATGTCAGGAAGACGGCATGATGGCCGGGCCGATAACAAAGCTCCACACGTAGCTTAAAAATCCACACATAAGAAATGTACGATTTGTTATAAAAAAATATACATCAGTATCAGAGTTCAGCTGGTGTGCGATGTGCGAGCGGGGAGCAGCAGCCTTCGAAGTGTGTTTGGGGGGGAGAGGCAGCTTTGAAGGTGTAGCAGGGATTCCGTTCTGACACAGAACTGTGCATAGAGACTTGGAACCTCAGTGAATTAGGGTGTGCCAAAACTCACCTTAGTACCCAAAATCCCCTAACAGACTAGCTACAGTGTCTCATTGGTCATTACAAACTCCCAATGCTTAGACAAACCAGAACATGGACTTAGAACACCTCAGGTAACGTGGAACACATGAACACTCTTTCGCTCTACAATAATTTCAATCCAGAACAAGGAGTAAATGAGGGCGCGTGCACATTTGAAATTTTTATTTTCTAATGCAGTGTTCCCAAGCGCAGTATCTTAGCTAATACAAGCAAACATATTATAAGAAACAAAGTAATCAGCATAGTTACTAGTCCATAGAAAACAAAGGGAGAAAGCATGTTAAAATGCTAGAGGGAAGAACGCTGCAAGACACCTAATTCTCACCCTCCCTTGCTAGTATATTATATTATATCTAAGAAGGTCTCTTTGGGTTTTAGCAGGGCGGCCCCATACCTCAGATCCTAGTGGTAAGGGATCAAATCATCTTCCACCAGCTCTCTGCATGCGAAGCATCATCAAGTGTGTGTATTCTCTGTGCGTTGCAATATTAAACGCGCCTAAAACCAAAGTTTGGCCGCAGCTGCATGTAGGTTATGTCTCGAACATGCGAAGATCAGACCTCACAACAACCACTGTGTTGAGATATCCTTGAAGGCCTCGGCACTCACTGTACAGACACAGCTCGCCAAGCAAAGCTGATATCAGATCAACAACATATTATTCTCATGTGAAGCAAAACATTCTACTAGACTCAAAGCTAAAATAACAAGTATGTGCCGTGTGCAGAAGCAGCAGAAAGGTAAAATGGCATTTAAACTCTTAATAAGCTCATGATAACTTAACACAGTGTGTAGGCAAAGCATATCAATATGACACCCTCCCTTGATCCGAGCACGGATAAGATAAGATAAGATAAGATAATGGGCACATTTCGAAATGCAGAGTTCAAGAACGATAGTCAGTTTAAATTTGAGTAAGTGAAAAAAAAAAATCACCCAAAAAAACCAAAATCTCATAACCATGACAGTTTAGTCATCGCCTTAAACAAAGTCAATAGGCCTGGGGCGCAAAAACATTTTTTATCATAGTTCCCCCCCCAAAAAACAAAAAAAAAATTCAAAGTCAATAAAGGTATCAACAGACCTCAGCCTAACATTGAATATGCAAAATAAGCAGCAACAGCTTCCAAAAGGAAGTCACTGTTCTCATCCGAAAATAATTCAGCCATCCAATTCAATAGCGGGAAAGAACAGACATGCTCTTCAATTACCGGAGCCTCTAGCGCCATCAGAGGACAACTCGTGGGTTCTCGATGAAGCAGTGTGCCAAGAATTCTTGCGCCGCTGCGAACACATTCCAACGACCCAGTATTCCATGCATCGCTGCAAAGGCCATAATCCCTCCATCACAACAAAGCAATTCATGACCAACTAAGGGGCTCATGAGCTGATTATAATCCACATCAGGAGACACCACATTGAAGAGAAACAAATCCAGGGTCCAGTCGAAATCGCAGCTCAGGCAATGAAGAACAGGCTGGACACATGTAAAATAGGAAAATCGAAACGATAATCCATAAGCTGCACTTAAGGTGGCGAGCGGCAGCGCTCCATAGTATTCAAGCATCCTGTTGCGAAACAGTGCCAGCCGCGACAGCTCATCTTGGAACACAGGATGTGCATCCATTTTGAATAAAGCAAAACAGCAAAAGAACGCCTGCAGCCAGCGCCAGTAAAACGGGAAATCCACCAAATAGGCTGGAAAAAATCGAATGCAAGAAAGCAGGAATGACCCCAAATATATTTTGAAATGAAGTCACAAGACCGCTGCTAACTCCTTTAAAAAAGTGTGCCAGCCCCGTTGAAGAGGATGCATTAAAGATTGTGGGAATTAACTCACCGAAATGCAATGGTGAGTCTGTATTTAATAAAGCATGCACCTCTGTGCGGGTGTTAGCTACGTGAAGGACAAATGTTTCACAAGCAGATGTGAGGGCAACTTCTTTTTGGGACAATAGAGCTCTTATGCGACTCATCCTATTGAACTCTGCTTTCATGGTCGGAATCCTCGGCCAGATGGAAACATCCAGCTTCCCATGCGTGGGTGGATACATCACATTTTTACAGCAAACCACACGCTCACTGACGGTAATGACATAATCAATGCCTTTTATTAACCCACAGCAATCCTCATTGTTCAATAGTAAATAACTCCCATTTGCCAGTAATGTGAATGTGGGAACGATAGCGGGCACGGGGTACCTTTCAAAACACAGGCTAAATTAGGCTTGTCTTGATTACATGAGCCGTGTAATTGGATATGTCTACACATTAATGAGTGATCCGGTGTTTCAGTGCATTCTTCACCTTTTAAATAAACTTCCTTGCCCTCCCTAATGCATCTATATGTAAAAGGAAGCGACCAGGCTTCATGGAGATAGGAGCTACCAAGAGGCTCGTATCTACCAATGGCAAAATACTTCATACAATTTTTAAACTCGGAAAGAGCAAGCAGTAGAGTTATTAACCCGTGGATAAACCACGTTGCAGCAGTGGCCTCTGCCACAGAAAATGGTAAGGACTCTAATCGTTCAATGTGTAACATGGAAAAAGATGCATCCTTCATTGAAAGTAAACATTGCTTATCAGTCAAATTAAACGGGGCAAATAGAGACGAGACATTCATGTAATTCCAAGGCACTTTACCGGCTTTGAGCGTCTGTAGGGTCCAAGCAAACTGCATAACAGAACGCAATTGATTTTGACCATGGTATAATACCGACATTTCATCTTGCACAAAATTATGGAAAAGCACGTTCACAGCGTGCTCTCTGTTTTTCTGGAGACTAATGATCTGCTGCACCCTTCTCAATCTGGATTCCGGACCAATTTGAGTACCGAGACGGCGCTTTTAGAAGTGTCTGAGGCCATTAAGGAGGCTCTGGACTCTGGAGGTAAAGCCATGCTTGTCATGCTTGATCTGTCGGCGGCTTTTGACACCGTCCCCCATGAGGGGCTCCTCGCCAGACTTTATAACATCGGTCTGAGGGGGACGGTGTTCAGCTGGTTTGCATCTTTCTTAGCTGGCCGTCGACAAACGGTCTGGGTCCCCCTAGCTCAGCTGAGATGCCGCCACTGGGTTCTGTGTTGAGCCCGACTCTTTTTAACATCTTTATGACCCCCTTGGCGGCACTGGCGGGGTCTTTTGGGGCCCAGATCGTTTCCTACGCCGATGACACCCAGCTTCTCTTCACATGTAGGAGAGGCGAGGACTTCGGTGGAGAGAGCATTCGGGACTGTCTCGGGCGGTATTCAATTGGTTTCAGCAGAACAGCCTGAAATGTAACTCTGACAAGTCGGAGGTGCTGTTCTTTGGCTGCACCGCGGACCCTGATTGGCAGGCATGGTGGCCGATTGATATGTTTCCTCCTGCTCAGGCATCCCAGGTGGCAAAAAACCTGGGAGTTAAGATCGATAACAGTCTGACGATGAGATCTCAGCTCCTCGGCCTCATGGGTACATGTTTCGGTATCCTTAGGATGCTCCGGAAGTTCCTCCCTCTGCTCACTGAAGAGCACAGGAAGATCACGGTGCAAGCTTTGATTGGCTCCAGGCTGGATTATGCCAACGTGCTCTATCTGGGTCTCCCGGATTATCTTGTGCAGCGATTACAGGTCGTGCAGAATTCCGCGGCGCGTGCCATTTTTGGACTCCGCAGGCGAGCCAGAGTGTCCGGCCTTTTACAGTCACTCCATTGGCTGCCTATCCGGAAGCGGATAGCTTTCAAGGCACTGACCCTGGCCCATAAAGCGCTCTTCGGTCTGGGAGCCAAATATCTCCAACGCAGGCTTGTTCTTTATCACCCTAGCAGAGCTTTGCGCTCTGAATCTTTGTCTCTTGTGGTGGTCCCCCGAGTTAGGAAGGCCTGGATTGGGGGGCGCTCTTTTAGTTTGAGGGCGCCCCAGCTTTGGAACACTCTGCCATTGGCCTTACGCAGCACCTCTAACCTGCTGTCTTTTAGGAAGGGCCTAAAAACTTGGCTTTTTACCCTTTAGTTGTGTTTTCCGGTTGTTTCTGAATGTTTTCATCTGTTATGTTTTCTTTTATGAGCTGCCACTATAAAGCGCCGGGACACTCCGTTGGAGTAGCCGTGCGCTATATAAAAACAAATTTAACATAACATAACATAACATAACATAACATAACAGTATCAACAACAGATGACACAATATTATCCAATGTGTAAATGCGGGAAGAAAGTGTGTTAATGCTTTTATCTACCACTGTAAGCACTTTTTCTAAATTAGCCTGATCTATAGCCCTAATGCGGGTGGCCACCTCAATCTGGGATGTTTTCCAGAGTTCGTTATAAACAGCATATATCCATCTTTTAGATCTACCTTTAGCCGGGCTTTTTATGAAATCATTCAGATCAACATCGTCAGTCAGCTTAGATAAATGCAGTTTAACTGATGCTAAGGTAGAATGTTTGAGCCGATTCTGACATAATTTGCCTACCGAATAGGTAGTTACAGAATGGTCACTCTCAAAACAGGGATCAACCCTGACCTGTGTAAAGCCGTCAGCTAAACCCAGAAAACGATGTTGGCACGAGTCAGCTCTTCTGTGCCAGAGCAACCAGCCATTGGGATACAAACTGGATATGTTAAAGGACGAATTTAGCAACAGAGTTTGCAACTCTCTGATGGAAAATTTTGTAGTATTACCCCAACCTGAATATTCTTCCAAATCAGAGAAAGAAGGAGCATTCAATTTTTTAGAGGTAGCCAATCCAAAGCATGTTGTCTGCGAAATTGTAGAATTTAAAAACAACATATGATTCGGGATGATAAATGCACGGTGCAAAGCCTCAGTGCCTTGTACCTGCCAACTTTTAGAACCCCAAACAGATTTAAGGTCAACTGTTTCCTTCTACAACTCGTAGCCTCCAACAGCTAACTGGTCTAGAAAGGACTTCGAGTACAATAATTTAGTATCGGTAAGTCTAACTTTGGATATGGACTTTTCGGTCATTTTAAAATAAAATGCTTTGGGATTGGACTGATTAAAATCAGTAAAATAAGTGTACTTTTTCAAAAAGGTACCTGAACTGCCTTATATAGGAGCCGGACAATGTTCCCATTGTGTATAATTTACAGTGCTCCTCCTGGTATTAGTTTTATGTAGGTAGTGATTACCAAAATGTTGGTAACAAAATAAATCACCATAAATTGGCAGATTCCAAATACAAATCCTCAACATCAAAGGCAGCATAATATTTCAAATCAGAAAACAAAGCTTCTACGGCCTGAACATCCCTATCATCAGAATGTATGTTTTGTTTAACTACATCCCCCATGTTAACTCTAAGCACATTAGGGACATTGATAACATCAGTGGGGCCATGGATTTGAAATTTAACAGCATCCCATACAATCCCATCCAGGACAGGCCAAGCAGTGGTGTTAAAAAAAGCCAAGTCTCTCTTCAATCTGTGTGCAGAATGCGAGGAGGAATGGGGTGCCAATGTTCCATTGAGATGTCTAATGCATGTTCTCTCTTTGACATAGTGTACATTGACGATTCGTACAAAATAAAACACAAAACCAGTTCACATAAAAAGGTAAATCAAAAAAAGCACCAGCCAAATATATGTCCAAGGAGGAATCAAAAAATGTTTTTAAATAATCTTGCATAGACTGTAATCCGTGAAGGCTTTTCTGATGTGTGTGAAATAGTGTCAAATGAAAATCTGGATTCTGTGGACAAGCGAGTTTGTAAATCAGGCATTGATACGTCAGTTGGGTAAGTTTAGTTAGTTTCATCAAGTTGAGTACCAGGCAATGTACTCAATAAAGGACTAGAAATTGCAGGCATCTCGAGGGCAATCTCAGGCTCAGGATTCGAAGCCGTGGCCAATACAGAATTTCTCACAATCGAAGGACATGAGACTGCCGGTGTCATACTAAGAAGGATCGGCCACTCTGTGTATTTGATATTTATGATATTTATGGGTATTTATATAGCGCGGACGTTCGCTCCCAGGGGAGCATCTTGTCAATGGAGATATACCTGTTTTCCTTACGACCTGGAAGTGGTGGTAAAATGACTGTTCTTGTGCCCTTCACACCAAGCACTGGAACTGGAGCTCGATAAGAGGGACCAAATTCTTTCTTATTCTCGATCTTCTCCATAACCAATTCTCCAACTTGAGGTAGCCAGCCAACTAACGGGATCTGCAACGCATCATCTGAGGTGGAGGGCAAATGTTCCTTTGCAAGACTATCTCTCGTCTCTTGTAGAGTCTGTAAAACATTGCAATGTTCATCTACGTCAAAGGAGGCAGCAACATACATCTTGATACCAAAGAGCATTTCGTATGGGGTCCGCCAAACCCAGAGACCTTCTAGGGAGATTATTAAGCGCACGCTGCATGGCATTAAGGTGGGCCATCCAGTTCCTGCAAGTGCCTATAACTCGAGCTGTCAATGATTGCTTTAAATTACGGTTAATTCTTTCCACAACACTATTACCCTCAGGTCTGTATGGAGACAAAAACTTGACTTGGACCCCCAACGAAGCCATGGCATCCTTATACACCTTAGAGGCGAAAGCAGGATCCTGATCCGAATGGAAGGTACCACAGGCATAAATTCCTACAAAGACACATAAATCTCTTATGACAGTCCGTGAATCAGCGCTGCGGTGAGGCCATACCCATACAAAGCGTGTGCATGAATCAACTGCTACTAAGATAAACTTATACGCAGTATCAGAAGAAAAAGGACCGCAGTGATCTAAATAAACACAACCAAGTGGTTTATTAGAAATGAACATCTCTGTTTGGGGCGGACGCGCAGCAGTTGAAGGCTTAATCTGCTGGCAAATTTCACATTGAAGGAAATAATCACGCATCTGTTTGTACAGTCCCCGCCACCAAAAACGCTGTTGTAACTGAGCCACAGTGGCTGAAATGTCTGCATGCGCAGACGCAACTCCTTCATGGGCCGCTGTGAGCAATGTGTATCTGCGATCCACGTTGGGAATCAATCTCTCCCCAACGTCAGGTATTGTCACATAAGGAACCTTATCGGGACTTAAGTGGTATGTATACTTCGAAGGGAACCCCTTAGGATATTTACCTCCCTTCTCAGTTGCAGCAACAGCTGCCAAGATATCATCATCAATCTTACTTTTGGACTGTGTAACTGCTGCAACCAAATATGTCGATACTGCTGATTTTGCTGCCTCATCGGCAAGCGAATTGCCAACAGCGTGGACTCCCACGCGCTGATGACCAAGAGTATGAATTACAAACACGAGTGGCAATTGCTCCTTAAGCTCAGCCACTCGGACCCAGATCATTTTATGTTTTATTGTGCTACCCTTGGAATCACGAAAATCATTCTGAATCCAAAAGAACAAGTTCTCATTGTAAGACTGGACACAGTAGTAAGAATCACTTACAATAAGAGTCGTCACACTAGGATCAGCGTACTCCAATGCAAGCATCAGAGCATGAAGCTCTGCCAATTGTGCGGTGCAGTCCCCTAGAGTCTGCGTGTGCACGACTGTGGACTTGAACTCATCGTTCACCATGGCACCTACCACAATGGCGCAAGCGGAAACGTATGCGTGCTTAGACCCATGCGCAACTTGGGCTGAACCATCAGTGTATATGATGCAATGGAAATCCTCCAAAGGCCGCATAGCCAAAGGTGCTGGATGAACGAATTCATATTGCAAAAACTCCTGCGACTGTAAGGAGGCATCAAAAACAAAGGTGACATCCTGAGATGTCATGGATGCTGCCCATTGTATCCACCGAGGGTACAAAGCTTTAGAATTAGGTACACTGGCTTTCGTAACTGCTTCTAATGCAGGAAACGGGGTAACAACCAACATGCGTTTTCCCTGTGACAGAGCACGTTCCTTAAGAATCGCCATCTGCACTGCTGTCAAAACTTACTCCACAGTGGAAAATCGCATTTCAGCCGAAGTGTACAAGTGTGACTTGTAGGCAGTAGGTACTGTGTCTCCTTCGTTAAAAGTAAGGTAAGTGAAACCCACCGCCCCAGGGATGATTCTTATCACCAGGTTGGTGTGGTTATCACGAGTCAGTAAAAATTTAGATTCGAGCAGACCAGCCTGCAAAGATTGTTCTGGCAGCCAGCACGATCTGGTAAAAGTAGGTTGTATCAAAGCATACAAAGGCTGGATACGCTGGGCATATTCAAGAGTGTATGTCCTTTAAGTATGGGCGGATCTAGCGGATCTCGCGTTCGCAAATTTGCGTATTTACGGATTTGCAATCCGCAAAATCCGCGAACTCTCGCGGAATAGCGGATTTTTAAGTTTTTTGTGTTGGCGAGCGTTCGCGAGGATTTGTGGACCATTTCGCAATTGCGAACTTACTTTTCGGCTCGCAACGGCCGCGACTATGTTGTTTCTACGTCTGGTTTATCATCACAGGTTCACAGCACCCTCTGTTTCACCACTGCCACCCTCTGGTACACCCATGCCACCCTCTGGTACATCCTCACTGCCACCCATTAGGTTTGTTTATCACTGTATATTATGGGGGTGAAAAAAAGCAAGCACACCTGCCCTGCTTCAACTGCCATGAATTAATTTGGGGTTGATTAATGTGTCAGTGATTTTGAAACTTCCAGTCTGGCTGGCACCTGCTTCCTTCCTTATCTGTAATTTGCTTTCTGTTGCAGTGAAAGCAAGCACACCTGCCCTTCTTCAACTGCCATGAATTAATTTGGGGGTGATTAATGTGTCAGTAATTTTGAAACTTTCAGTCTGGCTGGCACCTGCTTCCTTCCTTATCTGTAATTTGCTTTCTGTTGCAGTGCAATTTTTTTTCACAGGACCTTTATGGTCTACTTGTAGCTATTCTATGAGCCTGCTGTTTGGGTCATAGCAGGGTCATAGAATAGTTGCAAATAGGCAACTGAACTCTGGAGGGGCCCCTCAGGAAGCACTAGAGTGAATGGTTACTAATGTTAAGTTTGAACTTTTGCACCTGGTGATTGCTTTCAGTTTAGCAAAAATCGTTTTTCTGCAATTTCGCGCGATTCGCGGGGCGCGAATCCGTGCGAGATCGATTTCGGAAGCCGCTAATGCGTGCGAATACATTATTTTTTTTTTGCGGCGTGTATGTTCGCGTGATTTTGTGCATGTTCGCAAGGCGCTTGTAGTGATACGTTTGCAAACTTACCCACGCGGTCGTACACGGGCGCGGCCATCTTGTTTGCGTGACATAATTCCGTTTCCGGCCGCTATGTGTAATCTCGCAAAGTGTGCTGCTCGCTAGTACAATTTCGCGCGTGATCGCGAGGAAAATCTCGCGCGAACTTACCCACGCGGTCGTGAATGGGCGCGGCCATCTTGTTTCTCATTCATTGCTATGGTTCTGGGCATGCTTTCTGTATCCTCTCTGAATCTCTGCCATCCTTTGCTTGTTTGAAGTTTATTTGATCTATTTTACTTATTATCTATCCCTCTATTTTTCTAGCTCTATATTTTTGTGTTTTCTGCTACTTTTAGTTAATTTTAAACTACTTTTTTAAACTCTTTTCTTTTCTTCTTCACTATTCTATTTCTTCTTTATCATTTAACTTTATTTCTGCCCAGACCATGGTAAAGGGAGCCGGGAAGCACCCTGAGAAGGGGAAGGGTCCCGCACCACGTGCCCGGCTTCCGTGCGGGCGTTTGAGGGGGGAGCAAGTGGTGCCACGGGAGATCTTTAGCGCGGAGGAGTTGGCCGCACTAATCTTCTACGTCCAGCGCCGCCTCCCCAAGACCATCCTGGGAGGCGGCAAGATCGCAACCGGCTATGGCATCCGGGAGCGCCGGAAGCGGTGGGAGAAGGTGTGCCGGGCCATGTTTAAGCTCTATGGGGTCCGGCGCACCTATAACCAGGCCACCCACCGCTGGACGGATGTCATGACCGGGAACGGGACTTGCTGGACGCGCTCGGCGTAGAGGTCCCCAGGCTTTGTGAGTAGTAGTAGCTATTCATCACTACTCTGTTTTATCCGGCTCTGTTATTTGCAAATCTTTGTTCTTTACCAAGAGCAATAATGCTGCCGATTACATTGCAGGTAAATTATATTTCAAAATCTTCTATGCATTTCAGGTGCACTGCTCTCCTTCTCAGTAGCCTTGCTTGCTACTATGCTTATTTGTTTTGTATTTTGTGTTCATTTCATTGGCCTGAGAAATTATGTATGAGTGTAGTGTAAAGATAAGAACTGCGTAATGCTAGACACTAAGGGTCATATTTTCAATTACCGGCGCATCCCTGCAAAGTAGCAGGGATGCGGCAGTAATTGTGCGCCATGCCACCACCACCCATTGGCCCAAAACGTCACAGAAGCCTTACGCATCTGTGCCGTAAAGGCGGCGCATTGCTGGAGTTGCGTGCCAACGATGGCGCAGCTCCAGCAATGCTCTGGGGTGCCCTATCTCCCCAATGCTGCATCAAGCCGTACGTCGGCTTCAAGCAGGCGCAGGGTTTGAGTCCCGCATCATTGTCCTAAAAGTGACTGGTTGACATCTTGTAGATTTCCCTCAGCCACTTTTAGGATTCGGTCCTGCGCAGGAACGCCCTCCCTTGCGCCGGAACGCCCCCTGATGGCGCAGGGCTTTACAACGTGATGCATCTCCCATATGCGGTTTTTTTAAATATATACGCCGCACCATGGCGACTCTTTTGTTCTGCCGCTGCGTCAAAAAAGTCACGCAACAATGGAGGAAAATGAGCCGCAAGGGACTTCTAAATCAGCCCCAACAGACTGAAGTCCAGTCCTTCCTTTAGACACATGGCTATAAGAAGAAATAGTGGTGGTGGTCGGTGGATTGATAGTTTGAGTATTCACTGATCTGCAAGCAGGATGGACTTTGTCTGTCACTTCGCGTGCTGCGGACTGCTGCCTGCCAGGCCTAGGCAAACCTTTTTAGTAGTCTGTTAATTGAGTTACATAGGAACTTTCAAAGTCAACGGTCCGCAAATCAGGCAATACGAATAACATAGTATACCACATGAGATAGGTCAATATATCCCGTGGAATAGTTGTCTATCTATTTGCTATTTCTCCAAAATATTTTGTTATTGTTCTTTTGAAATGTTTGGTTTGGTTGACAAATCTCATCCATGTTTTCTGATCTTTCTTTCTTTCATGTTGTACATCAGCTCCCCCCAAGGGCAAGAGGACACAGGAGGAGGAGGAGGAGGGTGCTGTTCAGGAGGATGCAGGCCAGGATTGGGCAGGCGAGGGCTCCTTTGCTGGCCCCAGTAAGTTTTAATTTTAATATAGAGTACCTATTTTTTCCTAGCGTTCCTCATTCGATTTTTTCTAAATCGTCTTTGATCTTCTTGTAGACTGGATCTAAATTCTTATCCTGCCTCGACTATGACTCCCTGTGGTATTACTAGATTATTCTTGTTAGTCTGTCTGTGTAGCTAACTAAGATTGCACATTTGGCAATTCCATTTGACTCCCATTCTAGTCAGCAATAGCTCTATGCACTGAGTGCAGTCCTCTGGGATTGTCCATAATGTCTTTTCAAGTCTTCTAAATGTTTATGCTTTGACAATTGCCAACAATAAAAAGGTGAATGACCACCAAGAAAGAATAAGATACTACTTTACTTTTGGTTTGGATAGGAGGACAATCCATTCTACTACTGTTGCAGGGACAAATCTGCACAAACCGAACTATGAACACTAAATAGTGCATTGTTTATCAATTATAATAGGCGCAGGTAGACTTTCTTTCCACATACCTCAATGATATCAGACTTTGAAGAACCCCCAATCTCCTTACTGACTAGATAGTGTGGCAGAGTCATTTAGCTCCCTAAGTCACCGATGATTGATCCCCAATGATCATTAGATTATCCTACGCAGGACAAGAGTACGGAGTCACAGTCAAGAAGTGTCAGAGGCACTCATGCTTGCAAAAATTCCAAAACCTTTAGCTCATCCACTCTAGTCTGGAGGACCAAAAACCACAGAGTCTATTTAAGTTTAAAAGCTTTATTAAAACTAAACACATTTATTAAAATCAACTTTGTCATAAAAGTAAACGTTTAACTGAAAATGGAAAAGTGCTTAGTGCTAACGATTAATTGGACACATTTCTTGTGGTCGAGCTGAGCTCTCACCTGGTTTGAACTTGAGCTTGACCCCGATCGTGTTCTTAGAAGTCAAGCTTCTGTTAGGAGAAAAAGTGTTGTGTGTTAAAAATAAAAAGCAAGCATTCATCAGTTGTGCCAAAAAGTGCAGGAAGACAACAGCCTTCCCTGGAAAAAGGGACATTTTTACTGTAGAGTATACAGTTACAAATTATTACATTGTATTTCGTTTTTTTTAAATTTCTTTATTCCTCCTAGACCAAATATTATATAGTAGTGAGTGGTGTATTCTAACATTCTTAAATGTACTTTGTAGGTGGAACATCTGGTGGCGGGGCCAGAGCGGAGGTGGTGGATGAGGAGGACAACACTTCTGGGGAGGAGGCGGTGCGAGTGCCGGACGACACCAATGTGCCTGTGAGGGTTCACACGGTGGTGGCGGGCAGAGGTAAGCTATATATTCCTTACTTATTGAGATTGAAGACTGCATAGTGTGCTTTCTGCACGGGTGTATTATAAATCAACCAGGTAGTAGCCTCCTCTAAATGTACTTCGACTTAGCTGTGAAGTTTTTGGCGAGAAGAATCCCAATAAGATCTGAGATGAACTTGATGGATGGGATGAACGAAAAGTGAAAGAAGGGTGTAAGTAAGTGTGGAAGAACGAGAAATTTTATGATGGCTGGCAAAGAAGAATGATATGTGTTTGCTTGGTCCCCGTGGTGGCTGGGAAGGAAAGAATATGGTATGGTGCATGGCTGGGTCAATGATGAAGCAAGGATGGGTGAAAGGACAACAGCCTGGGTGGGTGAAACAGAAACTGTATGTGTGCATATACTTTGAATGGATGGATGCCTGGAGCATGGTAATATCTGACTCTTAGATAGCACATGTGTATCTAGAGAGAGTAGATGGTCGCTGGATGAACTAATTGTTACCTTGAAGAGCATGTAACACCGCACCCGCACGTCCGTTCCAGTGTAGGGAAGGCAAGGAAAATAAATTGGAAATTTGTCCAATACTACCATGAATAGTAGCAGTAGTTTGTATTGCACTGCAAGCACAGCATATATCCGGTTATTACGGTGGACACTCCGTACCTCTCTTAATAACTTTAGTTTAGTAGTAGTAGTACGTCATTCATGTGTGGGTGTATCACTGTTCACTCAATAATAAGCAAAGCACCTAAAGTCATCCCATATGTCATCAAATACATCCCATGTGAAGTGATAGATAATCTAATTATTTAGCTTCTTCATTTTCCTTTTCTAGTACTCATTTGCACTGTAGGGTGAAAGGTAAATTAATTAAGCAGTAGCCCTTGTAACAGAGTATTCTCAGTGCCACCCGTAATAGAAAAGTAATAGCTTCACCACCTGCATGTACTGCAGAAGTGGGAGGTTAGATAGATACTGTCCTCAATAGTTATGTACTGTGCTTTCAATTTGCTACTTGTACTGTGACACAACTTTCGGCTCAATCACTTTGTGTTATTAATGTGAAGGAGCATTGGTTACAGACTATGTCTTTCTTTCTTCATATAGTTGCTCCTTCCAAATCGACATCACGGAGGGAGCAGGCTTGAATGGCCCGGCAACGGAGGCTGGATGCCACTGTCGCCGAATATCGGCGGCTGGTGGCCCTGGAGGAGGAGGAGGACACGCAGTCGACCGGTGCAACCACAACATCCTCGACTGGGACAGCTGCATCCTCCTCCGTGACCCCACGGGTTGCCAGCCAGCGCAGTGCTCCAGCGGTACGGAGCCGGGCTAACAAAGCCAACCGCCACCGCCAAGCAGCAAAAAGACCAGCGGCCCCTCACAGGAGCTGCAAGGCACGCCAGCGCCGCCTAGGAGTCCGAATGTCCTACCTGGAGCATGAGGTCCTTAGGTACAAGAACTTGCCACCCTCCGCAAGGAGTATGATGCCCTGGCCGCAAAATTCACCAGCACCCTCCAGTAGTGGAGTGTCCCTTGCCCTTTTTTTAGAGACTTTTGGGGGGTGGGATTTGGGAGTTGGGTTCTTTTTGGGACTTTTCAAAGACAATCGCTGGGGTTAGGGAGGGCCTTGAGGGAGATTATTTTGTTAGGGCTACATAAATATACTTTTTTGAACTTTATCTTACCATACCTGTTTTTTACTGCTTTTCAGTCTGGTGGGTGGGGGTGTAACAGTAAGTTTGTTTTCCTGAAGAGTCCTAGGACTTTAGTAGTACTACCGTCAATCTCTCGTCTAGTCCTAATACTCCATTATACTACCTCCCACCAAACGCTTATCTTACCTGTAATTTGTGTTAGAAATTAGGGCTAGGCCCAGGGCTGGCTCCACGTGAAATGGGGATTAAGGTTGGCAATCCTGGGCGGATGAAATTTCCTCATTGCGGTGGTACTAGTGGTGTGACACAGTGGCAGTTGCATGCCTATGGGAAAAAAGAAAACGAAACCTGGTTTGTCCTTACTGTAGCATTACAACGGTTACGGTACGATCGAGAATATAGCAGGTGACAGTAAACTAGAACAGTGCCACAATGTAGCCTAACAAATGGTAAAGTATTGCAAGTATAACTAGTACTTGCGTTGAATTTAGTTGACATTGGCTCCTACTACTACAAGAAATAGTACTGAAGCTGAGTAAGTCTAGAAGATATCCTCGTATTCTTTCACCAGCCTGTTGCTATGACCTTATCCTCCCCAGCAAGTGTGTGGAATTATTGATGTCATTTAGTCAGACATCAAGCAAAACCACGGAGCCCGGGGGAAGAGGGTTAGGGTTTGGAAAATGGATGGGAATGGGGGTTTCTTTTTGGGTAGGTTTTGTTGAGAGAAGAAAAAAAAGCACAGCATGGACAAACAATAATTGAAGATGAAGAAATCTTTGGGTACAAAGCTAACCACATGCAGTCACACTCATAGAAGAAAACAATGGATACTGTATCTGTATTCTGTATGTTGCTGGAGTTGTCCTGTTGAATTTGGTAAGTAAGTTGCATGCAGCAAACAATTCCTCTTATTAGCGGCACTCCTCCATTCCAGCTGACGCTTCGTCCATCAATGTTGGTGACCTGACAGAAGACACCCTGTCCACTGCCTGCCTGGCGGATGTCGACTGAAACCCGGCCTGTAATTATTGAACGGAAAACAGGAAGTGCTATTACAATACCACTGATAAATAAATATAAGGTATGTAAGCTGTGTGGTGCAAAAAGTCACACTTTGATTTCCCTAATAGACAGTACAATATTTTTTAAATTGCGTACTCTGTCTGAGTCACCTTTTTAAGGATAAATAAGTATGGCCAAAATATTATAGCGGATCTTTCCCCTCAAGGTAGGTGTACTGTAAACTGTGTTTTAGAACAAAATTTGACCTCCCCAGCAACGCTCCCACCAAGACCCTTACTAAAGCCAGTCGCAAATGTAGAAGACCCCCAATCAGATCTCAAAAAACGAGGCCTAGCAGAAAAATGGTGACAAAACGTACTTTAAATGTAAAAGTAGGCCCAAATACACCCTTACCCACCGTGGATTGTATTCAAACCACTTGCAAGCAAGCAAAAGTATCCATAGCCAGCATCGCTCCAAGAGTGCTCTAAAACCCCAGAACTGAGTTGCAATAGAACACCCCGAAACACATGCAATCCTGCTGCTAGGGCTAACCCTAATGAACCCTAAGTTACAAAAAGTGGCAAAAGGTTTTGCCTTATGGATTTTGTCCAAAACACTTCTATCCGGTATTAGACCTTCCCAGGAATGCCCCAAGACCCGCCAACCCACCCGCAAAAAAGCACGCGACCACACCCCCAAACAGCAAAAAAGCAAAATCTCATACTTACAATATCTCTCGGCCTTCGGTCCAAACGCGCTGTGCAGCTAGGTCATCATCATAACTCCTGTTTTCCACCACGGATTTCCTGAAAAGCAAATGCAATCAACATTAGACTGTCGCAGCAGTGCTTCGACAGAGACCCCGCAACCCACCCACAAACACCAGGAAGCCCCCCAAAACGCTACATTGAGCAAGATGTCAGAAGAAATAGCAAAAAAAAGGCTTTTCCTTATGGATTTTGTCCAAAACACTTCTATCCGGTATTAGACCTTCCCAGGAATGCCCCAAGACCCGCCAACCCACCCACAAAAAAGCACGCGACCACACCCCCAAACAGCAAAAAAGCAAAATCTCATACTTACAATATCTCTCGGCCTTCGGTCCAAACGCGCTGTGCAGCTAGGTCATCATCATAACTCCTGTTTTCCACCACGGATTTCCTGAAAAGCAAATGCAATCAACATTAGACTGTTGCAGCAGTGCTACCAGACCCCAAAACTCACCCACAAACACCCGGAACCCCGCCAAAGAGCACCTTAAAGGCAAGCAAGTCAGCAAAAACGGCAAGAAATTTCCGCCTCATATTTGGTCCAAAACACTTTTATCCGTTATTAGAGCTTCACAGCAATGGGCCCAGAGCCGTCAACTCACCCGCAAAGAAGTAGAACACCCCCACAAGTGCTGAGTCTTTCTTCATTGGGCGTAATCCAGCCCTCTGCTTTGAGGGAAATCGGAGTCTGGAGGAGGAGGATAGAGGAGCATGTTCTTCAGAACTTGTGAACCTGAGGAATGTAGACTGCGGCACCTTCAAATCAATAAGCAAACAAGTGAAGACAGTTCTGCTGATGGGCTTGTTTTTGGGATTAGGTGATTAAAGTTTGAATTAAATTAACTGTGCAAAACAAAGAAAAACAGACACACAGGAATAAAAGTGAATAAGGACGAAACAGAAAGTTATTGATTCATTGTCTCATTTTCAGGGCTCGGTGTCAGGGAATAAGAAGAAGATTTCGTCATCATACTCTGCGAATTCAGGCAGGATGAGGTCAGTGTCACCGAACAGAAAACAAATCCCCTCATCTACGTTGCCGTCCTCCTCGTCTTCATGCGGCGTGCTTTCTCGTACTTTGTAATCTGGTGGTATGAGGTGCTGATTCATCTTGATCATTGTCAGCCGCTCCACATTTTTGGGCGAGAGGCGGCTCCGTTTGGGAGTTACAATGCCACCAGCAGCACTGAAAACACGTTCAGAAGACACACTTGCGAGTGGGCAAGACAAATAGTTTATATCCAGGTTGGAGAGCTGTGGCCACAATAGTTTTTTCCCATGCCAATACTGCAATGGCTCATCATTAAGAAAGACCTCTGTTGAGTCATTCAGATAGTCCTGCACCATCGACTCAAGGTCATCAACGGTTCCTCCACTTTGCTTACTTTTTTCTGTGCCTGTGACATTTTTTCGAGAACCATACCCAAGCAATCTTAGCCAATCCTCTACAGCAGCCACTGTTACCGTTGTGTGTGGTGCAGATGATCTGGTTGCCGGTGTCTTTAACGGCTGAGAGGTCACTTGTGCCACAGCCACAGGTGCAGAAGTGGATTTTTTTCACTGGGGATGGCCTGCTGATGCTGATGCTGATGTACTGCCTTCTCCTTCAATATCCTGCCGTTCTTTTTCAAACCTCTTGGCTGACCAGGCTAGCCAATGTTTGTAGTTTTGAACATCTTCATCAGCAAAAGGAAAGAATGCTTGGCCTGCCAGCGCCTTTTTGTAGCGTGGATCCAGAATAGTAGCACAAATGTAATGCTGTTCTGACTTGATCTTTTTAAGATGTTTATCACCACGTAGGCGCTCTAATAATTTCTCCGACAAAATAAAAGGGTCTTTTTTTTCATCTTTTTCAAACTCAGAAGACACCGCCTTCAGTTGGTGCTCCAGCATGCACAACAATGGGATAGCTTTTCCCAAATTACAGTCCTCCTGGCTGACTGCACGCGTGAAGAACTCAAAAGGACGAAGCATGTCTGTCAGGCTTTTAACTATGTCCCATTGCGCCGCACCCATCCGCAGGTCCTTCTGAGCTGTACCCTCTGTTAAGAAATAGTGATCGAGTACCGTATACTGCTCATACAGACGCTCAAGCATGTAGAAGGTTGAGTTCCAACATGTTGCCACCTCCTGGATGAGTGCTTTCACTGGCATTCGACGTTGAAGTAGCAGGCTCCTCAGATGCTTCCGGGCCTTAAAAGAATGGCTGAAATGGTTGCACATTTTGCGGCAGGTGGCCATTACCTCGAACGCTGTACTGTCTGTATCACTCAAGAATTTTTGAACTACCGGGTTGATACAGTGCGCCAAACACGGCACTCTGAAATATGCACCCAGCGACATGGCCTTAACTACATTGGCGCCATTATCCGTGGAAACATAACCAATCTGGCGTTTTTTTGGGGCCAGCCAGTGAAAGACCTTTTTGTTAAACTCGTCCAAAATGTTTTCTGCTGTGTGACTTTTCTCCAAGCCAAACATGGCTAGTGTTGCATGTTTCCGAGCAGCTTTAAAAACTTGGTCCGGGTCAACACCTGCGTTTAGCTTTGCTTTAACACCTGAAAAAGAGACCCAGTGTGCAGTGATGCACATGTAATCAGCGCCTGCGCCACCGGTCCACATGTCTGTTGTCAGATGTATAGTGTGAACAGCACTCTTCTGCAAAGCTGCCCCAATCGCCTCCAGCACATCTTCATGTAGTGCTGGAACCGCAACTCTGGCAAAATAGAACCGGCTAGGAACCTTCCATTTAGGGCAGAGCGTTGCCACTAATTCTAGAAAACCTACCGCTTCTACAAAAGATAAAGGGAGAAGGTCCACAGCTAGCATTTTAGCCAGCTTAGTGTTATACAGACGCGTCAGTGGGTGGTTGCGTTCATATGGCGCGTCTGAAGAAAACATGGTTCTAATGTTGCCCTGGACCAAGCATTTACGGGATGATAATGACTTCGTTGACCCAATTATGCTCGCTGGTGAACTTTTGCGCGTTGGTGTCTCACTCGCTCCAACACTCTTAGTGTGCCTCACATTGGGTGTGCTGCTGACAGGGGTACTGGGTGTAAGTGAAGTGTTTGACACGTCTTCTTCCTCCTCGTCATCATCAGATGCAACATCAACGTTTTCTTGACTTCCAATTCGGGCTTCCTTGATCGCATCTAGGTGCGCAAACCATTGGACAGTGTGCCGTCTCTCAAGATGACCTCTCTGGCCTCCGGCACCATAGTTGGTACCTGACTTACCACGACTAACTGCAAGCTTACAAAGGGTACAAATGGCGAACTTTTCCCTTTTTGGGCAAACAGTAAAGAAGTCCCAAACTGGGGACTTGAAGTGTCTGTGGGGCCTGGAGGAGGCGGCGATACTGGTGGTGGTGGTCATGCTGCTAATGCCAGATGAAGTGGAGGATCTGGATTGCCAACTTTTGTACGTTGTGCACTTTCACCGCCACTAATTAAGGTCGAGGTGGATGGAGGTCCCTTCTTGTGAGAAAGAAATATGGAAGCAGTACGAGTTGGTGTACTTAACTCCAATGATTGTGGTTTTTCCACTGCCTCCTCGTCGACAACATCATCATCATCACGCTCAGCAGCTTTTCGGGCTGGGGTCAAAATGTCTGTTTTCTGCATGCCCGCTGGGGCTGCAGTGACCTTTATGATGACTGGGTCGTCGTTGTCAGAGTCTTCATCAGCAGCAGTATCCCCCACTTCTTGTTGAGCCTCATCATCACACTCCATAACTCTGAGACTTTGGACGAGCTTCCTTTTACGCTTAACTACCTTTGTCAGATCATGTGCCTCACTCTCAGACGGCAGTGGTGCTGGTTCCCAATTTTGATCCGTATCATCAGAAGGAGGTGTGCTTGAAGAAGATGTAGACACCACCCTTGATCTCTTCCTTGCCAGGGGTGTGGAAGACAATGAATGATCATCAGGAGGAGTGTCTTCCTCAAATGATACCTCGCCTTGATTGTCAATTTCCTGATGTGCCCCTACTTCGGGAGGAACAACTATTGTGGGCACTTGTGACCCTCCATGCACCTCTGCTTGCGCATCTCCGTGCGCTGCCTCTCCTTCCACATGTACTTGCGCATGTGGTTTTTGTTGCGGCTGTGGTTGTTCAACACTCGTCAGACGAGTTACAACAACCTGTGTTGATTGAGGGACATTGCTGCTACTTTCTTGCGATGAGCCAACATCACTGGTCGATGGTGATTGAACAACTAGACTAAGTGCCTCTGCAGCACTGAAGGGCTTGGACTTAAGTTGGCGTGGTGGTGGTGGTGGCACTGAGCCCAATGGAGCGGGGGTGCTGCTCCCAGCTTGGTCCCCAGCCGATCCAGCTGCTGCTGCAGGCATACTTTTTTTTTTACTCCCAAAAAAAGGGGCGGCCGGCACACCAGTCTCCTTGGTAACTTGCTTCTTCTGCTCCTTACTGGCAACCTTCTTGCTAGAGGAGCTACGGGTAACTTTTTTTGGGGCCATCTTCTTCAGAACAGCAGGCAGCAGTTGCACGAGTTGCAGAGTTGTCTGTGTCCAGACGTGACGTCGCGTGACGTTATGCTGCACACACACACCGCTGCAGGACTTCTTCCTGGCACTGGTGGTTCTCTAGAGTCTTGTGCACCTAAAAGCAATGGAAGACAGAGGAACATCAGTTCAGTTATACACCCCAAAAAATGGAAAAACACAGAAAAATAAGCACAATCCCATGCCATCCATGATGTTTACATTCAAGACACCACACAGAAAGACTAGGCCCATGCAACACTGAGTCACTACCCCTGGGGATAATGGATGAAAAGTAGGCTAAATAAGTGCAGGCCTCAGACACTGCCTCTCTTCAAAATGGCCCCTTGCACCCCAAGCACATGTTGCCTGTACCAGCCAGCACTCAAGATGGCCACCACCACCACCCACATGGCCAGTCCACATCAACAGTACACCCCAAAAAAACAGAAAAACACCCAAAAATCACCACAATCCAATGCCATCCAGGATGTTTACATTAAAGAGAGTGAGACCCCACAGGCACACTCAGTCCATGCACCACTACCCCTGGGCAAAAGGCCACACCAGCAGCCCCAAAAAAATGACAAAAACCACAAAAAACAGCACAATCCCAGCCCATCCATGGCCTCAATGGTGTTTAAATTCAAGATGACACCCCACAGAAAGACTAGGCCCATTCAACACTCACCACCCCTGGGCAAAGGGCCCCACCAGCAGCCCCAAAAAAACGACAAAAAACAATAAAATCAGCACAATCGCAGCACATCCATGGCCTCAATGGTGTTTAAATTCAAGAAGACACCACACAGAAAGACTAGGCCCATGCAACACTCACTACCCCTGGGCATAATGGATGAAAAGTAGGCAAAATAAGTGCAGGCCTCAGACACTGCCTCTCTTCAAAATGGCCCCTTACACCCCAAGCCAGTCCACATCAACAGTACACCCCAAAAAAACAGAAAAACACCCACAAATCACCACAATCCAATGCCATCCAGGATGTTTACATTAAAGAGAGTGAGACCACACTACAGGCACACTCAGTCCATGCACCACTACCCCTGGGCAAAAGGCCACACCAGCAGCCCCAAAAAAACGACAAAAACCACAAAAAACAGCACAATCCCAGCCCATCCATGGCCTCAATGGTGTTTAAATTCAAGAGAACACCCCACAGAAAGACTAGGCCCATGCAACACTCACCACCCCTGGGCAAAGGGCCCCACCAGCAGCCCCAAATAAAACGACAAAAAACAATAAAATCAGCACAATCCCAGCCCATCCATGGCCTCAATGGTGTTTAAATTCAAGAAGACACCCCACAGAAAGACTAGGCCCATGCAACACTCACTACCCCTGGGCATAATGGATGAAAAGTAGGCAAAATAAGTGCAGGCCTCAGATGCTGCCTCTCTTCAAAATGGCCCCTTACACCCCAAGCCAGTCCACATCAACAGTACACCCCAAAAAAACAGAAAAACACCCACAAATCACCACAATCCAATGCCATCCAGGATGTTTACATTAAAGAGAGTGAGACCACACTACAGGCACACTCAGTCCATGCACCACTACCCCTGGGCAAAAGGCCACACCAGCAGCCCCAAAAAAACGACAAAAACCACAAAAAACAGCACAATCTCAGCCCATCCATGGCCTCAATGGTGGTTAAATTCAAGAGGACACCCCACAGAAAGACTAGGCCCATGCAACACTCACCACCCCTGGGCAAAGGGCCCCACCAGCAGCCCCAAAAAAACGACAAAAAACAATAAAATCAGCACAATCCCAGCCCATCCATGGCCTCAATGCTGTTTAAATTCAAGAAGACACCCCTCAGAAAGACTAGGCCCATGAAACACTCACTACCCTGTGGAAAAGTAAATTTTGCCATGTTCTGTGTCCCTACGTGTTCCCCATCTCATGTTATATGTGCATGATCGATATGCATATGAATTCCCTTATGATCAATTAAAGACGCAATTACAGTTGTGTCCAACTCTAGTATGCCAATTTCCAGTTCTCGTGAAAGCTACGAGTATTAGGCCTATGTAAACTTATGTTGCCACGTTTCACAGTGTGCACGTTAATTCAGAATAAAGTCCCCGTTTCTAGGCCTCAAAAGGGCCCGGACTCAGATTCAGCTCCTGTCTCCTGAACCCTCGCTGAGGAGCGATACAGCCCCCACCTGCATCCCTGACCCTTCACTTACTTCCTGCCTCACAGTGCCCGGCTCGACCTGGCTCTGCCTCCCAGTCTGCCAAGAGTATGTTATGCTTCTAGTTATCAGTCCAGCCCTCCTTCTCTGCATTCCTAAGCTACTGAATCGCATCAATAGTTTCAGTCATAGTCTAGCCTTTATGTCTCCATGTAAGAGAAATACTGTATTAATGGTCATCGAATATTCCTCGCACCCGCACTACATGTAGAATAATGCATGCACCAGTCTTAGAGTCTGTTAGCCTTTGCCCTGATAACTTTTGGATTCTATCAACATGTTCTCTAAACATCAGATACTAGATAGTGTTTAGGTACATGTCGCTCTGACACTCCAGACTTTAGTCTCCTCTTCTAGTGCAGAAGTCATAGCCCCCAGTTCTCCTGGTAACACGTCATTGCCAGCTTGCGCGCACCACTAGGTCAGAGGTCCCGGCTCCTCAGGTAGCCCCCTCCATGTTTCCGCCCCATTTATGACACTTCTGTTACGTTTACATCACATGTCTATGTATACGCCCTGTACACGCCTCTTGTTACACCTACTTTCTGCCTTATCTTTCGCGACTGCTATGAACCCCGCCCACTGCTACGCCTACTGTACTGAATGCAATGCAATTGACTTAGTATATATATGTTATGCACTGTTATTAAAGTTATCCCTTATCCTCCCAGATCCTGCCCCCGGCAGCTGCCATCCCATTCCCGTACAGGCTGTCCTGTTCCTGTCCTTTATGCCTGATTAAAGCCTGTAAAACTCCAGCTACCTCGAATCTTGACTCTTATTTATTGAGCTATCTGTTTATATTGAATCCAGTCAAAAATAGACCCGGTAATTAATTATTTATTTACCACATAATGGCGCCCGAATAGGGACTTGCCCTTTCCCCACGCGCCGGAGAAGCCACGCCAGCCCCCTGACCCTCTGCAGCCGTGACGGAACCATACCGTGCACGTGCAGATATTTCTGCTTCAAGTATCCCTCAGGCCCACGGAGGAGACGGAGGTTGCGGTCCAGCATTCAGACGAGGCGGTGGAGGAACGCGGCGAGTCCCGACCAGAGCCCAAGCCGAGAGTCCAAGGTCCGAGGTATCCGGAGGCCCACCCGTAACTGAAGTCCGAAGTTCGTAGTCCGTCGTCGTAGCAGTCCAGTCCAGTCCGAGGCCTTCCGTTCTTGCTGCCCGGTGAGTACCGTTGCTGGGGTAGTATCTAGACAGGGTCAATTAATTTGTCTCTGGTCCGTGGGTTTGGGTACGCAAATCCAACACGAAGTGTCCACCTAGGTGGATGCGGGTCCTGACGTGTCTCTTTATGGGACCGGTATGTTTCGTACTGTTTCAGCAGTGCATCTAATAATTCTAGTAAGTTCTGTTCTTGAGAAATTCATGTGCTCTGTTCTCAAGTATTCCAGGTAACGTTTCTGTCCGAACTGTTATTTTAATGTCATTCAATGTGTCTTCAATGTCGTGGTATGAATGATTTGTTTTCTCAGTTATTATTGTGTTTATCGTGTATTGTATTGTGTTCAGTATTCTAGTCTAAATCATGCCTCTGTTCTCCAAGTTACGTCAGTTAAAACTAGAAAAGGGCTGCTCGAGGAAGCAGTCCCTGTCCCGCCTAGGGACAGTCCAGGTCATTTTATGTATCATAAGCATGGCTTAAGTGCCATAATATATCTAGATTTATGGTCTGATTATACCAGACATCTCGAAGAGAAATATAGGTGGCCTGTATCAGGCACATGGGATGCCGAGTGCATCATGCGAGTAGAAGAAGCATTATGGAAAAAGAAAGCCAGACAGTCACAGAAAGATGCCATTATGGCGCAAAGAATCTCATAAAAGAACCAAAAAAGAATTCAGAAAAGCAGAATTAAGTAGAGAGTCCTCAGAAAGAGCCCAAGAAAGGGAATTAATCGAAATAGGTGAACGAGTTAAAACCGAACAGTCAGACAGACAGAGGAATGCCCTTATTAAGGGTATGTACCCTCTTCTTGCCGAGGGTTTGCCAAAAGCAACCCCGGAGGCATCCAGTAATTTCCCGCCATCATTAGTTCCAACCAAGCTACGTCATAAACCGACCGCAGCTGATATTTTTCTCTCGTCCTATTTGGACGACACAGTCCCAGAGTATGCAAATTCTGTTCCGCCAGCTCCTGTAAATAATGTAATTCCTGCTCCTCCAGTCACCGGGGCACCCGTTACAGCACCTGTTACGGTACCCCCGGTCCAGCCTACAGTACCAGTACCCGCTACATCGGTCACTCTGCCAGCACGAAGAGTATCAGTCGACGATTCCAGTTTAGGGGCCGCGGGGGGAGGTCCTCCTGGTACCCCGCCGCCACACAAACGTGTAACGTTAGTCGAGTTACATGAACGTGCGTTACAGCGTACGCCCAAACATCAGTCCGTTGCAGATATCAAGCGAGCTCTTACCGAATGCCGTTATGATCCAGTCCCAGGCGATGATAATATGGTTATATATTCGTTGCGCCTAAGACGGGTGACCGAGTATTTGGACACCCTACCGAATATGAAAGAAGATCTAGACAGAATATATCGTTTCATCCGTACAGGAGAAGACCCAGAAAGTATTGGCGAAATCATGTCTCTAAGGAAAGCTGAGACTCAGCTCATGCTATTAAAGTTTCTAATTAATTGTCTAATAAGGGAACAAGATTATCCGACTAAAGATCCGACCGAAATGAGAGTTCTGACAAAATGGAGTGATCATATAGCCGAGGGAAGACACAAGACACTCAGTAGTATAGAGAGTATGTACAAGAAAATTCGTAAGGAAATAATAAGGTTACACGAGAAACGCAAAGCAGCACAAGTAAGCGAGAAAGAAGACGACTCTCCTACCGAAGAGGTAGACGACGAGAATCCTTCCAGAATAGCGTATGTAGGTAGAACTAGACTTTCCGACCGACATTCACGTCTAGAACACAAGAAAGTTTTCTCTCTTACAGCACCAGAACAAGGTTCTCTAGAGCAAGTATTTCAAGCTACCGATCACATTCTGAAATCACGAATCGGTTATAGTGAACTTAGTACCATGCATGAAGAAGAACTAGCCCGATCAGCAGTCCGATGGACTACTGATTCTACCACTTTTCCAGACGAAATAGTGGCACAATCGTTTCTGAAACTTCCCCCAGCCGAGCAGCGACTGGTGGGTATGTATATGATCCAGCACCTCATCACATTGTATGAGGGACAACATTCTGATCCAGGTCCGTTACATGATGTTCTGAACGAGTTACTCCAGTATAAATGGAGAGGTTTAGGTACCGATTTAATTAGTATCATTCTGGAACAGCGCCACAAATATAGAACATTTCTGAATCCGCATTTTGTTCATGTCTCACCCCCAGAAAGTAAACCATTCTACATAGATAGACAGCATCCGTTACGAGAAGTACATCCAGTTAGAACAGCGGGTGGTGAAATGCAACGAGTATTTGTTTACACCCCTATCACAAAGATGGAACTCTTAGAGATGAAGAAATTAATTCCCTGTCACGACAAAGATCCAGCAGGGTTCCATCGAGAATTAAAAGACATGCTCCGTATGGGAGAATACACATATCCAGATATTATTAAAATGCTAAAGGTCCTGTTGCCCGCAGGGGTATATGAGAAACTCAAGGAAAAAGAATGGGAGGTGGGAGAGAAAAAGATTGATTGGACAGCTCTAGAAGCTGAAGATAAAATACGAGTACCAGGTACCGGTCTTGGGGACAAATGTAAAGAATTGCCCGAGCTATTGATACAAGTTTTGCCAAGGTTACTAGTCACGAAAAAGGAAGAATGGGATGCAATCTCAGCCTGTAAACAGAAACCAGACGAAGATACTAGTGATTTTTATTCTAGATTCGAGAAATGTTTTATTATTAACAGTGGTTTGAAGACGAGTAGCGAGTCATACCCTCATCTTTTTGTTACTAAACTAGTCGAGAATTCAAGCCCACAAGTTAAAAATCGAGTTCTGAAAGTCGAAAGTACCTGGCAAGCTAATACTCCGTCACAAATGTTACAGATGCTCCAGTATCACCAGAACAGAATCAGGGAAGAGCAAGAACACGAAAGGAAACGTATGAAAGACACGAAAATAAAAGTATTAGTTGCACAATCTGTTCCTCAAGACAGTCAGAAGAGGGGTACGAATCAAGCCAGTCATCCTGCAGTTCCTGTTAAAGGGACCTGCAATTACTGTAAACAGCCAGGTCATTTTATAAACGAGTGTGCAGTTCTGTGGCAACTGCAGCGTGTGTCACCTCACCAAAAATACAAAAACACTTGAACTAGAAGTAGGTAAAGAATGGAGACAAATTGCCCATACAAACTGTAACAGCTGCAATGTTGTCTACTTAATTGAATGCACTTGCAAGAAACGTTATATCGGAATGACCACTAGGAAGATCAAACAACGGATCTGCGAGCACCGGAGCACCATCCGCTGCAAGAAGAGTGCAACGAGACTTACCGATCACTTCCTGGAAGAAAATCACACACCAAATGATATGGTGTGGACGGTCATAGAACAACTACCAACAGGGCCAAATCTACAGAAACGCCTATATGAAAAAGAGCAAAGATGGGTGTACAGACTGTCCACACACATCAATGGTCTGAACGATAATATACAATGGGCCAATGTCTTGTGACCTCCTTCTGCCTCTCCGGTTCCGGGCTATGTACTAGTCCCCAGCATCGACCCTTACATTCCCCTGTAAAATCAACCCCATTTGAGCTGGGTTTCAGCATTTAATGATTGAATAACCGCTCTGTTGTTATTCTTGACCAGTCATTTGCAAATGTGCAATTAACCATAGTAAATTCCTCTCTCTCAAGTAATACTGACACTACTTTGCAGTATCTATAGTGATTAACACATGCAATGGGCTCGCGTTATTAACATTGCGCAAGCCTTTTCCCTTCTCTGTGATTCACTCGTAATGCCCCTAGCAACTGTAACCATGAAAAACATTGACTCGTCTGGGAACTTTGTCCCTAACAGGCCTCCGTAGCGCTTCCGAATGACGTCATCACGTCAGCGCGCCTGCCTAGCCACGCCCCGTACTACCGCGCTAGCATTTCTTTATCTTCGGCAGGCACCCGGTTTCATTCACGGGCTCGTGGAGGGACCATGTAGGTGCATTGCTACCGCTAGCCGGTGAAACTGTAAGTACAGACCAGCGGAAAGGACCCTGTGCCTCGCGCACTGGCACAGCGCCATTCGGTGTCCGCCTCGCCATTGGGCGACCCCCTTTTTTGATTTCCTTTCTTTCTTTTAGAATATGTTTCCTAAACCTGGCCGCCCCTCCCAAATCCCGTGCTGCCCTGTGATTCTCCAATTGGAGTAAGCATGGTTTTATCTTGTGTAATTCTGTGTGTTCTATGTTGTGTGTTTGGTATTGTCATTTGTTTAGATGATAGATAGTTATCACTATACTATGCCCTCCACCTCAAATTGATACGAGTGTTGCATAGCCACGCACGAGTAGTTCTTGATGCCTGTGAAGTAAACATTATACGTACGCCTAAAAACCACGAATACACACCACAATTGATAGGTGTGATTGGTTTCAACTGAAGGCTTATTTGCGCTATAAATCAGTTTCACCTACTGATAAAGCCACACTGTGCACTTCGGAATTCCTGCACCATAGAGACCATCTATAATTCAGCATGGGATGATTCAAGAAATACAAGGACACGAGAAACCTGTCACTTCACTACGTTGCAGGCTTGTAACTAGTTTGATTGTGATTACTGTATTCTCTCTTCACAGTCTAATATAACCACTTTTTGGGTTATCATTATTCTTTCTTTTTTGCCTAGCACCACTAATTTTGCTGCAAAGGCACAGGGATTTGTAGGCACGGCAGGGTGTTAGTGTACCCTGACTACCCATTTCCCTGTTTTTGGTCCTGAAGAAAAACCGGAAATGCCAAACTCGGTTTGAAACATGTAGACCCACCACACATTTATTCAGATACTTTTGGTCATAATTACACCACTAACAGTATCGCCTTCTATATTTTAATATTGTCCAGTAGCTTTAATAATAATTTTTTTTATATAAGTCATACCAGGACAATTTTTAACTCACCCACTATTTTTTCTTTTTCGCATTCATCACCCACATACCAGCTCCACTGTAGTTCAGGTGTCGTAGCACACCTTGATGGCACTCGGCCATCAGGGTGGCCCCGATGATGAAGCATGTCACCGACCAGGTCGGTGAGTGAGGGGTTCCTAATAAAAGAAGGACTTTCTTCTTCCTGTAAACGAATCATCCCGTAGGAAATCGCTCTTTGAGCATTTTTTTCTGGTGATACTCCTTACTTTTTTTGTTAATTAAGATACCTAACCTAGGGGACCAGGAGTATTATTCCGTCCACTCCGAGGTGGATAAAATCCCTTAACTCTCTCCTGAACTGTTTTTGACAACAGTTCTGAAACACAACATAGCTACCGGTAAGACTAAAGAAAGACCACGTCCGCCTAGACAAGAACAAGTTACACAGACTTCCCAGTTACCACAGAATGCACAACAGACAGTTCCAGCACCGCAGCCTATTGCTGCAACACAGCATGTTACACAGCAGATGTACCAGTATGCGCAGGCAGAGTATCCAGAGTATCAACAGTATTCATGAAACAGCCTAGAGAGGGAGGTAGGCTTGCCTCTCATCGAGATACCTGTAGATCAAGAGGGTCCCTATGTTCACAGTCAAGTATTAGGGAAAGACAGAACGTTTTTGATTGATACAGGGGCAAGTAGGACTACAATCAGTCATGACGAGGTTCCAGGGGCTCCGCTCTCAGGCTCAAGAAATGTTTCCCTTGGATTTTCAGGAAAGCCAATTGTTAACGAGATTTCAAAACCAGTTTCTCTAGAAGTAGGTCCATTGTCCCGAACTACTGATTTGTTACTTACAAAGTCATGTCCAGAAAATCTGTTAGGCATTAAGACACTGAAAGAATTAGGTGCAGTTATTTGCTGCTCCCCAGAAGGAGTATGTCTGTTTTTACGTGACTTTAAAGGTCACTATGTATTACGTGATTTTGATCCAAGATTACTGAATGTCCCCCAGCATCTATGGGCACAAGGTCCAACTGATGTTGGTTGTATGCACATCACACCCCATCGTGTGACTCTGAAACCAGGTATATTTTTACCACGAATCAGACAGTACAGATTGCCACCTGAGGCTGTAGCAGCCTTATCCAAAATTATTGACGAGCTCATTGTTCAAGGAGTGGTTGTAGAAACTGACTCCAATGTATGTAATTCTCCTATCATTCCAGTCATGAAACGTACTGATCCAAATGCACCTCCAGTATATCGATTAGTGATTGACCTTCGAGAACTTAATAAATGTATCATTCCCCAGTACCCAGTTGTCCCAGATATTTCTTCCCTATTGACAGCCATTGATTCTGAAGCTACATTTTTCACTGTCATCGACCTCAAGAATGCATTTTTCAGTGTTCCCATTCATCCAGACAGCCAGTTCCTTTTCGGATTCTGTTTAAATGGAAGGAGCTATAAATTCACACGAGCTCCTCAAGGTTTCACAGAAAGTCCTAGTGTTTACAGTCAAGCACTTAAGAGACAACTAGACAATATTCACATGCCAACTGACACTGCCCTGCTCCAGTATGTCGATGATCTACTGATCACAGCCCGTTCTGAACGTGACTGCGAGCGTGCGTCACTTACAGTCCTGTATTTTCTAGCCGAGATGGGGCACAAGGTGTCCCCTTCGAAGCTTCAATTCTGTGTCCAGCAAGTGGTCTACTTAGGACACTTACTGTCCAAGAGGGGTAGGCAGTTGACACCTGACCGTATCCAGTTAATAGCGAGTCTTCCACAGCCCAAGACCCAGAAGAAGGTACGAGCTTTTATCGGCCTCACTTACTATTGCAGACAATGAATTCCTCAGTATGCATTTCTAGCCAAGCCACTGATACAGTTAACGACACAGGAGGCAGCCGTATCGACTGTCCTCCCTTGGACCCAGGAACATACACTTGCTTTTAATGAGTTAAAGAAAGCTTTATGTCAAGCTCCTGTTCTAGCTACACCGAACTACAGTAAGCCTTTTACACTTTTTGTCACTGAACGTGAAGGTACAGCATTATCTGTTCTCACCCAAGATCAAGCAGGACAGTACAAGCCCTGTGCTTATTTTTCGAGCACATTAGATCCAGTAGCCCAGGCTCTGCCTGCGTGCCTCAAGTCAGTTGCAGCCACAGCTCTAGCTATCAGACAAAGTGATTCCATAGTATTAGGACACTCCCTGACAGTACAAGTTCCACACTCCGTGGAAGTTCTTTTAAACCGAACCCAGACTCAGCATTTGACAATTGCACGTTTAACAGGTTATGAATTGACACTGTTCCAGCCACACATAGAAATCAGACGCTGCAACGTTCTGAATCCTGCTACACTGTTACCGTCAGTTACTTCAAATCCTGCCACACATGACTGTGTGGAAGTAGTTAACACTATGACAAAGCCAAGACAAGACTTGACAGATATTCCATTACCTGATTCCGACCTGACACTTTATGTGGATGGTTCATGTATGAGAACAAGTACAGGAGAACTAGTAGCCGCGTATGCAGTGACTACTGACACTGAAGTTATAGAGACACATCGTATTGACACCCTGTCTGCTCAAGCAGCAGAGCTAGTCGCTCTGACCCAAGCCTGCATACGTGCCAAGAACCTGAAAGTAAACATATATACAGATTCACGTTACGCATTCGGAGTCGTACACGACTTTGGAGTGCTCTGGCAAGAGAGAGGTTTCATGACTTCTCATGGAACCAAGATTCAGCATGGTCTCCTCATTCAAGCTCTGTTAGATGCAATACATTTACCGACAGCTATCGCTATTATGAAGTGCAAAGCACATACGAAAGGTACTGATATTATTTCCCAAGGTTACGATCTAGCAGATCGAACAGCCAAGCTCACAGCCCAGACTCCAGACATTCCAGTTAACATGACACTGACACACACTCCAGATCAGACTACTTGTATGACAGTTAAGGACCCTACACAAGATGTCATAGATATCCAGTCACATGCTACTTCCGAAGAAATCAAGAAATGGTCCGAACAAGGAGGGGTCCAGACAGATCAGGGATGGTTGACGAAGGGAAAAGCCACATGGTTTCTCCCCGACTCAATGGTTCAAGTCATTATTAATACCGCACATAGTCCTGCACATTTAGGAGAAAAAGCTATGTTAGACAGTATCCAGAACATTTGGTTCAACAAGTATTTACGAGCTGCAGCTAAGCAGAAAGTCCGTACCTGTATGATATGTTGCCAGTTCAATCCAGGTAAAAGTGTCCCGGTGGAACAAGGGGGATTCCAGCCTCCTGACCACCCTTTTGAGGTCCTCCAAATGGATTATATTCAGATGGAGCGATGTCGAGGTTTCAAGTATGTCCTCGTAGTTGTATGCGCTTTGTCCAGATGGACAGAGGCATATCCAGTCCCAGATTACACAGCCGCGACCACTGCCAAGCAGTTGGTTCGTGAATTCTTTCCTCGTTATGGACTCCCTAGGGTCGTGTATTCAGACAACGGCCAGCCATTCTCATCTGAACTAATGAAACATGTTTCCCTTCTGTTAGGGTACCAGTGGAAGTTCCATTGTGTACGCCATCCTGAAGCAGCCGGTCTCGTAGAGAGACATAATCAGACTCTGAAAATCCGCATTGCCAAAGTATGTAAAGAGAAAGGTGTAGACTGGCTAGTAGCTCTGCCAGTCGCTCTGTTTTATATGCGTATGGTCGCACATTCCAGATCAGGTCTGTCCCCTTATGAGGTCGTATTCGGCCGCCCCCCAAATATGTGGGGTACACCTAGACCCCGAAGTATTACAGATGTTTCCAGTAATATGCTGACAGATTACCAAGCTTCCTTGATGTCTGCCCTACACTCTTGTCGTTCACAGGTTGCCGCCACATTTCCAGACAATACCGAAGTGAAACCGCATGAGGTCATTCCAGGCGACCTAGTCCTTGTAAGGAACTTTGATCGTTCAAGTCCGCTGGAGCCTCGTTGGAAACAGCCGCGACTTGTCCTCCTGACCACCCGCACGGCCGTGAAGTTGGAAGGCCGCAAGGGGTGGGTCCACCTGTCCCACGTCAAGAAATTCCATGGAGTTCGCATAAAAACATTTGCCAAGAACATTTCTAAGGACTGCCTAACAATTGACTCTGAATCGAAAGTTCCCCTGTTAGAGGAAACTCCGCAGCAGGAGTATAAAAAGAAACTCAGGTCTAGTAAAATAAGTCAGCCAGTTTAATTGTCTAAGTCCCCCTCGGGTGAAGCGGTTAGACAGGTTTCTGACATGTATGAGATAGACCCCCATAGTGAGAGAGTTAGTCAAAACTCTATCAGATGTATCGTTTTTCTAAGTTTCATATTGTTTCTAAGTCTTATGGTTACCTGCACAAGTTACGCATTACATTTATGTTTTCCAATTTCTCATGTAAATAAGTTTTCTAATGCTACAGTGGAGCACACATTTAGTGATCTGCCTCCTCACGAGCTATCCTATCGCCTCGCTATGCGTAATAATACATTTATCAGAATGTTACACTATTCACACCAGACCAGCAATGCCACTAATTGTTGGGTGTGTGGTCGACTCCCCCCTTTCCAGACACCGAAGGGAGTTCTGCCACTCTTTCTTTATCCGTCTTCACATAATGGTTCGTGTGGAGCATGGTCCACTTTAACGTCATCCTCAACTGATATGTCCCTTCTGAATAGTACATGTTTTCCAGACAAGCAAGGTCTCACCCATAGAACAGGGTTAGATCTAGAAAATGAAGTTTATGATTTAGGTAATTATTCTTCGAATTTTATGGTCCTGAATGTTCAGTCCGATACTACTCCAGATTTACCTGCTATTTCAGTACTACCAGTCAAAGGCGAATTATGTGTCAGAAAGAATGGTTCCGCACATGTAGGACATAGTGATTGTACTACTATTGTCAAGTATAGTGACAGTGGGAAATCTATCTTTAAAGCCTCACGTCATTCTTATTTTGTTTGTGGTCAGACCGCATATGTTCGTCTGCCCCTCGATTGGGATGGAACCTGTTATATTGCCTTCCTACTGCCACCAGTTTTCCTAGCCCCATCCGATTATCATAGAAATACACATCTAGTACACATTAGACATATAAGGGAGATCGAGTCCCCAATTGTCGATCAAACTGAAACTGCTCTAGAACAGTATCAAGACTTTAATAAAGGCTTCTTCTTCTTTATAGGACCTATCCAGAATAGTAAGTTAATCCGTAGGTTAACCAGAACCCTTGAAGCAGTAGTGAATGAGACTACTTCTGCTCTAGGTAACTTAACCGAAGAGCAATCTGCTATGAGATTTGTCGTGCTCCAAAATCGTCTCGTTCTTGACGTCATACTGGCCGATAGAGGAGGAGCATGTAGAGTCATCGGATCTAGTTGCTGCATTTTCATTCCTAATAACGCGCCGTCTGTTTATTCAGCTATAACCAGACTTCATAAAATTGCCCATCAGTTACACCAGAATCCAGGCACCTGGACATGGTCCGGTTGGCTCTGGAGTATAATTTCTGCCTGGGGATGGAAAGTATTGTCATTCCTAGGTATAGCAGTAATGATCATTTTCAGTTGCTGCCTCTGTTTACAATGTGGCCCTGCGATTTGCGGCATTTGTGCTACATCCTGTATTCCTAGTCCTAGGTCCCGTTCCAAGCCAATTCGAGACGAGCAAATGATGCTATATGAAATGATAGATGGTATCATGAATATTGATGTTTCCTGATGGAAACGTAGTGACAAGGAGGGAATGTGGAAAAGTAAATTTTGCCATGTTCTGTGTCCATACGTGTTCCCCATCTCATGTTATATGTGCATGATCGATATGCATATGTATTCCCTTATGATCAATTAAAGACGCAATTACAGTTGTGTCCAACTCTAGTATGCCAATTTCCAGTTCTCGTGAAAGCTACGAGTATTAGGCCTATGTAAACTTATGTTGCCACGTTTCACAGTGTGCACGTTAATTCAGAATAAAGTCCCCGTTTCTAGGCCTCAAAAGGGCCCGGACTCAGATTCAGCTCCTGTCTCCTGAATCCTCGCTGAGGAGCGATACAGCCCCCACCTGCATCCCTGACCCTTCACTTACTTCCTGCCTCACAGTGCCCGGCTCGGCCTGGCTCTGCCTCCCAGTCTGCCAAGAGTATGTTATGCTTCTAGTTATCAGTCCAGCCCTCCTTCTCTGCATTCCTAAGCTACTGAATCGCATCAATAGTTTCAGTCATAGTCTAGCCTTTATGTCTCCATGTAAGAGAAATACTGTATTAATGGTCATCGAATATTCCTCGCACCCGCACTACATGTAGAATAATGCATGCACCAGTCTTAGAGTCTGTTAGCCTTTGCCCTGATAACTTTTGGATTCTATCAACATGTTCTCTAAACATCAGATACTAGATAGTGTTTAGGTACATGTCGCTCTGACACTCCAGACTTTAGTCTCCTCTTCTAGTGCAGAAGTCATAGCCCCCAGTTCTCCTGGTAACACGTCATTGCCAGCTTGCGCGCACCACTAGGTCAGAGGTCCCGGCTCCTCAGGTAGCCCCCTCCATGTTTCCGCCCCATTTATGACACTTCTGTTACGTTTACATCACATGTCTATGTATACGCCCTGTACACGCCTCTTGTTACACCTACTTTCTGCCTTATCTTTCGCGACTGCTATGAACCCCGCCCACTGCTACGCCTACTGTACTGAATGCAATGCAATTGACTTAGTATATATATGTTATGCACTGTTATTAAAGTTATCCCTTATGCTCCCAGATCCTGCCCCCGGCAGCTGCCATCCCATTCCCGTACAGGCTGTCCTGTTCCTGTCCTTTATGCCTGATTAAAGCCTGTAAAACTCCAGCTACCTCGAATCTTGACTCTTATTTATTGAGCTATCTGTTTATATTGAATCCAGTCAAAAATAGACCCGGTAATTAATTATTTATTTACCACAACCCCTGGGCATAATGGATGAAAAGTAGGCAAAATAAGTGCAGGCCTCAGACACTGCCTCTCTTCAAAATGGCCCTTGCACCCCAAGCACATGTTGCCTGTACCAGCCAACACTCAAGATGGCCACCACCACCACCCACATGGCCAGTCCACATCAACAGTACACCCCCAAAAAACAGAAAAACAGCCAAAAATCACCACAATCCAATGCCATCCATGATGTTTACATTAAAGAGAGTGAGACCACACCACAGGCACACTCAGTCCATGCACCACCACCCCTGGGCAAAAGGCCACACCAGCAGCCCCAAAAAAACGACAAAAAACAATAAAATAAGCACAATCCCAGCCCATCCATGGCCTCAATGATGTTTAAATTCAAGAAGACACCCCACAGAAAGACTAGGCCCATGCAACACTCACCACCCCTGGGCAAAGGGCCCCACCAGCAGCCCCAAAAAAACGACAAAAACAACAAAAATCAGCACAATCCCAGCCCATCCATGGCCTCAATGGTGTTTAAATTCAACAAAACAGTTGTATCATGCACCCATAACCAACCCTGGTCCTACTGGATACTGTGGCTACCCACAATATAATTTATTTAATGTTCTGAAAAAGTTCCAAAATTGTAGTTGCAGCAACTGTAATGCCCCAAACAAACTTACTTGTGAAAGTTGATTTCTAATCCAAAAGTGATCCAAAGAAAGTCAAAAAGGCCTCAAATCCAAATATCCAGCAGCACCCACAAAAAGTAATCCTTCCAGCTCCAGATCCAAATGAAAGTGACCAGGAGATGGACAAAGCACTGGGAGGAACCTGCTGGACAGGAACAGGAAGTTGGAGACTGTGGGGCACTTCCTTCCCCCCCTCCCCCAAAAATGGACTCCTTGCAAAAAAAAAGGCCATGCAAATGTCAACCTGAGGAGTGATTCTGATAAAAATCATCATTTTCTGAAGGTTTATCCTGTTTGCTGGTGGATTTCTTGTGCAGAATTGCAAAATCTCTATTTCGCGAGTGCGAGATTGTTCCTTTCCGCCGCAACTACGTATTCGCAATTGCGAACTCTCGCGAGGTGTGCTGTGCAAGGTGGCAAGCCGCGATTACGTATTCGCGGGCGCCAAACTCCCGCGGGATCACGCAGCAAGATCCAAAATGGCGCAGCACTCGCAAAATATGATCGAGAAAAACAACTCGGCAAACGCTTAATGACGGAAAGTGAACGCCGTGCACCACGCCGCGCGCCGCAACCAAGCAAAAAATCCGCCGCGAGCGGATTCACGGATTTTCGACAAATTCTCGAGAGTTCGCGGATTGCGAATTTGCCGAAAATCCGAAAAATCCGCGAGCGGAGCGGATTTTACGCCCATGCTTAATGTCCTCCCGAAATTCAAAAATCCCAGCAATGACTGTAATTTTTTCAGAGTTGTCGGAGCGCGCAGTTGTGCGCATTTCTCCAAGAAGTGAGGAGCCAATCCTCGTCCTTCATTGTTGAGCTCATAGCCCAGGAACAACACTGTGTACTCTGCAATGTGTGACTTTGCAAATTTGAATTTGTAACTGAAGTCCGCAAAGCTACAAATTACGCGGTCAACTCGACACAGATGCTCCCAAAGTTCGTCGTCTGTGAGACAAATGTCATCCACATACGGACATGCATCTGGGTCGACTCTCTTTAAGAGAGAGACTTTGCGGGCAGCAAATACTCCAGGACTATTCTTATAGCCCATTGGTAAGCGTTTGAACTGCTTTTGTTCGCCGCCGCATGTAAAACTGGTCTATTGGGAACTTAGACCATCCAAATGGTGGGCATAAAAACCGTTGGAAATGTCAAGCGTGGTTTTAAACCGCTTACGCACAATACTATCCACTAAGGCAGAGCCGCGAGTATTCTGTACTGCACAGGTACGGCAATGCGAGTTTAAATGCCAGTAATCCAATACCAAACGATATGATCCGTCCGGCTTGGTCACAATAAAAAGAGGGTTATTCATCGGTGACACACATGTTTCAATCACTCCTTGATATTCCAATTGACCAATGATTTCCGCAACGGAAGCCTTAGCTTCACATCTAATGGGATATTGAGGTTGAGGCTGTGGCATAGACCGTAAAGGAATCTCGTGGTGAGGGGAAAATGTATCCCAACCACAGTGTATACGGTACAAAGCCGGCGCAAGGGCTTTAGCCCACTCTTCTGCAAAATTCAGCGCATGCTCCTTCAAGACAGTGTTCGCGAAACTAGGGAGGATTACCTCCTCCCCTCTCGGAGCTGCGAGCACAAAAGGTGGGGGCCAGTCAGCCTCCGCTAACAAAATGTCATAGGTAGTCGTAAGATTTTCCCAAAATACCCCTTTTATGGTACGTTGTATGTCACATTCAATGAACAGGACTATTTCATAAAGTCTATCAGGGGGAGATACTCT
The DNA here is from genome assembly GCF_964261635.1 of Lissotriton helveticus. Lineage (NCBI taxonomy): Eukaryota > Metazoa > Chordata > Amphibia > Caudata > Salamandridae > Lissotriton > Lissotriton helveticus. Next base: position 1,941,553,150 of record NC_136068.1, read on the forward strand.
AGTGTCAGCTGTCTCCACAACAACATAACGGTCAGTCGCTGTCACCTTCAGTAGCAGACGCAGGGCCTCTCGCACTATGGTAATCTCTTCCGCGCTGTCAAGCAAGGTCAGAGCCCATGTCTGATTCCGAAGCTGCGTTCTCACTATCTGTGGCATATCTCGCTGTTAAAGCGGCGACTTTCTTTTTCTGAAACTGGGGTCTTTTCGGTGTAGAATCGTCCTGCTTGCCTTTACTGTCTTTCGGGCGGGGCTGGTCGTGTCCTTGCTGGCCACCCCGATCCCAGCCGCCACCTCCACCACCGGTGGATCAGGCCGATGAGTCCTGAAAAGAACGAGGAGAGCGTTGATCAGAAACCTGAAAACGATCAGGTGATTTTATCGTCGCGCGATCGCGTAAGTCATAAATACGTTCTGGGGGCGCAGGCAATGGAGATGCAGGGCGAGACTCCTGTTTCTGTTTTTTAGGCCAATTTTGTTTTTGGGTCTTGGGCTTTTCTTCAGTTTCAGACTTCTGCCCTTGGGGTTGTTTTTTCTCTTTAGTAGAAAATGGCTTGAGTCCCACGCTATTGTGGCCCACGGTTTCATAAGCCGCCACAATAATTCTTGCTAACTGTCGGGGATGGTCGACATCGAGAATCACCTGCAAAGTATTGGACACCTGAAAGTTCACCACATCTCCCTTGACATTCGCAAGTATGAGATCGGAAACCACATCAAAGGAGCCACATAGGCGCATACCCAATTCAACAGCAGCCTCAGGTCCATGCTCATCTTGAACACGTTTAAGGACCGTCGGAAGGACAGTCATAGACGGAGTGCCGTAGCACCTCGCATATACTGCCGCAAAGGTCTTTCCCCATGTCTCACAGTCACCAATTTCTGGGGTCAAGTCTTTTGGCATGCTAATTGTCAGAATCCTGTGTTTTTCACCAGGAGTCGTGTTAGGAAATACTGCTTCCAGCTGGTCAAACTTTTCGGCAAGCCAGAAAGGAAAATCATCCTTATCCTGGGGGCACTTGCCCATCACAGCGTTGACCATTACAGGACTAAGCTTCATTCCGCCCTGTCCGGCAGGAAGCGCCGCACCACCTGGGGGCCCTCCCGGGAGATTACGGGTTATGTATTGCACTAACGACCTAATCACGCTGATTGCAACTACATGTAGACGTCTTAACTCAACAACGGAACACGCCCTGTGTTGAGGATGAGGTGTAAACCCAGCCAAAACAGGCCATGTCGCGCCCGGAATGGACAAAGGACCTAACCTCGGAGCTGTCAAAGAGTGGGGTAGGGCGCCATCAAACCAAACGTGGTGCTGCCAAGCATCAATAGGAACTTCCTGGGCCCTATACGGAGCATGTTACTGTGGCACAGCAGTGGTTGTGTACGTGTCGAACACAGTAGTATTTGCGTTCACAGCTGGGAAGGTCACCCACGAGTAAAAGAATTTGTATGGGTAATCCACCTCTGCACTCATCACCATTATTACGGCCATGCCATCCACGGGGACATTATAAGTCTGCAAATGATTGCGTACCGCAATGCCACTATGTTGCGGAATGTCCACCGCGGCCATAGTGACACAGAAAAAAGAGGTACTAAGTAAACTCTGTAGCACAACTGGGTAGTAATTCAAGGAAACCGTTTTGAAAGAATCAAGCTTGAAAAGACCTATGTAAGTATAGGTATGTTTGTTCGACACCACCGTTAACCGCAAACAATTGTGAAGGGGTTAAGGACTGAATGTTGCACTACTCAAGTGTCATGTAATAAGACCACCAACGGTTGGGCGCCATGTTGCAGGGATTCCGTTCTCACACAGAATTGTGCATAGAGACTTGGAACCTCAGTGAATTAGGGTGTGCCAAAACTCACCTTAGTACCCAAAATCCCCCACCAGACTAGCTACAGTGTATCATTGGTCACTACAAACTCCCAATGCTTAGACAAACCAGAACATGGACTTACTACACCTCAGGTAACGTGGAACACATGAACACTCTTTCGTTATACAATCATATCAATCCAGAACAAGGAGTAAATGAGGACGCGTGCACATTTGAAATGTTTATTTTCTAATGCAGTGTTCTCAAGCGCAGTATCTTAGCTAATACAAGCAAACATATTATAAGAAGCAAAGTAATAAGCATAGTTACTAGTCCATAGAAAACAAAGGGAGAAAGCATGTTAAAATGCTAGAGGGAAGAAGGCTACAAGACACCTAATTCCCACCCTCCCTTGCTAGTATATTATATTATATCTAAGAAGGTCTCTTTGGGTTTTAGCAGGGCGGCCCCATACCTCAGATCCTAGTGGTAAGGGATCACATCATCTTCTACCAGCTCTCTGCATGCGAAGCATCATCAAGTGTGTGTATTCTCTGTGCATTGCAATATTAAACGCGCCTAAAACCAAAGTTTGGCCGCAGCTGCATGTAGGTTATGTCTAGAACATGCGAAGATCAGATCTCACAACAACCACTGTGTTGAGATATCCTTGAAGGCCTTGGCACTCACTGTACAGACACAGCTCACCAAGCAAAGCAGATATCAGAGAAACAACATAATATTCTCATGTGAAGCAAAACATTCTACTAGACTCAAAGCTAAAATAACAAGTATGTGCTGTGTGCAGAAGCAGCAGAAAGGCAAAATGGCATTTAAACTCTTAATAAGCTCGTGCTAACTTAACACAGTGTGTAGGCAAAGCATATCAATATGACAAAGTCTCCGATGCATCAGCACCTCAGGTGGAGGGAGCATCAGCACCTGGGGTGGAGGGGGCATCAGCACCTGGGGTGGAGGGAGCATCAGAACCAGGGGTGGAGGGAGCATCAGCACCTGGGGTGGAGGGGACATCAGCACCGGGGTGGAGGGAGCATCAGCACCTGGGGTGAAGGGAGCATCAGCACCTGGGGTGAAGGGAGCATCAGCACCTGGGGTGGAGGGGGCATCAGCACCTGGGGTGGAGGGAGCATCAGCACCTGGGGTGGAGGGGACATCAGCACCTGGGTGGAGGGAGCATCAGCACCTGGGGTGAAGGGAGCATCAGCACCTGGGATGGAGGGAGCATCAGCACCTGTGGTGGATGGAGCATCAGCACCTGGGGTGGAGGGATCATCAGCATCTGGGGTGGAGGGAGAATCAGCACCTGGGGTGGAGGGGGCATCAGAACCCGTGGTGGAGGGAGCATCAGCACCTGGGGTGGAGGGAGCATATTCACCCGTGGTTGAGGGAGCATCGGAACCTGGAGTGGAGGGGGCATCAGCACCTGGGTGGCGGGAACATCAGCACCTGGGGTGGAGAGAGCATCAGGATCTCATGTGGCGGGAGCATCAGCACCAGGGGTGGAGAGAGCATCAACACCTGGGGTGGAGGAAGCATCAGCACCAGGGGTGGAGGAAGCATCAGCACCTCAGGTGGAGTGAGCATCAGCACCTGGGGTGGAGGGGGCATCAGCACCTGGGTGGCGGGAACATCAGCACCTGGGGTGGAGAGAGCATCAACACCTGGGGTGGAGGGAGCATCAGCACTAGGGGTGGAGGGAGCATCAGCACCTCAGGTGGAGGGAGTATATGCACCTGGGGTGGAGGGAGCATCAGCACCTGGGGTGGAGGGAGCATCAGCACCTTAGGTGAGCGCAGGGTGCTCTGGGTGGGACAGTGACTTGTCTGACGTCACACAGTGTGTGATTAACTCTCTCTCCTCTCTCTGCAGTGCTGGGGTTTCTAGGTGGAACAGTGACTTGTCTGAGGTCACACAGTGTGTCATTAACTCTCTCCTCTCTCTGCAGCGCTGGGGTCTCTGGGTGGGACAGTGACTTGTCTGAGGTCACACAGTGTGTCATTAACTCTCCCTCCTCTCTCTGCAGTGCTGGGGTCTCTGGGGTGGACGTTGACTTGTCTGAGGTCACACAGTGTGTCATTAACTCTCTCCTCTCTCTGCAGTGCTGGGGTGTCTGGGTGGGACAGTGACTTGTCTGAGGTCACACAGTGTGTCATTAACTCTCTCCTCTCTCTGCAGTGCTGGGGTCTCTGTGTGGGACAGTGACTTGTCTGAGGTCACACAGTGTGTCATTAACTCTCTCTCTTCTCTCTGCAGCGCTGTTGACTCTGGATCCAGACACAGCTGATGGACACCTGATCCTGTCTGAGGATGATAGACGCGTGACAGGGACAGACAGACTGCAGCCTCGTCGGAACAGTCCCAAGAGATTCATTAACAATACCACTGTGCTGGGGCGGGAGGGGTTCACCTCAGGGAGGCATTACTGGGAGGTGCAGGTGCTGCATTAGGAGGTGTGGGCAGTGGGGGTCGCACTAGAGACTCTAGGAAGGGAGGAGATTACCAGTGAGTCCATTGTGGGCAAGGCCTGGCTTGTGGGGCGGTGGAATAGTGTAACATATGTCGCTCTCGTCCCCATTCTCACCTACCTGTTCCCCCGTCAGCGCCCCGAGAAGCTGGGGGTGTATCTGGACTATGAGGGGGGGCGGCTTTCCTGGTACAACGCAGACACATGGGAGCATCTCCACACCTTCAATGACACCTTCACTGGGGGGCTGCACCCCTACTTCTCGGTCCCTGCTAGGTCAGACCTGCGCCTGGTGTAATAGAGCACCCCCCCGTCCCCCATCATGGCAATAACAGGGCAGCGAGAGATAGAGATGCAGCCCCCCCCACTTTTTAAACCCCCCCACTCTTTGATTTTCTGCATCTCCTGGTATTAATCCCCCTTATAGGGGGTGCTGCACCCCTATTTCTTCCACTTTTAGGGACAGACCTGCCCCCCCAGAACCCTCCCGTGAGGTTCACTTCTACTTTTGATCCTACGGTCCAACAACAACAGATACTCCACTTCCGTACACTCACCTGGGCCCAGAAACTCACCGCGTGTAAACCGCTGGGGTCAAGTTTATAATTTTCACAAACTGTTAGGATTAGTTTATTCAATACCTCTGTTCATTCCTAACTAACCATTCACAGATCAAAACGCTCTTTCTTCTGGTTGATGGACCATTAGTTGAGCTAGTTGATGGTGACAAATAACATAAATCTTTACTAACTTTTATATACCTTATAGTAAAATACCCACAGACTCTGAAAGTTTTAATCTTTATCTAAAATGTAGGTGCATGTGAACAGTCTCAATACAGTGCAGACACCATAATCCATAGGAGAGAAAATGCAATTTAGCAGACACAGTGCATTTACCTTGAACTCACGCATTAATCAATGTTTTAACCCCTTGCATGTTCGTGGCGGAACCATTCCATCACGAGCCACGGTGGTGCTGTGCTGGTGACGGAAAGGTTCCATCACGGCCTGGCCACGGCACCTGCGCGGCGCTGATTTCGCGCCTGCGCTGAGCGTTCCATTGAGCGGGCGGGGCCGTGACGGAACCATTCCGTCACAAGCACAGCGCCACCGCGGCTCGTGACGGAGTGGTTCCGTCACGAGCATGGCGGCGCTACGCGGCCCCCCCTCACCCCCTAGTGCCGCGGCGGAATTACCGCCGCGGCTAAGGGGTTAATTAGAGAGGATAGAAGGACAAGATAAAGAACATTAGCAAAATAAAGGAAAATTATGATTACCAAGGATGGTGTGGAAGACCCACCCCCTGGCTAAAGGGCAGGTAGGGGTCCCCTGAGATAGGTCAGGAGACAAAGGCTTCAGGGCAGGATCAGGACAGGACATTTGACCTCTCTATAATACCGATGGTTGTGCTGCACCCCTCTCTGACACTCTCTCCCTCCTCGAGATTCGTCCGCAATCTTCAGATCTAACCGAATTGGATCAGGATAGGATGTTCTGCCTCAGGTTCTGCATTCAGCTCCCTCCACCCGCCCAGGCATCTGCTCCAGCAGCGATTCGCTCCGTTCTGCCACGCACGCCTGCAAAGCTCTCTCCAACAAAAGTGCCCCTGCAAATGCTAACTAACTAACTAAAGTTACCTTAATTATACCTTTCATTTCTCCATGTCCCACCCACTATAGTTTCAGTATTGAAAAAGTGCGAGATTTGATTGAACAGGGCAAGGGGGGATGTTCATCACACCACGCTGACATGTCGAAAATCAGTCCATTCATTGTTTGCAAACCCATCCCCTTACTTTTTATTCAAAAATTTCTTTCCCATATATTAATTGTTTCTATTTTGCAACAAATAAACGTCATTTATGTTGAACTCTGCACGGTCTTGTTCCAACGGATGTTCTCTTGTCCTTGGCGCTCATTCAAATCATTCTTTCATCATTTCATGGTTCCCCTCTGATGAGCATGCGCGGACATCTCGTCACTCAGTTCAGTTCAGCCATAGGAAAAAGGCCCAAATACGCACTAGTAATAAAAGTCAGAAGACAAATGTTAATTTCTCAAACAAAGGGTTTACACTGTATACCACCCACCTCTACTCTGTCCCATTTCATTATTATTACTTTTCCCGGCATTAGCATTAGTGAATTAGCTTGTTTTTATTTCAGATAAGCGTGTGCCATGCACGTGAGTCTTTAAGACTCCATTTTAGAAGCTTCTGCATATGCGCAAGAATTTCCTTCCAAGCATTACATCGCCATTCTACGTAGATGTAGTTGACGCATGCGCAAAACTAATCTCCCGATTCAAAGCGGTATTAATCCCACTTCAGTGTTATTCATGTTAATACATGCATACACAGGCTTCACTTTTCCATATGTTCGTGTAATGCGTATTAGTTTTCACAAAACTTTAATACTAACATGTTAGTGAGTCAAACGAGTGGATTGTTCTGAACAAATCTCTTTTCCTCGAGACTTTCACCTACCGTTAGACCTCCACCAAGGGGATGTAGTGTTTTCCTGTTATTCGGCAATACCCTGTGGACACCTGAGGTAGGGGAGAGTGGGAGATGTCCCCGAGGGAGGGGGGAGCCAGAGATGCCCTAGGGGGGTGGGGGAAGCGGGACACATCCCCAAGATGTTCCCCAGGGAGGGGGGAGCGGGAGATGTCCTCGTAGGAGGGAGGAGCGGCAGGTGCCCCCGGGGGGAGGGGGAGCAGATGTCCCCAAGGGAGGGGGAAGTGAGAGAAGTTCCGCGGGAGGGGGGAGGGAAATGTCCCCGAGGGAGTGTGGAGTGGGGGATGTCCATGAGGGAGTGGGGAGAGGGAGATGTACCCCAGGGTGGGGAGAGCAGGTGATGTACATGAGAGAGGCGGGAGAGGGTGATGTCCTTGAGGGAGTGGTGACTGGGAGATGTTCCAGAGGGAGGGGGAGATGTTCCAGAGGGAGGGGGAGATGTCCCTGAGGGGGGGGCAGGAGATGTCCCAGAGGGAGGGGGGAGTGGGAGATGTCCCCCGTAGAGGGGAGAGCGGGGGATGTTCCTGAGGGAGAGGGTGATGTCCCAGAGGGAGGGGGAGTGTGAGATGTCCCCAAAGACATCTCACACTCCCCAAGGGGGAGATGTCCTCCAAGGGGGAGCTGGAGATATCCCTGAGGGAGGGGGGAGCAGGAGATGTCACTGAGGCAGAGATGAGCAGGAGTTGTCACTGAGGGAGGGGTGAGTGGGAGATTTCCCCAATGGAGGGGGAGCGGGAGATGTCCCAGAGGGAGGGGTGAGCGGGAGATGTCCCTTAAGAAGGGGGAGGGAAATATGCTCCCGAGGTGGGGTCGGAGATGTCCCAAAGGGATTGAGGAGAGGGAGATGTCCCCAAATGAGGAGGAGCGACATATGTCCCTCAGGGAGGGGAGAGTGGGAGATGTGCCAAGAGAGGGGGGAGCAGGAGGGAGGGGGTGGGAGAGATGTCCCAGAGGGAGGGGAAGATATCCCAGAGGGAAGGGGGAGCAGGAGATGTCACTGAGGTAGGGGTGAGTGGGAGAGGTCCCTGATGGAGGGAGAGTGGGAGATGTCCCAGAGGGAGGGGGAGCAGAAGATGCTCCCGAGGGTGGGTAGGAGATGTCCCCGAGGGAGAGAGGAGAAGGAAATGTCCCTAAGTGAGGGGGAGTGATAGATGTCCCTCATGGAGGGGTGAGCGGAGTTATGCCAAGAGAGGGGGAGCGGGAGATGCCCCCGAGGAAGGGAGAGTGGGGTATGTCCCCAATAGAGGGGGAGCAGAAGTTGTCCCCGTGGGAATGGGGAGAGGGAGATGTCCCTGAGGAAGGGGGATCAGAAGATGTGCTGAGAGAGTGGGGAGTAGGAGATGTCACGAAGGGAAGGGTGAGCAGGAGATGTCTCAGAGGGAGGGGGGATTGGGAGATGTTCCAGAGGGCGGGGAAGTGGGAGATTCCCAGAGGAAGGGGGGGCTAGAGATGTCTCCAGGGGGGAGCAGGAGATGTCCTCGAGGGAGGGGGGAGTGGGAGATGTCCCCGAGGGGGGAGCGGCAGTTGTCCCTGAAGGGGGAGGGGGGCAGGAGATATCCCAGAGGGAGCGGGAGATGTCCCGTGGGAGGGGCGGACGGGAGACTTGATGAGGTAGGGGGAAGCGGGAGATGTCCCAGGGAGGGACAGCAGGAAATGTCCCAGAGGGAGGGGGAGCAGGAGATGTCCCAGAGGGAGGGGGAGCAGGAGATGTCTCTGAGTGAGGGGGAGCAGGAGATGTCTCTGAGTGAGGGGGAGCAGGAGATGTCTCTGAGTGAGGGGGAGTGGAAGATGTCCCAAAGGGAGGGGGGAGAGGGAGTTGTCCCCAAGAGAGGGGGGAGCTAGAGATATCTTTCAGGGATGGGGGGAGTGGGAGATGTGCCAAGACAGGGGGGAGCGGAAGATGCCCCCAAGGGAGGGGCGTGTGGAAGATGTCCCCAACGGAGTGGGAGGTGTCCCTGAGGGAGGAGGGTGCGGGGGATGTCCGGAGGGAGGGGGAGCTGGAGATGTGCAGAGGGAGAGGGAAGCAGGAGCTGTCCCTCAGGGAGGGGGGAGTAGGAGATGTCTCCAAGGGAGTGGAGAGCAGGAGATGTTCCGGAGGGAGGAATCAGTGGGAGATAAACACCGGGAGAGGGAGATGTTCCTGAGGGAGGGGGAATCGGAAGATGTCCTGAGAGAGGGGAGAGTAGGAGATGACCCCAGGTTAGAAGGGGATGTCCCCAAATAGGTTCAGGTAGTGAATGCACCTTTCACCTACATTCCCTGATATTGCACTACATACCGGTTCTTAGGACTGACCTTTTACCTAATTACGGTAATGACTAGAGGACATGGGGTTTTCTCCGAAAACCTTAAGTCTCATTCATCATACATGAGTATTCTTGGAATCACAGCAGGACAGCAGGCCGACCATCTCCTGCATAATAACTATGTACAAGGGTCATTCCTTCCCTCATCCCAAGTCTGACATGACACAGCAAGGTATATCCCCTGAGGGTAACACTTTGGGTATATATACCCCATATCTTTGCTGAGACATGCAGAGGAGAAAAGGACTTCCATGCTGACACACGGACGCTGAGATTCCTGCACACAGACACTCCAGCCCGCAGTGGTCTAACATCACTTGCGTGGTGTCCATCACGAGACCAAGACGGGGTCTCATAGTCTCTCACTTCAGGTAATGGGGTTGACTTTATCCTAGAAGGATTCTTGGCTTTTACACCTACATACATGCTAGGTACACTTAGGTACATCTAGTTAGGGTCGCATCGTACTATTATGCATTATCACTGTCATGTAGTTTTATACCTGCCTGTATTCATTGTTTTAGCACTATGTTAGAATTCTACCTTTTATTTACTCTGCTGGCGCTTGTAATCATTTATACATCTATATCTGTTTCTGTCTTATGGTTGTTCCAGCACACCTATTTTACACTAGAATGACGCTGGGTCAATAAATGCCTATTGAAAACGTCCTCACCGTTTATTCTGTCTATCTCTCTGAGACAAAGTGAGTACGAGTGACTGAGCGAAAAGTAGCATTGTTTCCACGGTCCTGAGGGATCAGGGATGTCATGTTCGATAGTTGCCAAGAACTATGTTCTCCTTGGTAAGAGGGGTTTCTAGTGGCACTGTGAGCTAGCTGGTGCACAGGCTGACATACCCAGTGGGGGTCTCTGGAATCAGTCGGGACACCAATCCCACAGTCTATGTTGTCTAAACGTGCAGATCCTATATAGGGTTTTAGGAACTACACGATATCGGGAGATGTCCCAGAGGGAGGAGGAAGTGAGAAATGTCCCAGAGGAAGGGGTGATCGGACGGAAGAGATCCTGTGGGAAGGGTGAGCAGGAGATGTCCCAGAGGGAGGGGGAGAGTGAGATGTACCCAATGGAGGGGGGCGCAGGAGTTGTCCCCAAGGGAGGGGGGGCTGGAGATATCCCTGAGGGAGGGGGGAGAGGAAGATATCTCTGAGGGAGGAGGGAGTAGGAGATGTCAATGAGGGAGGGGGGAGTGGGAGATGTCCCCCAGGGAGAGGGGAGCTGGAGATGTCTTTCAGGGAGGGGGAGCGGGAGATGTGCCAAGAGAGGGGGGAGCGAGAGATGCCCCCAAGGGAGGGGTGTGTGGGAGATGTCCCAGAGGGAGCAGGAGATGTCCCAGAGGGAGGAGGGTGCAGGGATGTCCCGTAGTGGGGGGAGCAAGAGATGTCCCTGAGGGAGGAATGAGTGGGAGATGGCCCCAGGGATAGGGAGAGAGAGATGCTCCTGAGGGAGGCGGGAGCAGGAGATGTCCCTGAGAGAGGAAAGAGTAGGAGATGTCCATTGGGAAGCAGGGGATGTCCCCAAGGGAGGGGGGAGTGGGAGATGTTCCAGAGGGAAGGGAAGCAGGAAATTCCCTGAGGGAGGGGGAACTGGAGATTTACCCGAGGGGGGAGCGGGAAATGTCCCCAAGGGAAGAGGGAGTGGGAGATGTCCCTGATTGGGAGCATGAAATGTCTGGAAGGAGGGGAGAGCAGGAGATGTGTTGAGGGAGGGAGAGCAGGAGATGTGTTGAGGGAGGGAGAGCAGGAGATGTGTTGAGGGAGGGGGAGCAGGAGATGTGTTGAGGGAGGGGGAGCAGGAGATGTGTTGAGGGAGGGAGAGCAGGAGATGTGTTGAGGGAGGGAGAGCAGCAGATGTGTTGAGGGAGGGAGAGCAGGAGATGTGTTGAGGGAGGGAGAGCAGCAGATGTGTTGAGGGAGGGAGAGCAGGAGATGTGTTGAGGGAGGGGGAGCAGGAGATGTGTTGAGGGAGGGGGAGCAGGAGATGTGTTGAGGGAGGGGGAGCAGGAGATGTGTTGAGGGAGGGGGAGCAGGAGATGTGTTGAGGGAGGGGGAGCAGGAGATGTGTTGAGGGAGGGGAGAGCAGGAGATGTCGCCAAAGCAGGGGGAGCAGTAAATGTCCCAGAGGGAGTGGGGAGTGGGAGATGACCCTGAGGGGGAGGGATGTCCCAGAGGGAGGGAGGAGAGGTAGATGTTTTCAAGTGAGGGGGGAGTGAGAGATGTCCCCGGGGAAGCAAGAGATATCCCAGAGAGGGAGGGGGAGCAGAAGATGTCCCTGAGGGAGGGGGAAGTGGGAGAGGTCCTTGGGGAGGGTGAAGTGGGAAATGCCCCTGAGGGAGGGGGAGCAGGAGATGTCCCGGAGGGGGGGAAATCTCCCCTTGAGAGGGGAGAGGGAGATGTCCCAGAGAGGTGTTGGTGTCCCAGGGGGAAGGGGGAGAGGGAGATGTATCCTAGGGAGTAGGGAGCGGGAGATGTCCCTGAGGAAGGGGGAGTGGGAAGTGTCCCAGAGGAAGGGGTGATCGGAAGATGTCCAGAAAGACGAGGGAGTAGGAAATGTCCCCAGAGTAAGGGTGAGCGGAGATGTCCCTGAGGAAGGGGGAGAGTGAAATGTACCCAAGGGAGGGGGAAATGTCCCCAAGGGAGAGGAGCGGGGGTTTCCCAGAAGAAGGGGGGATTGGGAGATATCCTTGAGGATGGGGGAAGCAGGAGATGTCCCAGTGGAGAGGGGAGTTGGAGATGTCCTCAGAGAGGGGAGAGGAGGAGATGTCCCAGAGGGAAGGGGGAAGAAGATGTCCTAGAGAGAGGGGGAGAGTGAGATGTACCTGAGGGAGGGGGGAGCGGGAGATGTCCCCAAGGGAGGGGAGCAGGAGATATCCTAGAGGGAGTGGGGGAGGGAGATGTCCCTAAAAGGGAGGTGGATGGGAGAGGTTCACCAGGGGGGGGGGCAGAAGATGTCCCAGAGGGAGGGGGGAGTGAGATGTACCCAATGGAGGGGAGCGGGAGATATCCCCGAGGAAGGGGGGAGCAGAAGATATCTCTGAGGGAGGGGGGAGTAGGAGATGTTGATGAGGGAGGGGGGATTGGGAGATGTCCCCGAGGGGGGAGGGTATGCAGGAGATGTCCCAGGGGAATCAGTCTGTGAATAAAGAACAACCACGAAGCTGAATTATTCATTGAATTCTCTGTGTCGTCACTTCATTGCTGTCTCACGTGCATTCTACAGGTGGAAGCTGCAGCCCAACCCTCCATAACAGGCTGCACCCCCTTACTTCAGTATCAGGGAGACCCGAGCTGTTCTTGCATGGAGGAGTGGGTGGTGTTTGGCGGAGGGTAGGTGGGTGGGTGGCGGAGTTGGTTTACTTGGGTGGGGGGCATGTTGGATGGGTTGGGGTGCAGCTCGGCTACATCATGTGATCTGGGGCTTGGAAACTCAACCCTTTCCTTTCTGTGAACTGCTAACATGAGGGGGGTGAGTCGGGTGGTGGTAGTGGAAAACCCAGCACTATGAGGCCAGAATAGAAATAAATGTGATGTCTATCCCAAGTATATGTGTGTGTGTGTGTGTGTCTAGCGCCAAGAGGCCACGGATGCTCTCTTGTGTTTCACCAATAATGCAGGCTCATCTCAAGCCCAAGTATTGAGTCTTGCTGATATTTTGCTTAGCGCTGTGTCGCTGCGCCTCACCTTCCTAGCGCTGTGTTGGTGCGTGTTAGAAACGGGACCTCTGGCTGGCCAAGGCTTGCGCCAAGGTCAGTCAGAGACCACCACTTCCAAGGTCAGGGCCAGGGAGTCACACACCAAGATAACCCCCGCTCACCCTCTAGGTAACGTGGCGCGAGCAGCAAGGCTAATCTCAGAGGCGATGTGTAAAGCGTTTGCGCGCGCACCCCAGCGACATCAACCAAAGGCCCACCACAAAGGAAACTCCACACAAGGTTATATCAAAAATAGCCTTTGTATTATAATAATAAAAACACATTAGATAACACACACACTTTACAATGTGCCAACAGGCACGGGCAAGATTTACAAGGGATTATGTACAGGACAGGGCAACCTGGACCACTGTCAGGGGTATGCACTTTTAGAAATAGCACTTGTAGGTATAACACTTTAGCACATAAACATACAATGACTGTAACACAGAAAATAGTTAATGTAGCATACAACCAGTAACTACTGGTAAAGGGAAAATACCTCCTACGCCACCCTAAACACTGTAGGGAAATCACGCAGGGAACTAGGACCTTATCATCAGGACCTATGGAAGGAAAACCTATCACCTAAGCAAGTCACATTTAGCAAAGGGAAGGAAACCTAAAATAATCACCTAGGCAAGTAACATTTAGCAAAGGCAATCAAACATCAACATTCCTCTAAGCAGGTCACTTTCAGCAAAGGGAAATCAAAGCACGAGGCATTACCTAAGCAGGTCACTTTTAGCAAAGGTAATGACACAAACAATCCTCTAAGCAGGTCACTTTTAGCAAAGGGGATAAAAACATAAAGAATTACCTAAGCAGGTCACTTTTAGCAAAGGTAAAAACAAACATTCCTCTAAGCAGGTCACTTTTAGCAAAGGGGAATAAAAGAACAAAGAATTACCTAAGCAGGTCACTTTTAGCAAAGGTAATAACAAACAAGGGCACATGAAACATTAAAACACATTCAGAGGTGCAAGTAGAACATTTGCGCAGGAATCAAATAAGCAGGAATCATAAATTGCGCAGGGTGCACATGGCACCACATTAGAAATGTCCCTCAGGCCAACTGGCCTCGAAAGGGGCTGAATGCCCTGAGTCTCAGTGTCAGGGAAGCTGCGCAGGCAGCACAAAAGCCTAAACGTAGCAACTTGTCCACTAAGTGCTGGACAGTTGTAAATATGAACTGGCAACGTTGGAGCCAGGAGGGCTCAAGAACACAGTGGGGAGACACAGCGTGGGAGCCTCGGGGCTACAACCAACTAGCTGCCTGTGTCCCCCTAGAGCCTCTCAGGGGCTCACAAAGCAAAATGTGCAAATTAGGGCTCCAGCGCTCTTAAAATAATCAACAATGCCCCAGAGCCTCTCTCAGGGCTCTAAATCACGATGGGGGCAAGGAGCCTCGCTGGGCTCGCAGAAGGAAATGCCCTGAGCCACTCGGGGCTCTCACGAACTAATGCGGGCTGGTGGAGCCTCTCTCAGGCTCGTAAATCAAATGGGCACTCGAGCCTCGCGGGCTCTAAATGAACAAAGGGGCCCCGGGAGCCTTGCAGGCTCGCCAACACAAATGGGGGCGTTGGAGTCCCTCACGGGGGACTCAGGATCAATAGGAATGCCCCACGGAGCCTTGGGCTCGAAGAAATGCCCCCAGGAGCCTCGGGGCTCCCCAGAGAAATGCAGCAGCGTTGGAGCGGCCCTCTGCCAATCGGGGCCGCTCGACGAACAAAGGACCCTGTCCCCGCACTCACCGGTATCTCGCTGGTGCTGCGGGGGCAGGAACACTGCCGGCTCTCCTCCTCTGCAGCGCGGGGCTCCTCTTCCTCGGAGCCTCGCTGGCGGCGCCTCTCTCCTTGCTGCCTGGTTGCGGAGGCGGGACTTCCGGTCGGCCTCTCAGGGGCGGCGCTGCGATTGGCCGGTCGGCCAGAACACTTCCGGGTCGTCGCGGGCAGCGCGGCGGCCCGTTCCAGGTAGGCAGGCGGGCTCCCAGTACCCGAGGAGTGGACTCCCTCGAGGTATTTACAAATCCAAGTACGGGGCAATGCCGGGTGGGCACCGGCTGCACACAAAGCGCTCCCAAGCGCTTAGGGGCTACAGAAAGCGCGCCTAGCGCTAAAAATAGAAGCAAAGCGCTATTGAGCGCTGGGGCACCAGGAAAGCGCGCCTAGCGCTATAAATCAAATAAGAGCACCTCCAGGCACTCTAAGTCAAAAGCAAAAGCTCCAGCAGGGACTGGAGGCAGGCAGAGGGGCAGGGCAGGGCCAGAGCCAGCACACTGGGTCTCCAGGCAGGGAGACAGTCCAAGTGGCGGTCCTCCTGGCCCCAGCAGCAGCAACAGCCCCCTCTGGCAGGATCCAAAAGTAGAACAACTTCTGTGGGGACACAGCCCTATTTTTATACCATGAATTCCTTTGTTAGGAGGTGCAGGGTGGGGGCAAACCAGTTGCAGCTGGCTTGGGAGTACCCTTGATGGCCCAACCACCCCTTTCATTCACTGGGGAGGCTAGGGTCATTAGACAAACCACAGGGGGGCGGAGCCAGCATTGTGTGGGGAAAACCCCAGCCCATCCAGGACCCAGGTGCACTCCTCCCACACATTACTCATGCTGATCTCACACTCACCACCGGGCAGACCCATCCAGACTTCCTGGAGCCTGGCATGCCAGCCAGCTCCAGCCAATCACGCTCCAGTATCCTCACTGCACACATACATCAATGTCCAGAAGTAGCACTTCCCTTCTAGACACATACATGCCGCAGACACCATCTTGCAGCATTCGCTCTCACGAGGTCATACATACTAAACTCGAGCCTGCACTCCCCACACATCAGGAACTACCAGGGCACACACATTCCCCATGCATTCCTATGGGAGGGCAGGCCAGCCATACTACACGCACGCACTTTCACTCTGGGACACAGGGAAAAAGTGCGCCAAGACCCAAAAATCACTACACAGGGTCACAAATAAAGGCAAAAAGATTAGGGGTGAACCTGCCCTAAGGCCCAAGTCTAACACGACCCCCTTCCAGCCAAAACGCAGGGCAGACCGATCACCACCGTGATGGGCTTCCCTGCTTGGGGCGATAAAACAAGGAAGCGGGCCCACAACTGCAGGGACACCCTCCTGTTTTACGCCACGGTGAACCCCTAGGGTTCCTTCTAAAACTACAGTAGGGACTAACTGGGGTACCCCACTGGTACTCTCCAGCTGCCCTCGGCCAGGACCAGGCCCTAGGCCATCCAGGTACCACTGGATCCTGCCTACTCACAAAGTGGGGGGTAGTAACCCCTGGCACATAATAGCCATGCTCCACTCTTCCTGTCTGCAAGACAGGGCTAGACTTCCACTGGTTCTCCAGCCTAGGGTCTACAACCTTAGGTGGACCAGGAGTCTCAGGGAAGGCTCTCCTCCCCTTACCTCTTCTTCTAGGGTTCCTCCTCCTCCTGCGAGGGGTTCCCTCTAAACAACATTCTCCCAACCTAGGGTTTAACCCCTCAGGTGGTAACGGGGTCAGAGGTGGGCTCTCCCACCCTCTGCACCCCCTTCCAGAGTCCTTCTCCCTCCCAACCGGGGCGGTACATCTGGAAAAAGGACTGGTCAGGACACTGATTACAGTAGTCCCACCCTTCAGGTCAGGCTGATCCTGAACCTGGCCTTCCAACCTCCGGTCTAGAACCTTTGGTGGAACCAATGCCTGGCACTCCAGGACTTCTGGGGACTCACATACTATCCCCAAATCACTCCTTTCACTGGACTTCTGTACTCTCCCTACCGGAGCGGTACTGCCAGACTCTAGAACCATAGAAGCTCCGCTCACAGATGCTCCAGGTCCCCTACCCACTAGGAGATCTCCCTCAAGTGAACTAACAGGCAAGTCTAGGTTCCCTTCCTGGTGTTCCCTAAAGAAACCATCCAGGCTCTGTGACAGGGCTTCGGGCATCTGGGGACTCTCGGTCACACACTCACTCCCGCTCCACTGAGACAGGCAGTCAGCCCCTACACCCTTCTCACTAACCAAGGACCTAGCTGGGCTACTCTCACCCTCCTCCACCACACTGGGCTGGAAGACACCTGACCCACTATTGTTGGAATCACTCACTAGTGACTCAAAAGAACCTCTCGCACTGTCCCATCGGTCTGCTTCCTTTGCAAGCTCCCAAGGATCAAAGGTCAACCTCAACAGGTGTTGCCGCAACTCCGGCCGACAATGACTGAGCACCTTTTCCTTGAGAATAAGACAAAACAGTTTGTCAAAATCATGTTCCGTGGGAACCTCCAACCACTCAATCAGTGCACACTGACAGTCCTCTGTAAACTCCTCCCAAGACTGGTGAGACAGTTTCCTACTGTTCCTGAACTGCAACCTATACTCCTCTTCTAGGGAAACAGGTACCATACTCGGGGAACTGGGAGTGGGACTGTCTACACTTATATTTAAAAAGCTGCCACCACTGGACTCCACCCTCCCTGGGGAATCCAGACAATTACAACTGTGCGCAGGGAAGAGTCTATCCTCTAGGGCTGCTCTCTCACGGATGATGGCCCTTCTCTCCACCTCTATCCTCTCCTGCGCTAAGAGTCTTTCGATCTCTAGCTGCGCCATAGCCTGGGCATGCTCTAACATGAGCTGTTCCATCGCTAACTGATGCTCCCTTTCTTTCTCCCTATCTTCCCACTCTTCTGGGGACAGGACAAGGGATGTGGCGCTGGTACTGACACTGGACTCAGCAAGGGACTCCCTACCTATGGGGTCTTCACCATCTGCTGACATCCATCCACTGTCATCATCATACAACTCACATTCTTCAGGGCTCTCCACAGACTCACCATCCTCATGACGTGCGGCCCGGGCCCTCTCTCTCTCACTGTACTCAAGATCCCACTGACCCTTTTGCCATTGGATCAGGCTGTCCCTAAGCTGGGACTGAGTATCCGACACACTCACCTCCATGCCTCCCTCTTCACAGAATCTGACCAGCTCTGACCTACTGTACCTAAAAAGACAACAGAGATCAAAAACAGGCTCCATTTTGGCGGACGTTCTCAAGAAGAGTTTGACACAGGGAACCTGGGGGTCTGAGCTAAACAGGAGTACACAATTACACAATTCAGCAAGATTCCTATTCAGAGAACTTGCACTCCACTGTCCAGCGTAACACACACTCATTCACACACAACCCTCCCCTCGGACTGGTAAGGCAGTTTCTACCACCCCTGATTATCTCAACCTGACCACTAGCGACACAGGTACCAAACTCTGGGAGCAGGGCGGGGAACAAGGTACTGGACAAAATACAAAATGACACCTTTCAGGAGAAGCAAAAAACTGAACTTCCCTAAAAAACAATAATCCCAAAAATGTGGTTATCTAAAATTGCAGAGTTTTGTGATGTGGCCTGTCGCCACTGTGGTACAACGCAAACGCAAGTCCAATCCGCACCGCTAGCCACCAATGTTAGAAACGGGACCTCTGGCTGGCCAAGGCTTGCGCCAAGGTCAGTCAGAGACCACCACTTCCAAGGTCAGGGCCAGGGAGTCACACACCAAGATAACCCCCGCTCACCCTCTAGGTAACGTGGCGCGAGCAGCAAGGCTAATCTCAGAGGCGATGTGTAAAGCGTTTGCGCGCGCACCCCAGCGACATCAACCAAAGGCCCACCACAAAGGAAACTCCACACAAGGTTATATCAAAAATAGCCTTTGTATTATAATAATAAAAACACATTAGATAACACACACACTTTACAATGTGCCAACAGGCACGGGCAAGATTTACAAGGGATTATGTACAGGACAGGGCCACCTGGACCACTGTCAGGGGTATGCACTTTTAGAAATAGCACTTGTAGGTATAACACTTTAGCACATAAACATACAATGACTGTAACACAGAAAATAGTTAATGTAGCATACAACCAGTAACTACTGGTAAAGGGAAAATACCTCCTACGCCACCCTAAACACTGTAGGGAAATCACGCAGGGAACTAGGACCTTATCATCAGGACCTATGGAAGGAAAACCTATCACCTAAGCAAGTCACATTTAGCAAAGGGAAGGAAACCTAAAATAATCACCTAGGCAAGTAACATTTAGCAAAGGCAATCAAACATCAACATTCCTCTAAGCAGGTCACTTTCAGCAAAGGGAAATCAAAGCACAAGGCATTACCTAAGCAGGTCACTTTTAGCAAAGGTAATGACACAAACAATCCTCTAAGCAGGTCACTTTTAGCAAAGGGGATAAAAACATAAAGAATTACCTAAGCAGGTCACTTTTAGCAAAGGTAAAAACAAACATTCCTCTAAGCAGGTCACTTTTAGCAAAGGGGAATAAAAGAACAAAGAATTACCTAAGCAGGTCACTTTTAGCAAAGGTAATAACAAACAAGGGCACATGAAACATTAAAACACATTCAGAGGTGCAAGTAGAACATTTGCGCAGGAATCAAATAAGCAGGAATCATAAATTGCGCAGGGTGCACATGGCACCACATTAGAAATGTCCCTCAGGCCAACTGGCCTCGAAAGGGGCTGAATGCCCTGAGTCTCAGTGTCAGGGAAGCTGCGCAGGCAGCACAAAAGCCTAAACGTAGCAACTTGTCCACTAAGTGCTGGACAGTTGTAAATATGAACTGGCAACGTTGGAGCCAGGAGGGCTCAAGAACACAGTGGGGAGACACAGCGTGGGAGCCTCGGGGCTACAACCAACTAGCTGCCTGTGTCCCCCTAGAGCCTCTCAGGGGCTCACAAAGCAAAATGTGCAAATTAGGGCTCCAGCGCTCTTAAAATAATCAACAATGCCCCAGAGCCTCTCTTAGGGCTCTAAATCACGATGGGGGCAAGGAGCCTCGCTGGGCTCGCAGAAGGAAATGCCCTGAGCCACTCGGGGCTCTCACGAACTAATGCGGGCTGGTGGAGCCTCTCTCAGGCTCGTAAATCAAATGGGCACTCGAGCCTCGCGGGCTCTAAATGAACAAAGGGGCCCCGGGAGCCTTGCAGGCTCGCCAACACAAATGGGGGCGTTGGAGTCCCTCACGGGGGACTCAGGATCAATAGGAATGCCCCACGGAGCCTTGGGCTCGAAGAAATGCCCCCAGGAGCCTCGGGGCTCCCCAGAGAAATGCAGCAGCGTTGGAGCGGCCCTCTGCCAATCGGGGCCGCTCGACGAACAAAGGACCCTGTCCCCGCACTCACCGGTATCTCGCTGGTGCTGCGGGGGCAGGAACACTGCCGGCTCTCCTCCTCTGCAGCGCGGGGCTCCTCTTCCTCGGAGCCTCGCTGGCGGCGCCTCTCTCCTTGCTGCCTGGTTGCGGAGGCGGGACTTCCGGTCGGCCTCTCAGGGGCCGCGCTGCGATTGGCCGGTCGGCCAGAACACTTCCGGGTCGTCGCGGGCAGCGCGGCGGCCCGTTCCAGGTAGGCAGGCGGGCTCCCAGTACCCGAGGAGTGGGCTCCCTCGAGGTATTTACAAATCCAAGTACGGGGCAATGCCGGGTGGGCACCGGCTGCACACAAAGCGCTCCCAAGCGCTTAGGGGCTACAGAAAGCGCGCCTAGCGCTAAAAATAGAAGCAAAGCGCTATTGAGCGCTGGGGCACCAGGAAAGCGCGCCTAGCGCTATAAATCAAATAAGAGCACCTCCAGGCACTCTAAGTCAAAAGCAAAAGCTCCAGCAGGGACTGGAGGCAGGCAGAGGGGCAGGGCAGGGCCAGAGCCAGCACACTGGGTCTCCAGGCAGGGAGACAGTCCAAGTGGCGGTCCTCCTGGCCCCAGCAGCAGCAACAGCCCCCTCTGGCAGGATCCAAAAGTAGAACAACTTCTGTGGGGACACAGCCCTATTTTTATACCATGAATTCCTTTGTTAGGAGGTGCAGGGTGGGGGGAAACCAGTTGCAGCTGGCTTGGGAGTACCCTTGATGGCCCAACCACCCCTTTCATTCACTGGGGAGGCTAGGGTCATTAGACAAACCACAGGGGGGCGGAGCCAGCATTGTGTGGGGAAAACCCCAGCCCATCCAGGACCCAGGTGCACTCCTCCCACACATTACTCATGCTGATCTCACACTCACCACCGGGCAGACCCATCCAGACTTCCTGGAGCCTGGCATGCCAGCCAGCTCCAGCCAATCACGCTCCAGTATCCTCACTGCACACATACATCAATGTCCAGAAGTAGCACTTCCCTTCTAGACACATACATGCCGCAGACACCATCTTGCAGCATTCGCTCTCACGAGTTCATACATACTAAACTCGAGCCTGCACTCCCCACACATCAGGAACTACCAGGGCACACACATTCCCCATGCATTCCTATGGGAGGGCAGGCCAGCCATACTACACGCACGCACTTTCACTCTGGGACACAGGAAAAAAGTGCGCCAAGACCCAAAAATCACTACACAGGGTCACAAATAAAGGCAAAAAGATTAGGGGTGAACCTGCCCTAAGGCCCAAGTCTAACAGTGCGTCTCACCTTCATAGTGCTGTACTCTGCTGTGGATAGGTTTGTGATCTCTCTGACACGTGGCCAGCTCCAGCCTCCTCATTGGTGGTCTCAGGTCCGTGAGACAGTGACGTCTGCTGCCCTCTCCTTCTGGTCACAGGTGAATAAAGTAAAGTTCTACACACTGAGCTGCGCCCCCTGCTGGTCCCACAGGTACTGTCCGGGACAGACCCACAGGGGGACAGGTTGATGGAGGGGATGAATCAATTACAGACTTTAATGATTACAGCCATTAGAATACAATGCAAAACATGGAAAATGCTGCAGTGAACCCACATACTATTTTTCAAAAGTTTTAAAAGTAAAATTTATTAAGTAGGAAAAGGAAATAACAAGTAGCAGGTTCACAATATAAAATAATAACAATGTATTGAAAACATTTGAATAATTATAAGATAGAACAGGAACATTTTTGCAATTACATGTAGGAAACAGGATAAGAAGGGGAGGGAAAAAGAAAAATAGAAAGAGCAAAAAATAAAAGCACTTCTCATGTAAGGACATTATCATGATTATAAACAGTAGTGGAATTACAAAAATCATAGAGTACATATTATCAGTGCAAAAAAAAGCAAAACATATTACAATTAGTATGGCAGCTTTAAGAAGAAAAATAATATATTCAAGAAGGTTTAGATACTTCATCAGTAAAGGGTTGATGTATGAAAGTCCTTGAAACTGAGGAATCTAGAAAAAGGGTTACTGGAGATCAGAGAGAATTTCGTTTAATAGTAAGAGGCATTGCAACAGTATAAGCTCTATCTAGTTTATGATTATAAAAAACACCATACAACCATGCTTGAAAAGAGATCTGTAGAGAATTCTTCAAATTTTTAGCAATCTGTTGAAATGTGACAGCAATTAATAAGTCTACAATTTGTATATTAAAAGTACAACAATGCCAACCATCAGAAAAACTACCTAAAAATAAATTAGCAAAGGAGAAGGGTATATGTGTGTGAAAAATAGATATAATTTGTTTTCACACTTGTAACCAAAATTGATAGGTGGTGGGACATTAAAAACAAATACCTTTAATATCAGAAATTGATGCTGAACAGGACCAACAAGATGATGAAGTGGCACTATCAAATTAGTGTAAAGAAACAAGAGTGATTAGAATGTGGTTATAAATAAAAAGAGCGTTTGAGTTGTGTTGGCAGCAAGTGATGTCTTGCGAACTTTAAAAGTCAAATATCAATTTTCCCAATCAAACATACACAAACAAATATCCGCACCCGTCTTGTGCAGTCATCAACTATTTCACCAGGTAACACACCAAATCAGGATGTAAAGGCACTTATGAAAGTATTTGATAAAAGTTCTCACATTAATATGCTAAAAACATACACTTTAATAAAGTTCAATTCAATATACATTAGAACACAACATTAATATAGTACTTTTGCAGAATTCCATCCCCCCTTGCAAAGGAATTTATCAGACACTTAAATTTGTCATTTAGAAGTTAATTTGCAAACATAGACAGCACAACACAGAGGAATTCATTTTCCATCTTTTGAGTCTTTTACTCTCTTAAACAAATTTAACAGTTTCCAGCGTCGACAAGTTTTGGTGGATACTATCAATCTGACCACCTTCCTCCGGACAAACATGTAATTCACTTTTCTCCTTTCCGTTTTTAATAGTAAAAGCCAAATATTTCTTTAAACCTATTATGTAGAAAAAAACGAAAATGTCTTCTTTACACAATGGGAATTCTACTGTCTCAAAAATAATACAATTATCCATCACACATTTGTATCTATAAACATTACACAAATTAATTTTAAAACAAACCCCAAAGGTATATTGTTAAAGTCATACCGTTTATAAGTGCTCCAACATCCCACCATGAGTTTTACCCACAGTCATACCTCCATCATGCTACCGTTACCCAGTTTGGCCTCAAATGTGCTTATACTTTTATGCGCTCATACTTTTATGCATTGATAATGATGCAACTTACCGGTGCAAACGCACTCAGAAACAGGCAAATTTTACTTGCCCTGGGGGTAGCTGGCATAGCGGGGCTATGCGGAGTTCCACAGAGTTGGCAACAATCTCTGCGTAGCTCCGCTACGACGCCCGCCTCCACCCCCCTATTAAGATATACCATAAGAGTACATTCAAACAATTAAAGAAACACTTACCTTAACCGCGGCGTCCCCGGGCTGCCCTCGTCCTCTCTCCTGCCGCATTCGCATACAGCTTAAGAAAACTGTGCATGCGTGCATGCCAGCGCATTCACATTTCTCTCAAGAAATTCAAAGTAGCAGTCTGGTGAAAAAATTGTAGGTATGTGAATATAAATACCTCACAGCTGCCATGGAGCTCAGTTAGCCATACTGCCATCTTCAGTGGATGCTAAGCCACGCCCCCAAACCCACGTACCCTTAAAGTGTAAAATGCACCCGCCTGCCACAATCGTTCATTGAGGCTTCTAGGCACTTAGCTAGGTTTCCACAGCAGGAGCTGAGACCTTAGCAAAAGGAGACTTTTGTAAAAAGAAGCCTTGCCCTATTGCTGACCTCTGGATAAGGCTTTTATAAATGTTTCCATGTCGCAGAATGTTTTTACTGAATAAAATAACTTTCCTCTGCATCATATTCAAGTTAAACATGCATTTTCTCTTTTCCCCATGACCTCGTGGAGAATTAAGCACTGATAGAATTATCAATGACTTCCGGTCATACAGAGTCAATCAGCAGCTTCTCGCCCTACAAGTTTCTGTTTACTAGTCTAAGTCCATGGGGTTTGCAGTGAACCCCTGAACTGAGCATACCCCCCTGGACTCACGGGATCGAGGCCTGGACCCTGAACCGAGCAGACCCCCCTTGATTCACGGGACCGAGGCCTGGACCCTGAACCGAACAGACCCCCCTGGACTCACGGGACCGAGGCCTGGACCCTGAACCAAGCAGACACCCCTGGACTCAAGGGACGAAGGCCTGTACCCTGAACTGAGCAGACCCCCCTGGACTCACAGGACCAAGGCCTGGACCCTGAACCGAGCAGTCCCCCTGGACTCACGGGACTGAGGCCTGGACCCTGAACCGAGCAGACCCCCCTAGACTCACAGGACCGAGGCCTGGACCCTGAACCGAGCAGACCCCCCTTGATTCACGGGACCGAGGCCTGGACCCTTAACCGAGCAGACCCCCCTGGACTCAAGACACTGAGGCCTGGACCCTGAACAGAGGAGACTCCCCTGGACTGAGGCCTGGACCCTGCACCAAGCAGACCCCCCTGGACTCAAAGGAACGAGGCCTGATCCCTGAACCAAGTAGATCCCCCTGGACTCACGGGACCGAGGCCTGGACACCGAACCGAGCAGACCCCCTGGACGCACATTACCCAGGCATCCACCCTGAACCGTGCAGACCCCCTGGACTCAGTGGACCGAGACCTGGAACCTGAACTGAGCAGACACCCCGGGACTCACGGGACTGAGACCTGGACCCTGAACTGAGCAGACCCTCCTGGACTCGGGACCGAGGCCTGGACTCTGAACTAAGCAGACCCCCCGGGACTCACAGGACTGATGCCTGTACCCTGAACTGAGCAGACCCCCTTGACTCACGGGACTGAGGCCTGTACTGACGTACCATAAAATATAACATAAGGAGCTATACTTACCAATAGCCCAAATACCAATTACCAAATAACCAGTCAGTTGGCAGTGTAGAAAACACAAGAGTTTTATTAGGCAAAATACTCTATAGAGGAGCATCTCCCATCCTCACCCCTCAAGGTGCGCGGAGCAGACTGCTGGCTTACTTTC
The DNA here is from genome assembly GCF_964261635.1 of Lissotriton helveticus. Classification (NCBI taxonomy): domain Eukaryota; kingdom Metazoa; phylum Chordata; class Amphibia; order Caudata; family Salamandridae; genus Lissotriton; species Lissotriton helveticus. The sequence continues at coordinate 1,941,578,288 of NC_136068.1, forward strand.
AAAACCGGGCATATATACCTTCAGCATAATACATGAAATCACCATAGATGGAAAAACACTACTTGGCTCCTAGACCTAGGGGAAAGATCATATATGGCACACGTGCTTGGTTTCAGAGCTCGGTTTAGGTATCCCTAGGGAGGTCGGGAGGGCCGACTCCCTTTCATCCCGGGGCCTGGGAGTGCAGGCACGGCACCTTCAGGAATGCGTTTATCGCACCCAAAGCCAGATGTGACCTTGGGTCTCAGGACAGAGAAAGAATAGCATACATTCAGCTGCTCTTGGGAACTCAACTACAGGGGCTTAACAACCAAGAGAAGGTAACACGTGACTGACCGTCCGGACCTGACTGATCAGGGAGAAGATGGCGTCTGTGTGGTTCTCGGCCTATCATGCTAACACAAAATATAGGTATGACTAGAGCTACAAACATTGGGGAAATCGGATTTTATCCCTCAGAACCACCCTTTTAGCATGATGTAGCTAACTATAAAGGGAGGTCAGTCCTTGTAAATCCCTTGATCAATCTTCATAAGATCCTGTATTTGTTGCTGAACTTCTTGAGTCTTCACTGCTGCTGGAGAAGGACTAGTCACAGTGGAGGCAAGTTTAGTAGCACAATATGAGCAACAGGTAGGCCCACAGTGTATACAAAGACAACAGGTAAATATGATACCAGCTATCCCAGCTATCATCAGAATTTTCGATCCCCAGGTAGACAGTAAACCTCAGAACCAACCAGAGAGGGACCATGTACCAGTATCTGCATGTACTTCAGATGCCAAGCAGTGCAGCCTTTGAATGGCTAAATGAACAGAGGGGGCGGAGTCAGGGATATATAGGCAACAGGAACTGCCGATCACGGGGCATGATCCTCCTCGATCAGCCCGAATGACATCTAAAACCATTCTATTTTGAAGCGAGATGAGTCTTGTCGCTTGAAGCTCCACTGTCAAATTGGTTAAGATGTCAGCAGTGGTGTTTATTACCCTCTCAACTACTCTGGCTAAACGTCGTACTTCCTTGCTCGTCATTATGGGGCCCCAGATAGGGAATATTCCTTTGGCAATATCAATGAAGTGCTGCTCAGGAGTGTCTGTTTGATCTATTTCTGTAGTATTGATTGCTCTTCTGTTCCTAACTGAAGGCAAACTCTGCCCCTCTAACCGATGGTCCTTATGATAATTAGAGGGGGCAATATAAACTGGGGGATACAGAAAGGACAAAGAACAACGGCCAGCCCAGCTACGGGGAAGCCAAGTATAAGCGTTTTCTCCACAGACAAAATACACATTAGGAGGGGTCAACAGAGGTGGGCTACTAAAAGTCCGCAGTCAATAGGTGTAATTACATCTACTTTCTCCTACCGAGACAGATCCTACTCCCTGAACACAAAAGGCAGAAGTGCTATTCAATATAGGTATGGGAATGGGCCTATCATCTGTGACATTTCGCTCCTTAAATTGCTGGAAATACTGGGTAAAGTTAAACTCTGCAAAATCCAAAATCTCATTCTGGAGCCAAGTAACATTTGTATGTGTCGTATACATATTCATGCAGGCAGTTGGGTCTAAAGAACCCCCCCCCCGTTTCCCTTAGGGGTCAAATCCCTGATGTACCTCTATATAGGCTAAAATCATCTCGTAATCCAGTTCCGAATATCTCTTGGTATCCACTGTATAATGCATATACATCATTGATAATAATAATAATAATAATAATAATAATAATAATAATAATAATAATACAGATTTTTCTATAGCGCAAACAGCTACCTCCACAAGGAGGTGTCCCGGCGCTGTGAGAGCAAAACGGGTCAGGAGCCCTGGGAAAGATGTCTAACGTTCCTGTGAGAAGAGCCAGGTTTTCAGCTGTTTCCTAAAAATAGCTTCTGAGGGGGCGTTCTGAAGGCCTGGAGGCAAAGTATTCCAAAGCCGCGCCGTGTTTGCCGAAAAGGACTGTCCCCCCATTCGAGCCCTTCTCACTCGTGGCTCGAGCAGCAGGACCCGACAGTTCGAGCGGAGAGAGCGGGCTTGACAATACCTGGGCAGCCTAGATCTTAGGTAACATGGACATTTTCCGTGCAATGCTCGAAACGCTAGCGTGAGAGCCTTAAATTGTATTCTGCTTGCCATCGTCAGCCAGTGTAGAGCACCTAGATGGGGGGTGACATGGTCTTTAAAAGGTATGCGTCTTAGCAGCCTAGCCGCTGCATTCTGCGCGATTTGCAGGCGCTGAATCAGGAATTTCGGAAGACCCAAATATAGGCCATTCGCGTAATCCAGCCTAGATGTAATTGTGGCATGGATCACCGTTTTCCTACACTCCTCTGGCAGTAGCTTGAGAATTTTCCGTAAATTCCTCAGTTTGCTGAGGCAGCCCCCCGCCACCTGCTGAATGTGGGAGGAAAAAGATAGACTATCGTCCCACTTTACCCCTAGGTTTTTTGCTTAAACGCTGGGAAGGGGTGCCGGCCCCATCTCCCCGGGCCACCATAGTTCTGCCATGGGCGGAGTGCCTTTCCCCAAAAAGATCACCTCCGTTTTATTTGGATTCAGTTTTAATTTGTTCGCATTCATCCAGTTTGCCACATCGCCGAGACAGCCCTTAAAATTAGCAAAGGCTGACCCTGACACTTCTGAATAAGGAAAAACCAACTGGGTGTCATCAGCATAAGATATAGCCGTGACTCCCCAGTTGGCAATTAGTGTGAAAAGCGGGGCCAGGTAAATATTGAATAATAGAGGGCTTAGTGCCGATCCTTGCGGAACGCCACATCTCAAATCCTTGGGCTTAGAGGAGCATATCCCCAGCGCCACCTTCTGCGATCTGTTAGTTAAGTACGAGTGTAACCACCCAAGAGCCTGGTCCTGAAGCCCAATACCAGCTAGCCATTGTAATAATCTATCGTGGTCAACCGTATCAAAAGCGGCCAACAGATCCAGGAGCATCAGCAACGCCGAGTCCCCTGAATCCATCGACCACCTCACTGACTCGGCCACCTCGATTAGAGCAGTCTCGGTACTGAAACCGGGTCTAAATCCTGATTGGGTCTCATGTAAAATATTATTAGCCTCAATAAAGCTGTTTAACTGTCTCTGAATCAATTTTTCCATCATTTTACCCGGTGCCGCCAATAGAGAAATTGGCCGAAGGTTGCTCAAGTCCTCTGGGTCCCCGTTAGGTTTTTTCTTCAGGGGGAGAAGCGTTGCGTGTTTCCAACCCTCTGGGAATTCTCCCGTGCTAATGGAGGTGTTCCAAATATGCTTCAGGGTAGGTGCAATAGGGTCCGCCATCAGCCCCCATAATTTTGGTGGGCAAGGGTCGTCTGGCGAACCTGATTTACAGCTCTTCAATTCCTGTTTAACCATGTCCAGTGATATTGGCAGAAATTGCCCAAGGGATGATGACAGAGGACCGTTGGCCATTGACTCAGTTTTTACAGTAGGTCTCAAGGGAACAAAGGAATCATATACTTTTAGTATTTTATCATAAAAAAGTCGATATTTCATCACAGAGAGCTGTAGACGGGGGGACCTCCCTCTCTATACATCGTGGTTTAAAAAAAGACTGTACAATTTTAAAAACCTCTTTACTTGAGTGTTCTGCCTGTTGGACTGCGGAAGCAAAGAACAGTTTCTTGGCCCTTTTTATTAGCTTGTGGAGGTTTTTAATGGCTTCCTTGTATTGAACTTTAGCTACAGGGCAATAGTAAGACCTCCAAATGCGCTCTAGCCTCTTGCAGACTGATTTTTCCGACCTACATTCGGCAGAGAACCATGGGGCCGAGGGGGACTCCCTCTGCGACATTGCTCGCTTAGCTGAGCTAACTGTGACACCAAATCCCCTATCCATAGATTCAGTGCCCTCGCATCCTTGCTAGCATTTGTAGTTAGCTGTGGTGGGTTACGAGCCAAAACTGGGCCCATGATCTCTGGAGTAAGCTTTTTCCACAGCCTCTGAAGGAAAGATCGTTTCCCCTTGGTCGTCGTCGACCCTTCCAGCATACCACAAAAGGGATTAGTGCGTGATCTGACCATACCAGTGGCTGAGCCTCTTCCACTGACAGCCCATTAATATTTGAAAAGATCAGATCGAGCGTAAGACCTGCCCTGTGCGTCGGTCCACTGATAGCTAGGGCCAGATTCGCCGCACTCAATGAGGCAACTAAATGCTCCGCCTGTGAGTTATCCAATCTATCAACATGCATATTGAAATCCCCTACCACCATGAAGTGGTTATGTAAGAGAGAGCTTTGAATAATAGTGTCCATTAGGGCCTTTGTACTACTATCTATGCAATCTGGGGGGCGATAGATAACTATCCCCGCTAAAGCCACTTGGGGGTTAATGAGCAGGCAAAAATGCAGACATTCAATCCCCAAAGCGCCAGGATTCCCTCTGGGTGACAGGTCTGCACTCTATAAATACACAAATAAATAAATAAATAAATAAGTTGAGCTCGGTAGGGCCGATGTAAGAGTATAGCGCTCCTTAAAGATGAGGGCCACCCCACCCCCCCTCCTACCATCCTCCCAATTGGAGAAGCACATTTTAAAACCGTCAGGAACTGCTAGAGCAATGGCGGTCATATTATTCTCATTTAGCCATGTTTCGGTTAAAAACAAAGCATCCCATTCCTGGCTCTCTAATAGCAGCCAAATGTGACTAGCATGCCTTACCATAGATCTACAGTTCAGCAGTCCTGCTCTAAAGCGGTAGCTAGTCTGTCGGATGAGTGCCGATTTAACCCCTCTCAGGGCGCCCGCACCACACCGCGAGATCTCACCTTCCAAACAAGAGAACGAGCAGTCCGTCGGTCCTGCACCCGGGGAGAAGGTTTTACACGACCCCGCCGGCTTAAAAGACAGCAAGTCCTCCCTCGACCAAGTAATCCTGGCTCCCTCTGTGATAGCACTTATAGCATAACTGGCCTTGGCCGCAATCCGGTCGCGGACGGGCGCAGACGGGCTTGCCTTAGGGGCGGCTTCGGCACGCCATCGTCGCGCCCGCTGCGCTCGTCCGCTGCGCGGCCGAATACACATTATGCTAATAGGGGAGTAGCCAGGAAGTGAGGCGATGTGTGGGAGGAGTCGCGTCCCTTCGCACAAGCGGCACAGAAAGCCGTGGCGGACCAGGGACGGACCGGGTACGTACAGAGGGCAATAGAGATCACAATTCTGCCTGCCTGATATACCCCGAGTTAAAAATACAAATTATGTACACAAAAAGAAACACAGTATTTTCGAAGCACACCGTGCAGCTGCGGATAGTAATCAGCCACGGTGCAATTAAAACAGGAAACAACACATAATGCCCAGCGCCTAGCTCGCGCTGCTTTCACCATGTGCGGCTAATCCCCGGCACTTTTGTAGGCGATGTGTGGGAGGAGTCGCGTCCCTCCGCACAAACGGCACAGAAAGCCGTGGCGGACCAGGGACGGACCGGGTACGTACAGAGGGCAGTAGAGATCACAATTCTGCCTGCCTGATATACCTCGAGTTAAAAATACAAAATATGTACACAAAAAGAAACACAGTATTTTCGAAGCACACCGTGCAGCTGCGGATAGTAATCAGCCACAGTGCAATTAAAACAGGAAACAACACATAACGCCCAGCGCCTAGCTCGCGCTGCTCTCCAATAACAATTTGAACCAAGCCTCACAACTTCCCAAATAAGACAAAGGTAAGGATATGAATAAATCATGCTTGTGGGGGCGTGGCCAAGCACGCGATGTAAGAGGACGTGCTCGAGCTGAGCTCCGAGTGAAGCTCCCCAACCACGGGCCATTTATCCTACATTTCCTGGCGGAATCGGGCCCAGACTCGAACCGAGTGTACCCGGGTACCCGGCCCACCTCCGGTGTGAATTCCAGGCGGATCGGAGCACCTGACTCTCCGACCGGCGGTGACCCTGACGGCTGGCCGCCCAGAGCGCACTTCCGGCCGGCGTCCCCTGCTACCTGAGGACGGGGATCCGGCCCTGCGGAGCGGGCCGCACAGCGAGTGGCCTACAGTGCGCAAATCGGCGCGGAACCCGGACCACGTCCCATACTCCGGAAACCCCACAGCGACTACGCCCTGCAGAGACTTCGGACGCCAGCGAGAGGCACACCGCCTGGACTGCCGGGGAGCCACGAGATCGGCCTGCCCCGTCTGCCGACACTGGGGGTGCCCAGCCAAGCTCCATGTCTGCCAGGGGGTGAGTGCGCGGAACTGACCAGAGGCCCACCCTGGCACCATCGATCCAAGGCCCTGCCGGCCTAACAAGTACATTGCCCAGCACGGTCCACAGGACCCCCCTGACTCACCCGCCGCCCTATCACCGGCCCGGCCCAGGAAGGGGACCTGCGACACACTGCCGAGCATTCCCAGCGGCCCAACCACACGAGGGCCCCAGGCGCTGCGAGCTCCTGCACTGAGACGGCCCGTGGCGGTCTGTATCGCCGCCCCATCCTACCCACGGGCACCAGCACCGCCCGCCCCGGCTGGACAGACACCGGTGGATCACTGAGCCGGGTCACCACGAGGCTCGCACTGACACCGTCACCCCTGGGCCCGGCGGACCACCACCGGAGACTGCATGGCCCTATCTCTCGGGTCTCTGCACGTGTCCACCCCTCAGAAGGCGTCCTAGATCATCGCCGGGCCCACCTGGCACTGAGGGGACTGACCCGCGCCACACGCACCCTGCGGCCACACCACATCAGCCCTCACTGATAGTCGGCCCAACTCTGAGAGGCTTACCCGGCCCGGGGCGGACACGAAGACTTTACGACACGCGCCCCCCACCCCTGCCGGGCTTATGCCAGTCAGCGTAGACCCCCAGGCAACGCTGGGTGGCGCCTGACTTCAGCTGGTGGGGTGCGTCTCCCCGGACCCAGTGGACGGACTCACCAGGAGAGTTCTACCGTTTCGGCCCGCCGGGCCGCCACGTGGCGCAGACTGGAGGCGACCAGCAATCGGGTCTGACACGGCGCTGACCGCCGCACCTGGGAATTCATGTGACAGTCGCTGCGCAACCACCTCGTCCTCCCCAGTCGGCTGCATAACGCGGAAACCTGGAACCCTGCGGAGGGGCGGCCCTCCCCCCCCCCATCTACGGCCGCACGCCATCCGCCACGAGAGCGACAGAGGACCTGACCGGGAGACTCGCACACACCGGTCCCTCCGCCACGCGTTGCGGGGACATACCCGCCCGACTGACTGGCCGCACAGACCTCCCACATGTCAGGGGGGTCCAGGGCAAAGACTGGCACAGGAGGGTCACTTGGCAAAGGGAAAATGGTGAAAACCGTGGAGGCGGACCAGACCGCATCCAAACTGGACACTATGCTGGCGGCCATGGAGCGCCTGGAGGAATCCATGCAGCTGACCCGTACGTCACTGGAGAACAAGATCGACAAGGTGGCCGTAGATCTGACACTTCTCCGGACGGATCACAAGAAACTCGCCGACCGCACTGCGGCCCTGGAACACACGATGGCGGAGACCACACCCAAACTGGCGCAGACGGACAGGCACGTCCAGGACTTACTCAACCGGGTGGAGTTCCTTGAGGATAGAGCGGAGGACGCGGAAGGACGGGCCAGAAGGAATAACGTGCGTATAGTGGGCCTGCCGGAACGATGGGAACGGAGAGAGACGGCGGAACACATGGAGACCTGGCTCAGAGAGCTCCTGCCAGAAGGCACGCTATCGCCGCACTTTGTAGTGGAACGGGCACACAGAGTGCCATCCCGCCCACCCCCGGAAGGCTCCAACCCGAGGCCGATGCTCATGCGGGTGTTGAACTACCGCGACCGAGATGCCATCCTCCGCGAAACGCGGAAACTGTCTAATATACAAGTGGACAACGCTAAGGTGATGTTTTTCCCCGATTATACCATTCAGGTTCAACGAAGACGACAATCCTTCCTCGTGGTAAAGCAACGGCTCAGACGCTTGGCCCTCAAGTACTCGCTGTTGTTTCCGGCACGCCTCAGAGTGGTGGCGCTGGACAAGACCCATTTCTTCGACAACCCAGAGGCGGCGATGGCATGGCTGGACTCGGGGGTGGACACGAACCCTGGGCCCGTGCCGAGGGAACAGCGCCGGAATCGTGGCGCTCGCAGGCGGAGACAACGACACACCTCGAGGGCCGAGTCACCGACCTTGGCAACGGAAATCGGCCCAACACCGGAGCAAATTCAGACTGAGCAACTGGAAGCCGTCCGCATAACAGCTGAGATCAGCGGGTCACAATCGCCTATCCTGCTTTCCAACACCAGCCCGCGCTCACGCGGGAGCGAAAACGACGACTACATGTTCGGTCTGCCAGATGACTCGAACCCAGAGGGCCTACCTGACGTCACGCCTCAAACGTCAGATCTGATATCGTGAGCAATCCTCCCTAACCCAGCCCTGGCTGGACCGACATGTCTCACATAATGGACCAGTCAGCGCCCCCCACGGATGGCCCGATCAGGGGCCCACATTGGCGCTACTGGAGGCTCTGGCAGCTGTAGGCGTCACCTTCTCTGGGGTCTGTGCTTTACTGCCGAATGCCCCCCCCTCCCCGCCCACCGGACTGCCGCGGAGCCGCCGTGGCACCGGGTGAGGGGCCGGGGCTATCCCGCTGGGGCGCCACCGGGATCATGACTTTGAAGGGGTGGACGGACCCCTAGAGGTGAGTGCCCCTCCCCCGGGGGAATAAAAGATGTGATCCCGCCATGGGACCAACTATCCGGGTCCAATGACACTGGGAACCGGTCCTGGCTACAGACGCTATAATTGACTCCTAGCGCCCTTTTGGCCCACTGCCCGTGGAAGGGGGGCCACTACGGCTCTTTGGGCACACCGAACTACCTTGTTTCATTTGAGTGCTGTATTTAGTCATCCCCCCATTGTACTTACGGATTGATTGAGCTCGATAGAGCGTTTGGGCGACGACTTGTTTTTGTTGTTGCCCTTTTGGTATTATGTTTATGTTTAAGTTCTACTTTTTGAGACTAGTGTTGGTACTGACCTGCTATTGCGTGCATCCTTGGGACTGTGGGAGGGGGCGAGGGGTGACAATGCTTATTATTCGCTGCTGCTGTGCGGGTGTGGGTGGGGCGGGCGGGGGGCTGGGGGGGGGTTGGGTGCTTGGCCGCAATCAACACTCTGATGGCTACGTTTAAATTTTGTACCTGGAATGTCAGGGGCATGCACACACCCTCACGTAGATACCAGGTGTATTCCTACCTTAAAAGGCATCAGATCAGTTCCAGATTGCACTACTACAGGAGACACACCTGGTTGCCGCTGAGGTGGCCACACTTCGCCGGAAGTGGAGGGGACAGATATTTGCCACGACCTTCTCTGCATTTGCGAGAGGGACCTTGATCTGGGTCCGACCCGGGGTCCCGTTTGCACTAACACACAGCAATGTTGACACTGAGGGACGCTACGTCTTCATACAGGGCAGACTTGACGGGCAGCAGATCGCCATAGCCTCCATCTACGCACCTAATGTAGAACAGGGGAAATTCTTCACGCGGCTGTCGGCGGTGATAGCGTCATGGCCGGACGTACCCTTGATGATGGGCGGGGATTATAACTGCGTGTTAGACGCCTCCCTTGATCGCTCGTCCCTTCCAGCAGTGATCGCCCCGGTACAGGCGTCCTCTAGAGCCCTCCTTGACTGGGCGACACAGTGGAACTTACAGGACGCCTGGCGCGTCAGAAATCCCACCGCCCGGGTGTATTCTTACTACTCGGGAGCCCACTCACTACATGTCAGGTTGGACAGATTCATGATGTCCCGCGACTTGCTCCCCTCTGTGTCGGACACTGACTACCTAGGCCGGACGCACTCGGACCACAACCCGCACACACTAGTATATGGGTGGAAACGCCCACGCCCGCCCGTACCAACGTGGCGCCTGCAACCGGATCTCCTGCTTGACACCCCATTCCGAGAGGAAATCTACGGGAAGATCTTACGGTACTTCGAGGACAATATTGACTCGACTTCCTCCCCGAGAACCGAGTGGGACGCCTTTAATGCGGTGACCCGGGGTTGCTGCCTCGGTGTCCAAGCGGGCTTGCGTAGGCGGGTGGAAAGAGATCTGATACAGGCGGAGGAGGCACTACTGGATAAGGAGCTGGGGACAACGGGGGGCGATGATGCCCAACTCGTCACGGCCAGAGCAGATCATGCTGCCTTGCTGGAACGCCTAAAGAATATCAACTTCGCAGCACATTCCACACGCACCCACAATGCAGGCGACAAGCCTGGCAGGCTACTGTCATGGTTGGTGCGACAGGACACGCAATCCGCATCGATCCTATCTATCTGCACAGCCCAGGGTGTCGAGGTCTATACCCAGAAACAGATCCGTGATGCGTTCACATCGCATTACAGATCCCTGTACAGCTCACGACTACGAGCCACGGTGGTGGAGATCACGGACTATCTGACGGCATTGCGGCTCCCGACCGCCACCGCTGCCCAACAGGCAGAACTGGGAGCCGCGCTAACTGATGTGGAGCTGCGTGAGGTGATTTTCTCCCTCTCCAATTGCAAGGCGCCGGGCCCCGACGGGCTCCCGGCGGAGTTTTACAAGGCCTACTCCCCGGTGTTAATACCGGAACTGCTGAAAGTGTACAAGGCAGCGCTGGAAGACGCTGAACTCCCGGCGTCCCTGAACGAGGCTAACGTGGTCTCCCTGCTGAAACCAGGTAGAGAAGCGAGCGACCTCGGCTCGTACAGGCCATTGGAGCTCCTCAATACCGACTATAAAATACTTGCAGCGGCCCTGGCCCGGAGGCTTGCACCACTGGTCCCCACTCTGGTGCACTCCGATCAGAATGGCTTTGTGCCCACACGGAGCACGTCCTACAATCTACGCCGTTTTTTCAGGGTACAACGTTATGCGACCCTAGCCTGGCCACGCTCGGGATGCATTGTACTTGATTTGGAAAAGGCGTTCGACTCGGTGGAGTGGCCATATCTCCTCCGAGTCCTCGAGAAGTACGAGCTGGGGGATGCTTACGTCCAGATGGTGGGACTTCTCTATCAGGCACCCGAGGTCCGGGTCCGGACTGGTCGGTTGTTTTCGGACAGGATTCGCATCGGGAGAGGTACCAGACAGAGCTGCCCCCTCTCCCCCATTTTATTCGCCCTAGCGATGGAGCCGTTAGCGGAGATGCTCCGCACCTCCGGAGACACCTGGGGCATCCCACTGGCGGATGGCATTCACTCGGTGTCTCTGTACGCCGATGATTTGTTATTATATGTCAGAGACCTCACGTGCATACCGGCGGCGATCACAGACATCTTTCGGATGTTTGGAGACATGTCGGGGCTCCACGTCAACTGGGCCAAATCAGGGACCTATGCATTTGATGGCGAGATGCCGCAGTGCGAGGTGCACATGATGGGGGAGATGCTCCGATGGCACCCGACGGTATTTAGATACCTAGGGATCTTGATATACCGAGACCCTATAGACCTCCTGGAGGGTAATCTAGTGAGAGCCATATCCTCGCTTACGGCCCAGGTCTCGTTCTGGAACTCCCTCACGCTGAATGTACCAGCCAGGGTGGCACTCACCAAGATGATTATGCTCCCTCGGCTTCTCTATTTTTATACCAATCTGCCAGTGTATGTGCCGGCTCCTCATCTGGAATAAGGGGAGACCCCGGGTAGCACTGAAGACCCTGTATGCACCCACAGACGCTGGAGGCCTGGCGGTTCCCAACCAGGAGCTCTATTACTTAGCAGCGCAGCTGCAGTGGGTTGCCTACTGGCTGAGCGGTAAGAACCTAGTGGACACGGCCACAGCCGATTCCATCCTCTCTCCCGTACAGGCGCTCACACTCTTCCACCCACTGGCACAGGGACGGCCCCCCACGCAGGTCCTTGTTGTGGTGGCAAAGCGGTGCCTTGTGCGGAGCCTCCGGCTCACCAAACATTCGGTGCCCTATGCCCCGAACCTGCCTCTGCTGGGGACACCCCTGGGCGCGGGCACACTGTCCTCGACCGGGCTGCGCAGCTGGACTGCGGCAGACCTGGACGACCTAGGCGGCCTGTACAGCGATGGGGAGCTGTTACCCTTCGAGACCTTGACCGCGGACACGGGCCTGCCGGTGGGTCAATTTCTGACGCACGCCAGGCTCCTCCATGAGTTAACAGAGGCGTGGGGTGACCTCAGCCATGAACCGTCCACTCATCTACTCATCCAATATCTGCATGTGATGGGAGATGGGTCCCACCTTGTACATTGGCTTGCACAAGCCTTACACAGCCACACGCAATTTTCCTCTCAGAGACTGAGGGACAAGTGGGTGACCGACCGTGGCACAGACTGGACGGACAACCAATGGAACGCTATTTTGGCAGGCGCCAGGGTCATCCCCCGCAACGCGCGATTCAAGATTATCCAATACTACATCATCCACCGTGCATATCTGTCTCCGGACAAACTGAATCGCTACTTCGGACTCACTTCGTCGGCGTGTCCCAGATGCGGCCTCCGGGACTCGGACTTCCTGCATGCACTCTGGAGCTGCGCTCATCTTACCTCGTACTGGTCTGCGGTCGCGGACATGTTGACGGCGGCCACAGGCGAAACCCTTCCCAAGACGTGGGAAGTATGCCTACTGGGACTCTACAGGAGAACCAAGCAGTCCAAGCTGCGGGCGCGCTTTTGGGATTTAGGCCTTATTACGGCCAAACGTCTTATCACACGACGTTGGAAAAGCGCCAACCCACCGCGTCCTGCAGACTGGCGTCGCTCTTTTGCCAACTGGGCCTGTGCGGAGAGTGTGTCCCTCCACAGGGAGGAAACTGCTGGCCTCCGTAAATACCCGATCGCCCAGGACTGGGACGCTACCCTGATTACGTATCACCGCGCATGCACACAAGCCGGCATAGAGTACCGTCTCGACGCGACACAGAGGGGGCCCTCTTGATAACTGTCCACACCTGACACAGACTCCGCCGTCCCTCTCCCCCCCCCTCGCCCTCCCCCCACTTCCCCCCCCCTCCCCCCTCCTGTCCTCCCCCCCATTCCATGCGGCCCCCCCCCTTTCCATCCCCCCCTCCTCCCCCGAGGACTGAGGCCTTTTCACGACGGAGACGTCCCCTGCCACGTTCGCCTCCCTGCCGCTCGTTCCCTCCCCCCCCCTCCCTTGCCATACAGCCGCGACAGCGCCGCCTCCACACTCGTCCCCGCCCCCGCATATCCCACATCGGATGCACCACACACAGTTAGGGTCCTAGGCACACTGCCACACGCACGAATGCTAGTCCAACAGTTATTGAAATGTTTCTCCCCCCCCCCTGTATTGGACTACCCAGTTAACTCTTTTGGTTGACACAGAGGCCGATCATACTGTGCCCTTGATCATACCCGGCCACACTTCCTCGTCCACATCTCACGTGCGGCTGCTTCGATGCGCCCAGGACCAGGAAGCGGACACCCAGCGATCCATGCGACGTCGGAGGGTCTCCTGTTGCCTCTATCCTCAGCTACTTGGCTCAGGGGACTCCATTTCACACAATGACTGTTGACTTTTCTTTTTGAACACGCTGGTCCCTTTTTAGCAGTGCTGCGAACTGCGGGCACTGCACCATGAGTCACTTCCTGGCACAGTCACTTATGTACTAATGCACCTCTACCAGCAACTGTTTATTTTCACTCATGTGTAACTGCTGTGTCGACATGTGCCATCTGCTGGGTACTGTTTGTGGCAATAATCCGCTGTTATGACACTGTATGAATAACTATTGGTTTATCTGTGAAATTAAATAAAGTTTGAGACCGTTGGTCTTTAAAAAAAAAAAATGAATAAATCATGCTTGTGCATCACGGATGGCAAAAGGCCACATACCCAACAATTGGTAGTATTAGTAACACTGTGTGTCTGGTGAAGTATTTCAACAAATACATTTTTGATATAGGTCTGGCGATGTCTTTCTTTATGTGGGGCTAAAGTAAAGAACATATGCTCTGGAGGAGGGGTAGTAGTTCCTAGGACAGTATGCAGCAGGTGGTGGAATACCAAATAAAAGAACACTCGGATCAGAATTATAAACAAAATCGCTACAGTTACTACAAATGATATTTTAACATTTTGTGTCTGTTAGAAATGGGGATTTCCGGTTGGCTGAGGCTTGCGCCAAAGCCAGGCAGAAATCAACATTCTAGTCAGGGCAAGGAAGTCACCCACCAAAGATAACCCCTGCTCACCCCCTTGGTAGCTTGGCACAAGCAGTCAGGCTTATCTCGGAGGCGATGTGTAAAGCATTTGCGCACGCACCCACCAGAAACAACATCCAATGCTCTCCACAAAAGGAACTCCACACAAGGTTATATATAAAAATAGCCTTTGTATTATACCAACACATTAGATAATAAACACACACTTTACAATGTGCCATAGGCACGGGCAGAATTTACAAGGGATTAAATACACAGGACACGGCCACATAGACCACTGTCAGGAATAAGCACTTGGTAGAACTAGCACTTTGAAGAAATAGCACTTTGTAGAAATAGCACTTAGAACATAGCAATTGTAGCATACAACCAGTAACCACTGGTAAGAGGTAAGTACCACCTACGCAACCCTACCCACCTTAGGAAAATATCACGCAGGGAACCATGATCTCACTAGCATAACTATACTAGAAAAAACAACCATAAAAATACATATAGGGGTATAGGCCAGAGGCTTTACACATGATGCATGAAAACACATTCAGCGGTGTAGGGAAGACACATGATGCATAAAACACATTCAGCAGTGTAGGGAAGACACATGATGCATAAAAACACATTCAGCGGTGTGGGGAAGACACATGATGCATAAAAACACATTCATCGGTGTAGGGAAGACACATGATGCATAAAAACACATTTAGCGGTGTAGGGAAGACACATGATGCATAAAAACACATTCAACGGTGTAGGGAAGACACATGATGCATAAAAACACATTCATTGGTGTAGGGAAGACACATGATGCATACAAACACATTCAGCGGTGTAGGTAAGACAAATGATGCATAAAAACACATTCAGCGGTGTAGGGAAGACACATGATGCATAAAAACACATTCAGCCGGGTCAGAACAAAGGGTGCGCAAAACATACTACACACAGTACATTCCCTAACATCCAAAGCATTAGCGCATAAATCACATTTAGCACATAAATCACATTAGTGTCCAGGTTGCGACACTGCGCCAAAACCTAAACGTAGCAGCTACCCACTACTTGATGGTGTAGTACTGAAAATTCTGGACTCGTGTAATGTGTCTGCACTCGAGAATAAAACTTCGTCGTAAATTGACGAATTTAGTACCAAAAGACCGAGAATGATGAGTACGTCATGTACAGGTATTTTCAGCATATTCGAGCGACGATTTCCCCTCGAAATCGTCACTCTCGTTCAGAACCCTCGGCTTCCATTTTGTGTATGGCAGCCATTTTGTGAGTTGCCCTTTACATAGGCTTATAAACCAGCTGAAATCGACCCCAGAAGGACACGTACACCTGGATCGACTTTTCCTTGACCTATGCCAGTTGGAACCATTGCCCCAGGCCGGACCTGTTAGGTCAGTTCCTCTCCAGTGGCCAAGCAAGATAGCATCAGGGCTCAGCCGGCCATAAACCTCCTCATTGCGCACACACCTGCCTTTTCTTGCTCACATCTGTCTTTACTCTTTTGCTTCACTTGCTTTATGATGGGGAGGTGCCCGTTTTTATTGGGGGTCCACCGATATCTGATGAAGGGTCAGGCCTCACCAGGTGATTTGTTATGGGCCGGGCTAAATGAAATATGGACATGTCATCATGACTCTGCCTTTCTTTTGTCTAAGAAGTTATGTCAATGATCTACCGTAAAACCAGGTATGTTTGCCTGAAGCTTAATATTCTGTATAAGAAGAGAAGCCTGATTTTGTAAATTGCGACAGTCTCCTGAGAACATACTCCCTGTGTGTTGTACTTCTAGGACGCTTGTTACCTTGGTTGCAGTCAATAAAATCGATCCTTGACTTCACCTAGAAGACTCTGAGTTTCTGTGGTCTGAATCAGGAAAAGGACTCGAGGTCTTTGGGTGTGTATTCCCTGACACCGCTGGGTTACCGGTTAAGTACCGGTTCTGAAAAACCCAGTACCTCAATGGGCAGCTGAGGGACAAGAACAGGGCCTGAAAGCTGCAGCTGGCACTAAGTGCTGCCCAGCTGGGGAAGACCAAGGTAGGGATGAAGGAGTGCGACTCACTCCTGAGTCCAAAGTACATGTCCCTAGAAAGAAACCTAAACGGTGCAGCTGCCCACTACTTGCTGGGCAGCTGGGAACTCAAAACTGCGACATGGGCCCCCCCTAGCCCTTAGAACAAAACTGCGCCAACTGGGAGCCTTCTAGGCTCTGGAACAATCATACAAGCCCTTCTGGGAGCCCTTTAGGGTCTGGAAACAAATGTGGTGCAGCCTGGAGCCCTCTGGGCTCTTGAAAGAACTGGGGCCTCAGAGCTACGGGCTCTAAATACAACAATGCCCCCGGGAGCCTCTCGGGCTCTAAACAATTGCCCCCGGGATCGTTGGAGTCCCCTTTCTGAGGACTCGGAAGGACAATGGCCCCTGGAGCCCTCGGGGGGCCCTAAAGCATACATGTCCCCGACGTTGGAGTCCCTCGTGGACTCAGAAACAGCGGAAGCGCTGAAAAGCGACCCGCGGGGACGCCCGCACTCACCGGCTGGTTGGGAGGCGGCGTCTCCTCTCTTTGGTGTCTCCTCTGCTCAGCACTTGCGGTGGGGGCATTCTCTGGCGGCTGCGGGGATCTCCCTCAGTCATGGGAGCCCCGCCTTACCAGATGCCCTGCTTCACCCGGCCCCCCATCTCGGGGCCGGGACATAGGAATGGAGCCTGCGAGGCTCCGGGCTCTTTTTTCCTCCGGGGCAGCTTCCCTCAATCAGCACGCGGCAGCAGGCGGGACTTCCCTTCCAAACCAGAAGTCCCGCCCAGAGTAAGTCACGGCGGTGCCTGACTTCCTGTGTTCGGCGCGAGGGCCGCAGCGGTGATTACCTTCTCGGAAAATGAGGGGTGGGCACCCTCGGAACGCAAAATAAGAGTAGAAACGGGGTGGGCACCCGTTAAGGTGCCTTTAAAGAGGGGTGGCACCCTTAAATATTTATATGACGATTAAGGGACCAAATACGAAGATGCAGGGTGGGCACCTGCGCACTGAAGGCCTCAATGGGGGGATCCCTCATGCCGGGATTCCCTCTAGCACCGCGCTGCAAGGGCCCACGCACTCCTGCTTAGCTGGGCAAGGGAAATGTAGCGCTTCCAGGCGTTAGAGGCAGCCACAGCCCTGGGGCAAGGGCAAAGGCACAGCAAAAGGTCCTGGAGGTCAGGGAGGCAATGCAGGGCCCAGGGGCCCGCACACAGGGCACTCCAGCCAGGAGACAGTCCCCATGGCGGTCTCTCCTGGACCCCACCATCACCAAGGCCCCCTCTGTCAGGAATCAAAAAGTCCCCCAGTAATCCTAGGCAGCAGGGCCCAGGGAGGCAAGCTTTCCCCTGGGCCCCAGCAGCAGCACGCCCCTGGTAGATTCAAGTTGAGCACAAGAACATTTTACAGGAGGTCACAGTTTCTTTTTATACACAAAATCACTTTGTCTCTAGGGTGCAGGGTGGGGGAGAAACCAGACGCAGCTAGTTTTGGAGCACTCTGTTGCTCAGCCCCTCTCCCCATTCACTGGCCAGGCTAGGGTCATCAGTCGCACCACAGGGGGCGGAGCCAGGATTGTGTGGGGAAAGCCCAGCCCTATTCAGGTCCCAGGTGCACTGCTCCCTCACATCAATCATGCAGATTTCTCCACTCACCACCGGGACAGACCCATCCTGACTCCTGGAGCCAAGCTCACCAGCCAGCTCCAGCCAATCACAAGCCAGACAGCCAATTCACATAAATTTCACAGACATGCAAACTTCTAGAAGTGGCACTTCCACACTAGCCACATGAACGCCGCACACATCATCGCGCAGCATTCGATCTCATGAGTTCAGACATACCAAACTCAACCTTGCACTCCCCACGCATCAGGAATTACCACGGACACACACATTCCCCATGCATTCCTATGGGAGGGCAGGCCAATCTCACACACGCACTAAGAGAGCGCACGCACTTTATACTGCGCCACAGTGCTAAAGTGCACAAAGACCAGAAATCATTACACTGATATAACATTAAAAGGCAAAAAGTTCAGGGGTGAACCTGCCAGAAGGGCCAAGCCCAACAGTGTCCAACTAGAAAAGACAGGTAGGATAATAACGAGGTGCAAAAGGACGTTCCTGTTCAGGGACAAAACGGGCAAAGGGATACATGCTAGCTAAAAGTGCAAAAATAAACTCGGGCAATGCAGTCCAACCTGCCAGAGGGTTCTTCTTTCCAGTGTCCATCTAGAGCCTCACAGGCAGGCTCCTATCGTTCATCACAAAGAAACCCAAAACAAATCCTCGAGTGGGAGTTATGCTTGCCGTAACTCTTGAAGAAAACACAACCTGGGCCTCTTTCACCAAGTGCAGTCTTTCTTTCTGAACAGAGCAACACAAACTGTTCCAAGCTCTCAACAAGTTCAGTCCAGTGTCTCGCTCAGTACTCCAGGCAGGGCTCTGACAAACCCTACTACTCAAGTCTTTCCTATCTCCTACCATCTTCACCTGGGGGACCATGTTGTTTTCTGGGCCACAGGATGTATCGAGCATGGCCAGGCATTTCCTGATCAGGGAACAACACAGGGGAAGGTGCATCTGTGGCAACAGGAGTATCATGAGCCTTTCATACAACTGCAGGGACAACAGAATCCGGGGTAATCACTGGTTCAGATGACAAAACCCCTTCCGAGTCTGAGGCTCCTTGTCTTTGCCCTTCTTCTGTCTCCAGGGCGTCGGAAAAGGGAACAAAATCAGGGGCTCCTTCACTCTCCTGGGTCAAAATGCCTTCCTGCTTCTGCTGATCATAGGGAAGCGAGAGGGGCAGTCGCTTATGGTGTGACACGTGGATCCAGTGTCGCTTGCCGTCCACCTTTACCGCCGTCGCGTGGCCAGGAGGATTTGGTAGGGTTTGGACCACCGAGGATCCTAGCTGGAGTTCCGCTGGTAATATCTGACCAGTACGCAATGGCCCGGTTCCAACCAGTGTCCAGGACCCTCCGGCAGGGGCTGCAATACTGCTGATACCTGTTGATGAGTGGAACAAAGATCTTTAGTCAAGGCATACAGGTAATCTGACAACATAGGATATTCAATATCGTGGAACGTTCTAGGTCTCGGGACACCCCAAACATTGGCTGGTCACCCAAAGACTACCTCATAAAGTGACAGGCCAGATCGGGAGTGTGGAGTAACTTGCTGGGACATCAAAGCTAAAGGTAAGGCATCGTGCCATTTTAACCTGGTACCCTCCTGAATTTTGGCCATTTTCAATTTCAATATTCCATTATATTTCTCAACCAGCCCTGCCGACTGTGGGTGACGTGCGGCATGAAATTTCTGCTTAATTTGTAATCCATTACAAACGTGTTTGACCAGTTCTGCATTAAAATGTCCCCCGTTATCTGTCCAGATCACCCGAGGCAATCCGTAACGCGGGAAAAACTCTTTTTATCAGGGCTTTCACTGTGGTCAAGGCGGTGTTTTTTTTGGTCGGGTAGGCCTCCACCCACTTGCTAAAAGAGCATACCACAACTAGGACGTACTTCAAGTTATTTACACGCTCCAGTTGGATATAATCCATTTGGAGCACCTCAAAAGGCAAGGATGGTGGTGCAAAATTTCTACTGAGAACGGGTTCCCTGCCTCCCGGATTGTGTCGTAAACAGATCATACAATATCGAACAACATGACCAGCAGTCTTGGAAATATTAGGATTATTCCACAAAAGGATCCAAAAGTACACAAATGCCTTTCGCCCCGATGTGTGCTGGGCCATGTGCCATGGTCACTACAGCATTAACCAGTGCATTGGGTAATGTTGGAAAAGGGATCCCTGGCTGGCCAGGGCTTTCGCCAAAGTCAGTCAGAGACCACCACTCCCAAGTCAGGGCAAGGGAGTTACACGCCAAGATAACCCCTGCTCACCCTCTAGGTAACGTGGCGCGAGCAGCAAGGCTAAACTTGGAGGCGATGTAAGTTAAGTATTTGCGCACGCACCCCAGCAACAAGACCCAGGACAAACCACAAAGGAAACTCCACACCAGGTATTATGAAAATAGCCTTTGTATTATAATAAATATACATTAGATAAAACACACATATTGTTACACTGGGCCAACAGGCACAGGCGGAATTTACAAGGGATATTATACAGGACAGGGCCACCTGGACCACTGCAGGGGTATGCACTTTCAGAAGTAACACTTTTAGAAATAGCACTTTAGAATGTAAAATCACTGTAGCACACAATATAAAAATAGAGCACACAACCAGTAATCACTGGTAACCAGGACCTCACTAGCACCACCTGCACTAGGAGAAAAACAACCACCTAAGTATCACAATACCTGTAGGGGTGTAAGAACATAACACCTGATGCATAACATACATTCAGCGATGCAAGGAAGGAAAACACATGATGCATCAACAATACATTCAGAGGTGTAGAAAATGAACAATTGCGCCAAACTCACATAAGTCACCACCTGTGACTGTCCCTAGGCCAACTGGCCTCTCTAGGGCTAGGACACCCTGTGTCCCAAAGTCAGGGGGCCTAAACGTGGCAGTTGCCCACAAAGTGCTGGGCAACTGGTGCAGGAAAGTTAGGGCAACGTTGGAGCCTCGTGGGCTCAAGAACCACCACTGTGGCACTGCTGAGCCTCTCTGGGCTCTGGACAAGAACTTGGCACCCTGAGCCTCTCTCAGGCTCTCAACAGGAAATGGGCACTCGAGCCTCTCGGGCTTGAAATACGCAGATTGCCCACAGGAGCCTTGGGGCTCCTCAACACGGATGCGGGCTTCGGTGGAGTCCCTCACGGGGGACTCAGAACAAGGGCAAGGGCCCCACGAGCCTCTCGGGGCTCGAAACACGAGGTGCGGCTTTCTGGGCCGGTGGGGCCCCTCACGGGGGACCCTCGAACACGTGGGCCTTCGTTTGGAGTCCCCCCCTCTGGGGGACTCGAGATGCCGGGAATGCCCCCTTGAAGCCCTCGTGGCTTCACTCTAGAAATGAGCGCGAGGTCGCACTACCGGGAAAGGGGGGGGCGGACACCGACAATGTGTCCCGGCGCCCCTCCCTTTCCTCCTCGTCACTCACCGGCTTGCTGTCAGCTGGGCTCTGCGGTGGCTCCTCTTCACTCGGGAGCCTCCCAGGATGCGGCAGGCTGCTTCCTGCTTCTCCGGTCCGCCCAGGCAGCCAATCACAGAGCGAGTCGCCCCGGCGAGCCTCCGGCAGCTGTAACCAATCACAGCGAGGCTCTCCGGGTGACATCAGCGGCTGCACTCTCTCGGTCCCGGGCTGTGGCGGTGATCTCGGGGCTTTCACGAGGGGTGGGCTCCCTCCGTGATTTAAATCATAAAACGGGCAAAATAAGGGCGGCAAATGAGCGTGCCGCTCGGTCACCTCACGAGGTGAAAGGATGCCGGGTGGGCACCGGCTGGGCACAAACAGCGCTAGCAGCGCTAGCAGCAAAGAACAGGCGCTCCCAAGCGCCACAGGACCAAATACAGCGCTCTCAGCGCTAGGCAGGCAGGGAATAGCGCTCACAGCGCTAAAAGGCACAAGTTAAGCGCTCCCAGCGCTGGGGACAAGGGTAGAGCGCTTCCAGGCACTCCAAGCAAAAAGTCAAGCTCCAGCAGGGTCTGGAGGCAGGCAAGGGGGCAAGGCTGGGCCAGAGCCAGCTCACTGGGTCTCCAGGCAGGGAGACAGTCCAAGTGGTGGTCCTCCTGGCCCAGCAGCAGCAACAGCCCCCCTCTGGCAGGATCCAAAAGCAGAACAACTTCTGTAGGGACACAGCCCCATTTTTATACACCATATTCCTTTGTCTCAGGGTGCAGGGTGGGGGCAGAACCAGTCGCAGCTGGTCTTGGAGCACCCTTGATGGCCCAACTACCCCTTTCAATCACTGGGGAGGCTAGGGTCGTTATACACACCACAGGGGGGTGGAGCCAGCATTGTGTGGGGAAAAACCCTGCTCATCCAGGACACAGGTACACTCCTCCCACACATCACTCATGCTGATCTCACACTCACCACCGGGCAGACCCATCCAGACTTCCTGGAGCCTGGCATGCCAGCCAGCTCCAGTCAATCACGCTCCAGCACCCTTACTGCACACATACATCAATGTCCAGAAGTAGCACTTCCCAACTAGACACATACTAGCCGCACATACCATCGCGCAGCATTCCCTCTCACGAGTTCACACATACCAAACTCGCGCCTGCACTCCCCTCACAGCAGGAACTAACATGGACACACACATTCCCCATGCATTCCTAAGTGTTCTCTAAAATTGTATTGAAACAACTGAATGCATGGGTAGACGAGCACCAAATAATTCCCATAGAACAGGGTGGATTTAGAGCGGGCCACTCGACAATAGACCACGGATTTGCTTTATGGGCGATGGCGAGGAAGTCGACGGAACAAAATGGAAAGTTATGTTGCTGTTTTGTCGACTTCAAAGCAGCCTTTGATTCTGTGGATCGGGCCAGCCTATGGGAGACCCTAAAGAAGTTAAAAATTCCAAAAGGCCTCCTTACCATAATAAAGGAACTACACAGGGAAAATTGGGGACAAGTAATTAAAGATACGGTGGGCTCCTTGACCTTAAAAATACCCATTGCTAATGGATTAAGACAGGGCTGTGTGCTGGCCCCCCAGCTCTTCTCGATCTTCCTGTCAGATCTCCCGGCACATCTAGAGGTGGAGGGTAGTGCCAGCCCAAAAATGGATGGAAACAAGATACCCTGCCTATTGTACGCGGATGATCTGGTAATAGTAGATCAGACTGAGAGGGGCCTCCAAAGGAAGCTTAATGCCTTCAATACATACTGTGCCAGCAAATTTTTAAATATCAACCTGGATAAAACCAAAACCCTATGCTTTGGGAAAAAGTTAAGCAGATTCAGTTGGTACATAGGTGACCTCAAATTGGAGACAGTCAATGAGTACCGATATTTGGGTATATGGTTCGATAGGACTCTAAATTGGAATACCCATTTGGAAACTCAAAAAGCAAAGGCACTCTCTTCCATATGTGGCCTAAAAAGGTTTAATGGGGACTATGATGAGATGTCACACCGACCAATGCTTAGAGCTTTTGAAGCAATGATCCCCCACAAGTCTTATATGGCGCAGAGATCCTTTATTTGAGCGGTAAGGGATCTTGGGACGTGATAGAGGGGAATTGCATAAAAAGGCTACTATCACTTCCCCAATCTGCTATGATACAAGCCATCAGAACAGAAATAGGCACAAAGTCCTGGGTGATACTAACCCAGATGGCTGTGATCAGATTCTGGAAGAGATTAGAAGACCCTGAAAGCAAAAAAGTAGCATACTGGTGTCGCAAAGAAATCCAGAAAAGCGAGCTAAAATGGGCGAAGGCCAGTAGGGAAAAATTGAAGGGAATCTGTAACTCATTAGAGATCGATTTGGACATGGGAACATATCAAATCCCTAGTACCAAAAGTGATCTGAAGCAAAGGGGGAAAGAAGTTTCCAAATTGCATGATATAGGCTACTTAACAAAGAAAAAATCAGTGGCGCATATGCTAAATGCTTGGTCCCATGAAAACTGGTTCCCCTACCTTGATAGATTACCCAACCGCGGACTCAGGCAAGAGATCCTGAGGCTACGAATTGGGATCAACCCATGGCTAATAAGCAGAGACCATAAAACAAAAATGTTAGATCAGGAAGGTCGCTGCAGGTGTATTTTGGGAACTAAGGGAGACCTGTTGCATATTCTGTTAGATTGTCTGACACTCCTAGAACATAGAAAACTTTGGCTGCGCCCAGTTTTTATAAAATATGAAGTAAAGACAAGGTCGCAGGCGGCCAGCCTTCTAACAGAAATCCCCTACATCGATATTGTAATTGCCCTCGGGAAATTTATAAAGGTGGCCCTGAGTGTATCGAGAGCCAAAGAATAACATGTAGTACTGTATGGATTTTAGTGGAATGAAACTGTTTGGTGTAGTAAGAATGTGAATAGGTTTTAATATACAAAATAAGTGTTAAGATAATTGTAATTTTACAGACTTTTTGTACTTTAGATAATGGTGTGTATGATCTTTTTAATGGACAAGTTTTTAAAAAATAAGTGTATGAATTTATGGTGCATACTCCATTCTGCGTTATGTTCACTGTATTGTTTAAAGACTATGGTCACAATAAACATATATTTTGACTTGACTTGACTATGGGAGGGCAGGCCAGCCACACTACAGGCACGCACTTTACCCTGGGAAACAGGAAAAAAGTACGCAGAGACCCAAAAATCACTAACACAGGGTCACAAATAAAAGCAAAAAGTTTAGGGGTGAACCTGCCCTAAGGGCCAAGTCCAACACAACCCCCTTCCAGCCAAAACGCAGGGCAGACCAATCACCACCGTGATGGGCTTCCCTGCTTGGGACGATAAAACACGGACGCGGGCCCGCAACTGCAGGGACACCCTCCTGTTTTATGCCACGGTGAACCCTTGGGTTCCTTCTAAAACTACTGTAGGGACTAACTGGGCTACCCCACTGATACTCTCCAGCTGCCCTCGGCCAGGACCAGGCCCTAGGCCACCCAGGTGCCACTGGATCCTGCCTACTCACAAAGTGGGGGGTAGTAACCCCAGGCACATAATAGCCACTCTCCACTCTTCCTGTCTGCAAGACAGGGCTAGACTGCCACTGGTTCTCCAGCCTAGGGTCTACAACCTCAGGCGGACCAGGAGTCTTAGGGAAGGCTCTCCTCCCCTTACCTCTTCTTTTAGGGTTCCTCCTCCTGCGAGGGGTACCCTAAGAACACCATTCTCCCAACCTAGGGTTTAACCCCTCAGGTTGCACCGGGGTCAGAGGTGGGCTCTCCCACCCTCTGCACCCCCTTCCAGAGTCCTGCTCCCTCCCAACCGGGGCGGTACATCTGGAAGAAGAACTGGTCAGGACACTGATTACAGTAGTCCCACCCTTCAGGTCAGGTGAATCCTAAACCTGGCCTCCCAACCTCCGTCTAAAACTTTTGGTGGAATCACTGCCTGGC
Source organism: Lissotriton helveticus (assembly GCF_964261635.1). Taxonomy (NCBI): domain Eukaryota; kingdom Metazoa; phylum Chordata; class Amphibia; order Caudata; family Salamandridae; genus Lissotriton; species Lissotriton helveticus. The sequence goes on from NC_136068.1 coordinate 1,941,603,527, forward strand.
ACTCCAGGACTTCTGGGGACTCACATACTCTCCCCCTGAGGCTAACAAATGACACATCTGTTGTGTGACTGTCTGTCTGGCTCAGATCTCCCGTCCCCTGTCCACCTGACAGTGCGCGGAGATCCCCCAGACCAGAAGTGGCACCACCCGGGTCCCCCCAAGAAGATCTAGCCCAACTGGCTAGTCCCTGGTCCACTGGTGCATCCACTGGAAAACTCATCCCCCAATCACTCCTCACTTCGGACTTCTGAGCCCTCCCAACTGGAGCAACACTGTCGGACACTGGAACCCCTGGAGCTCTAGTTACAGATGCTCCAGGTTCCCTAGACACTAGGAGATCTTCCTCAAATGGGCTAACAGGACAGCCTAGGTCCCCAACCTGGTGTTCCCTCAAGAAACCACCCGGTTCTGAGACAGGGCTTCGGGCATCTGGGGACTCTCAGCCACCCACTGACTCCTGCTCCACTGAGCCAGGTAGTCAGCCTCTCCACCCTTCTCACTATACTGGGACCTAGCTGGGCTACACTGAGCCTCTTCCACCACGCTGGGCTGGAAGATACCTGACCCACTACTTTCGGAATCACTCACCAATGACTCTGCAGAACCTCTGGCACTGTCCCAGTGCTCTGCTTCCTCTGCAAGGTTCCACAGACTAAAACATTCTAACCTCAGCAGGTGCTGGCGCAACTCTGGACAAACAACACTGAGCAACTGCTCTTTGAGAAACATATTCACCACTCCGTCCACCTCATTGTCCGAGTTAGCCATCAGCCAATCCCACATTGCATCAGAACAGTCATCCACAAAACACCCCCACTCCTGGAGAGACAGTTTCCTATTGCCCCTGAACTTCAACCTTAACTTCTCCTCTTAGGAACAAGGGACCATACGTTGGGGACTGGGAAGGGGACTTCCTGCACTGAAGTCTAAATAGCTGCCACCACTGGACTCAACCCTCCCTGGGGGATCCAGAAAATTAAAACTGTGCTCAGGGGACAATCTACCCTCCTGAGCTAATCTCTCTCTGGCAAACGCCCTCTCAGCCTCTGCAATCCGCTCCTGCACACCCAGCTGCGCCATCTCTCTGGCATGCTCTAACCTGAGCTTCTCCATAGCCAGCTGGTGCTCCCTCTCTTCTCTCCTATCCAACCACTCCTCTGGGGACAGGGAAAGGGATGGGGTGCTGCATCGGACACTGGACCCAGCAAGGGACTCCCTATCTAGGGGGTACTCGCTCTCTGCTGGCGCCCAGTCACTGTCAAACTCACTCTCCACTTCAGACTCTTCAGGGCTACCCTCAGACCCACCACCCTCATGGTGTGCGGCCCGGGCCCTCTCTCTCTCACTGTGCTCACGCTCCCAGTCATCCATCTGCCATAGGATCATGTTATCCCTAAGCTTGGACTGGGTGTCTGACTCACTCAGTGGGATATCTCTCTCCTCACAAAACCGTACCAACTCATGCACACTGTACTTAAACAGGCCACAGAGGTTAAAAGAAGATTCCATCTTAACAGGATGCTCACAGACACGTGCAACACAAGGGACCTTACAATCTGAAGTAAGAGTACACAATTCCAAGACTTCAACAATCTCCTTATCAAAGAGAACTCATACTCATGCGTCCAGGAAAACACACCATTCATCCACACACACCCTCCCCTCGGATTGGTAATGCAGTTTCTACCACCCCTGACTTCTCAACCTGACCATAAGCGATACAGGTACCAAACTCTGGAAGCAGGGCGGGGGACAAATGTACTGAACACAATTATCAATTGACACTCTTCAGGAGAAGCAATAATGGAACTTCACCAAAAACAATAATCCCCAAAATGTGGTTATCTAAAAATGTAGAGCTTTGAAGTGCGGCCATCTGCTACCGTGGTACAACGCAAACACAAATCCTTATCCCACCGCTTGCCGCCAATGTTGGAAACTGGACCCCTGGCTGGCCAAGGCTTTCGCCAAAGTCAGTCAGAGATCCCCATTCCCAAGTCAGGGCAAGGGAGTCACACAACAAGATAACCCCTGCTCACCCTCTAGGTAACGTGGCGCGAGCAGCAAGGCTAAACTTGGAGGCGATGTAAGTTAAGTATTTGCGCACGCACCCCAGCAACAACACCCAAAGGCCCACCACAAAGGAAACCACACAAGGTTATATAAAAATAGCCTTTGTATTATAATAAAAACACATTAGATAAAACACATACTGTTACACTGTGCCAACAGGCACGGGCAGAATTTACAAGGGATTATGTACAGGACAGGGCCACCTGGACCACTGTCAGGGGTATGCACTTTTAGAAGTAACACTTTTAGAAATAGAACTTTAGAATGTAAAATCACCGTAGCACACACTATAAAAATAGAGCACACAACCAGTAATCACTGGTAACCAGGACCTCACTAGCACCACCTGCACTAGGAGAAAAACAACCACCTAAGTATCACAATACCTGTAGGGGTGTAAGAACATAACACATGATGCAATGCATAACATTCATTCAGAGGTGTAAGGAAGGAAAACACATGATGCATCAACAATACATTCAGAGGTGTAGAAAATGAACAATTGCGCCAAACTCACATAAGTCACCACCTGTGACTGTCCCTAGGCCAACTGGCCTCTCTAGGGCTAGGACGCCCTGTGTCCCAAAGTCAGGGGGCCTAAACGTGGCAGTTGCCCACAAAGTGCTGGGCAACTGGTGCAGGAAAGTTAGGGCAACGTTGGAGCCTCGTGGGCTCAAGAACCACCACTGTGGCACTGCTGAGCCTCTCTGGGCTCTGGACAAGAACTTGGCACCCTGAGCCTCTCTCAGGCTCTCAACAGGAAATGGGCACTCGAGCCTCTCGGGCTCGAAATACGCAGATTGCCCCCAGGAGCCTCGGGGCTCCTCAACACGGATGCGGGCTTCGGTGGAGTCCCTCACGGGGGACTCAGAACAAGGGCAAGGTCCCCACCAGCCTCTCGGGGCTCGAAACATGAGGTGCGTCTTTCTGGGCCGGTGGGGCCCCTCACGGGGGACCCTCGAACACGTGGGGCCTTTGTTTGGAGTGCCCCCCTCTGGGGGACACGAGATGCCGGGAATGCCCCCTTGAAGCCCTCGTGGCTTCACTCTAGAAATGAGCGCGAGGTCGCACTACCGGGAAGGGGGGGTGGACACCGACAATGTGTCCCGGCGCCCCTCCCTTTCCTCCTCGTCACTCACCGGCTTGCTGTCAGCTGGCCTCTGCGGCGGCTCCTCTTCACTCGGGAGCCTCCCAGGACGCGGCAGGCTGCTTCCTGCTTCTCCGGTCAGCCAAGGCAGCCAATCACAGCGCGAGTCGCCCGGCGAGCCTCCGGCAGCTGTAACCAATCACAGCGCGGCTCTCCGGGTCACGTCAGCGGCTGCACTCTCTCGGTCCCGGGCTGTGGCGGTGATCTCGGGGCTTTCACGAGGGGTGGGCTCCCTCCGTGATTTAAATCATAAAACTGGCAAAATAAGGGCGGCAAATGAGCGGGATGGCACCCGCGCCGCTCGGTCACCTCACGAGATGAAAGGATGCCGGGTGGGCACCGGCTGGGCATAAACAGCGCTAGCAAAGCTAGCAGCGAAGAACAGGCGCTCCCAAGCGTCACAGGACCAAATACAGTGCTCTCAGTGCTAGGCAGGCAGGGAATAGCGCTCACAGCGCTAAAAGGCACAAATAAAGCGCTCCCAGCGCTGGGGACAAGGGTAGAGCGCTTCCAGGCGCTCCAAGCAAAAAGTCAAGCTCCAGCAGGGTCTGGAGGCAGGCAGGGTGGCAAGGCTGGGCCAGAGCCAGCTCACTGGGTCTCCAGGCAGGGAGACAGTCCAAGTGGCGGTCCTCCTGGCCCAGCAGCAGCAACTGCCCCCCTCTTGCAGGATCCAAAAGCAGAACAACTTCTGTGGGGACACAGCCCCATTTTTATACACCACATTCCTTTGTCTCAGGGTGCAGGGTGGGGGCAGAACCAGTCGCAGCTGGTCTTGGAGCACCCTTGATGGCCCAACCACCCCTTTCATTCACTGGGGAGGCTAGGGTCGTTAGACACACCACAGGGGGGCGGAGCCAGCATTGTGTGGGGAAAAACCCAGCCCATCCAGGACACAGGTACACTCCTCCCACACATCACTCATGCTGATCTCACACTCACCACCGGGCAGACCCATCCAGACTTCCTGGAGCCTGGCATGCCAGCCAGCTCCAGCCAATCACCCTCCAGCACCCTTACTGCACACATACATCAATGTACAGAAGTAGCACTTCCCAACTAGACACATACTAGCCGCACATACCATCGCGCAACATTCACTCTCACGAGTTCACACATACCAAACTCGAGCCTGCACTCCCCTCACAGCAAGAACTAACATGGACACACACATTCCCCATGCATTCCTATGGGAGGGCAGGCCAGCCACACTACACGCACGCACTTTACCCTGAGACACAGGAAAAAAGTACGCAGAGACCCAAAAATCACTAACACAGGGTCACAAATAAAAGCAAAAAGTTTAGGGGTGAACCTGCCCTAAGGGCCAAGTCCAACAGGTAACAACCACCTCTGTTTTTCTGTTAAAACAACCCAACAGTTGTTTTCATCTAGCCTCCGCACTGCCTCCCAACAATGAGCCAATTCAGCTGGTGTGACTTCTTACTGTATCTCTCGGACACTTTCCATAGTGTTATCGAACATTTCTGTTTCCGAAACCCATCTAGCAGAAGTAGTGACAAACATTGAAGACATTTTTGATTTCGCTGTCTCCTTTGCCACGTAACCAGCGAAAGCATTTCCCTCACCTACTGTATCCACCACTGCCTTGTGTGCGCTGCATTTCACTATAGCCACCTTTTGTGGTAACGTTAATGCTGTTAATAACCCCTCTCTGCCCAAAGCCGTCCAAAACTATGAGCCAAACCAAAGGCGTTTTGGCTGTCCGTGTAAATGTTTACTCTTAATCCTTCACTCAATTCACAGGCTTGAAACAATGCTATTAACTCCGATGCCTGTGCTGTCTGGTAGGGTACTCGGAAGCCTCAACTACAGTGTGGAGGGTCGTGATTGCACATGCAGCTGTTGTTGTGCCATCTGGTAACTTGAAACAAGAGCCATCCACATACAATTCCCCTTGGGGGTCAGATAGAGGAATGTCTGTGAGATCTACCCGTCCCTTCGTCTCTTCTTCGGTCCGAAATATACAATTGTGTACATCATTGTTTTTTTCGTCCAAAGGGAGGGGTAGCAATGTGGCAGGGTTCAGAGTGGCACACCGCTTAATTGTAATGTGAGGAGCAAACAAAGTGAATTCATATCCAGTAAGGCGAGCACTCGTAAGGTGCTGTGTCTTTGTTTTATTCAATAATGTGTCCACAGCGTGCAGTACCATCACTGTGAAGTCAGTATTCAAAACGAGCCCTTCCGACTACCGAATGGCCACCGCAACTGCAGCCATAGCCCTCAAGCAGCTAGGAAGGGCTCTGGCGACGTTATCCAACACCGCCGAGAAATAGGCACAAGGTCTCTGCTTACCACCAAATCCTTGTGTTAACACAGAAAGCGAACAACCGTCCACCTCGTGCACATAAATTACAAAAGGTTTTCGGTAGTCAGAAGTACCCAAGACGGGTGCAGAGAAAAGCGAAGATTTCAAAGAATCAAAGGCTTTCTGACACTCATCAGTCCAAGGCAAGGGTTCATGCACGTCTTTAGTACTTAGATACAGAATAGGTTTAGTAAGAAGAGAAAAATTAGGAATCCATTGCCGACAGTAAGAGGTTATGCCTAGGACTGCACGAACATCACGCTGAGTACGAGGTACAGACATATTAGAGATGGTAGGCACACGTTCAGGAGTTAGTCTCCTCCCCTCTTTCGACAGTAGATGACCAAGATAAGTCACCTCCTGTCGACAATATTGGAATTTGGAGAGGGACACCTTATTGCCATTGGTGGCCAAATGGGACAAGAATTTAACAGTAGCTTCTTTGCAGCCCTCTTCAGTATCGGAAGCCACCAATAAATCGTCGACATACTGAAGAAGGACATTACCAGGGGGCAGCGTCAATTCATCCAATACTGCCTTCAAAGCTTGGCTATAAATGCTAGGGCTCTCGGTGTACCCCTCGGGAGCACGGCAAAATCGAAAATTACGGCCAGATAAGGAGAAGCCAAAAATATGACGGCTATCTGGATGGATCGGAATGCTAAAGAAAGCATTCTTCAGATCAATAACCGAGAAATACTTTGCATTGGGAGGAATCATAGTGAGAATAGTAGTGATGTCAGAAACCACCGGATACTGTGGTACCACTATCTTATTTATTTCTCGCAGGGCAGTTACAAAACGATATGTCGGGATCATAATCGGGATCATTTCCAACCGGGGCCTGTTTTAAGATTGGTAATATAGGACTTTTGTATATATTAGCAGCTGTCTCTTTCACTACACCCTTATCAATCAAATCCTGAATAATAGCAAGCAGGGCTCGCTCACCCGCCGGTGAAATTTTGTACTGAGGTATACGTGGTAAACGAGCATTTGACTTCAAAGTAATAGAAACTGGAGGAATCTTCAATAGTCCTACATCTGTGTCCCCAGTAGACCATAGTGTGGCAGGGATGGAGTTCTGGACTTTTTGGTACCGTCCAGAGGTGTCAGGGACAACACCCGAAGACCCCTGAGTTCTACCTGTCTCGGTGCACACATAAACAGAAACACGGGCTTCTCGATGGTGGCGTCAAAGACCAAAGGTTTATTACTGCAGGGACACAGAAATCACAGAATCTACACACGGGCAGAGTCTAGGAGACTGTTCAATTTGTACAAAATGAGTTGCTCCTTAAATACTATATTTTCAGCTTGGGGCAAATTCTTTACATGCTAGTACGTTTCTAAACCTTTGTGTCTTAAACAATAAATATTTGGCGTTACACAAGAATCGTCCACAGTATCTGATGTCAAAATATTACGAACGAGGGGTTCCCACTGTTCCATCACAATCCCACGTCAACTTTTCATTCACGAGCCGGACCGCCTCATCGTAAATTTCGTTACCTCCCCCTAATAAAAGCCCAGAAGGAAAAGAGCCGAGCCAGGTGCAGAAGATAGGAAAGTAGGATAAGAGATGTTTGTGGGTCGTAAATGGGCAAGGCTACCAGCTTCGGTCGCTTTATCATGATCAGGCCAACGAACACGGAAACCAGTATAGCAGGACTGGCCTCAGGCTGGGGAGGCAGTTATTTGCCGAATCATGCGGCCACAGCGTTACTGACCCAAGGTGCACGTGTCACTAGCAAGGTGAATCGCCGGCTAAAGCCTACGTGTCATTAACTGAAATTCAGTAATCAGAGGTCACTGTGTGTTCATTGGCTATGTGAGGGCAAGAAGACAAGATGGATGCCATGATCTAAAATGGATGCCCTCGCTGTATCGGAAATGTGTTTATAACAGGAGTGCTCTTACTCGTAACGTAGTGAAAACACCAGGATATACTAAATGGATCATTTGCGGTTCAACGGTACCAAAATTATGAGTTTACGACAATGTTGAAAACACAGGTTCAAATCGTCGCGGAACCTCAGTCCCTCCTTTTGCCCTTACATAGGCAATTACTCAGTCTGTCTCCGAGTCTATCTCGATGTTAATCAGGTCAGTGATATGCTGCTGTGTCATCATTCTTTCTCGTACCTTGTCTCCAAATACAGGTGGTTTTCTGAAACAGGTTGCGGCACAGAGGCTACACAAAGCAGGACCACATTGGATAATAAGGCAGCACGAGAACAAGAACACTAGAATAACACCTACGACCATCAGAACCTTCCATCCCCACGCTGACAGCAGAGTCCAAAACCACTCCATTAAGGACCAGTTTCCTTTGTCTACGTGAATAGAGTCGGAAATTTTGTGTAGCTTAGAGATCGCTTCGTATACTGTCGGAGCATTATTGGGTATAAAAACACAGCAGCTCGATTGGATCATTCTACATACCCCACCTTGATCTGCAAGTATTACGTCTAGAACCATACGATTTTGCAACGTCATGAGACGATCCGCCTGAAGCTCAGCTGTTAAATTACTAAGGGCACCAGCAGTTTCTGTAATAGTAGATTCAACTACCCGTGTTAGCTGGCGTAGATTTCTACTATTGGCCATAGGCCCCCAGAACGGAATGAAACCTTTGAAGAAGTCTCCAGCTTCCTGACCAGCGGTATCTTCCTTGCTGAAAACGCCTCTTGCTACTCTAGTCTTGTGATAATCTGGAGAGGCAGTGTATGTCGGGGGCAATAGTCGAGCAATATAACATGAACCTGAAAAGTCAGCAGGCAGCCATGTATATGCTCTATCCTGACAGATGAAGTAGGTACCCCTAGCAGTCAGAAAGGCAGGGGAAGAGTTAGACGGATACACGTAGGTCTCAACACACTCACTCTTCCCTAGCTGAGCTCTCGGATTTCTCCCATTTCCTTGCAAACAGACTTGACCTCGGTGAGGTACGACCCAAATTGGAGTGGAGCTCTTACGCTTGTTTTCACCCAAACTAATGCTATACTCCGTAGAATTCCAACTCAAATAAACTCGTAGTTCATCTCTAGGGATAGGCGGTGAGTTATTAACGTCTCTAACCATATCAGTTACTCCCTTTATCAAGGCTTTATTAACAGATGTGTGCCTAGTGGAGCGAGGAGGGCGCGGGGGATAGGTTTCGAGAGCATAGACGAATATGGTTTGGAATGCCCAACATGATCCATTATAGCTGAAAGGCAGGACCAGGTAGGGAATGCCTTTATCCATAGTGTGGGGTATCAAACCACATACCCAGCAGTCTGTTGTGTTAACCACCAGTTGGTGTTGGTGCAAGAGCTGTACAAAAGTGTTGTTTATGAATTCAGAGCGTCAAGCTTGTTCGTGTTCAGGAAACGGATGAAAGGAATGGTAAGAAGAGATAGTAGGAGGCATAGGATCAAAGGGAGGCACTGTGGTTGCTACCGGTGTAAAAATTAAATGTACCCCAAAGACGATTCCACCCACCAACGTCATTAAAACGATCAAAAACGTAATTGCACATTGCATCAAGAAACATTTGTTATGAAGAATCTCGTAAAGTCTATTTCTGCGGACATAAATTACATTCTCTCGGTGCAGCCCAGGAAGCTCCATCTTCTACAACCGCTCGCGACCACTGATGATGTGTACGTAGTTGAAAATGCCTCTATCAGCCCTGGGAGTTCCCAGAACTAACAGAAAGGCCGACCTTGTGTCTGGCTCCCGCAGATTCAATTAGGCACACAGCCACGACCCTACGGCTACCCAGACGGCAAGGTAATTCAAAACAACATAACATGCAGGTTAGCAAACTTCCTGGCTGGAGTTAATGTATCGAGATTCAAATATGTAAAATAGGCAGTTTCCTGCTTTATTTGTCCTTTGTGTGAGAACGTAGGTTATATCTCAATTTTCCTGTAGTTGTTTGATCCGGAAACAGTTTATCTTCCGCAGGGGCGGCAATGTTCAAATTCGCAGATGGCGAATGTTCTGTTGGGGCAGAGGACAGATTTCCAGAGTTCAAAAGAATAGTTTCAGGAGGGGGGTCAGAGGTCGGTGAATCAGTGATCAGTTCTGCATCGCTGAACGGTATGTATTTTGGAATCGGTTCAACTTCGGAGGCCCCACCCCTTTCCTCACCCAATTATCATACGGGAGTGGTAAGGGCACACGCTTGGTGTGTGTCGCGTGGATCCAATTTTTTCTACCGGCCACTCGTACAGCAGTTCTTGTCGCCAAAAGCACCTGATATGGTCCAACGAATTTTGGTTGAAGATTTCTGGTTCGTCCAAAATTCTTCACAACGACGAAGTCTCCAGGTTTTAGCTGATGGCCTGGACTTTCCGGAGGTTTTGGCAATGCATCGAAAACCTGTTGATGAATAAGACTCAATTTAGCAGTCAAGTCAAAAAGATAATCGATTAACATCGGGTATTCCAGCTGCTTAAACTCCCTCGGTCTCGGTACTCCCCAAACATTTGCGGGTCGACCGAACACAATCTCATAAGGGCTAAGCCCTACTCGAGAATGCACAGTCGCTCTCGTGGATAGCAGGGCCAAAGGTAAGGCGTCTGGCCAGGACAAGCCTGTGGAGGCTTGTACCTTAGCCAGCTTCAGTTTAAGGGTGCCATTGTAGCCTTCAACTAAACCTGCTGACTGGGGATGATTTGCACTGTGGAACTTTTGCTTTATGCCTAAGCCTGCACACACATTCTGCATGACTTTCCCTACGAACTCACTTCCGTTATCTGACCATACAATCCGTGGCATGCCAAACCTAGGGAAATATTCTTTGAGGAGAATTTTGGCAGTCGACAAAGCAGTATTGTCTTTAAGTGGATAAGCTTCAATCCATCTTGAAAAGGCACAGACTACCACTAGGACGTACTTGAGATTATTACATCGGTCCATGTGAATGAAGTCTAACTGAATCACTTCAAAGGGACAGGAAGGTGGAGCGAAATGACCAGCAGGTGTTGGGGTTCCCTTGCCAGGATTATGCATCAGGCATATCATGCAGTTTCTCAACACTCGCTCTGCACACTTACTAATTCCATCATTCTTCCAAACTGGGGCCAACATCTTACAAATCCCTTTCGAACTGATGTGCGCTGTTCCATGCGCCATTGTTACTACCGCAAGCACATACGCATCAGGCAACATCCAACGCTGCTGTTCTGTCAAATCAATCCAACATCCATTCGAGTCCAACTTACCCGTATTCTCTTTCCATGCAAGCCTTTCCTCTTCAGTTGCTTCTACTTGAATCATTCTCACACTTTCCATTGTGTCTTCACACATTCCTGAATCAGTAACCCACTTTGCAGACGTTGCAACATACATTCTACTCATCAAATTCCTAGCTGTCTGTTTCGCTGTCTCATCAGCAAAGGCATTTCCTCGACCGACATCATCCGTGATTGCTCGATGAGCACTGCACTTCACAATCGCAACTTCCATTGGTAAGGTTAGAGATTCCAGCAGGTCATTAACTAGTTGACCATGCTGTATTTTAGTCCCATGTGACGTAATAAAACCTCTTTCCTTCCACAATCGTCCAAAACTATGGGCTACGCCAAATGCGTACTGACTATCTGTGAACACATTCACTCTCTTTCCCTTAGCTAAAACACACGCTCTAGTCAACGCAATCAATTCTGCAGCTTGGGCAGAATTCTGACTCACTCTTGCAGTCTCCACAATTGTATTCAAAGTTGTTACTGCATAGGCAGCTGTCACATCACCATTCTCCAATTTAAAACACGACCCATCAACATACAACGTGCCATCTGGATCTGACAACGGAGTGTCTTTTAAATCAATTCGTCCTTTTGTCTCTTCCTCTGTTCTGAAACAACAATCATGTGGTTCGGAATCACTCGACTCTTGACTCGTCGGCAACAATGTTGCTGGATTCAAGGTGTTGTGTCTTTGTTCGGTTCATGAGTGTGTCCACAGCATGAGGTACCATGACCACCAGCATGTTGTTCATAACCAACCCAGCAGATTGTCGAATGGACGCTGCAGCTGCCGCTGTAGCTCTCAAACAACTAGGCAACGCTCTGGCTACCGGATCTAACGTTGATGAAAAATACGCACAAGGGCGTTGTTTATCACCAAATTGCTGTGTCAGAACACTCAATGCGCAACCTTCTCTCTCGTGGACATAGAGTGTAAATGGCTTACTGTAGTCAGGAGTACCCAACACAGGAGCTGAACATAGTGCATTTCGTAACTCAGAAAAGCTCTGCTGACATTCGTCAGACCATGGTACTGGATTTGGAACACCTTTCCCCGTCAAAGCCACCAACGGCTTTGCCAGGAGGGAAACATTTGGAATCCATTGCCTACAGTATGAAGTAATACCCAAAAACGCACGCACTTCTCTCTGTGTGCTAGGAACATTCATCTGCGTAATTGCTTTTATTCTCTCTGGGGTCAACCTTCTTCCCTCTTTTGACAAGAGATGACCTAGGTAGGTCACTTCTTGGCAACAGTATTGCATTTTTGAAGGTGACACCTTATGATTTAAATTAGACAAATGATGCAATAAGGAACTTGTAGCTGCTTTGCAAGTTTCCTTGTCATCGGCAGCCACTAGAAGATCATCGACATATTGCACTAGGGCAGAACCAGGAGGAAGGACAAAGGAGTCTAACTGACTTTTTAATGCCTGACTGTAAATGGACGGGCTCTCACAATAGCCTTGTGGAGCACGTTTAAACCTGAAGCTTCGTCCTCCTAGAGAGAAACCGAAAATATCTCTGCTTTCTTCGGCTATCGGAATGCTGAAAAAGGCATTCTTCAAGTCGATCACTGAGAACCATGTGGCTGTGGCAGGGATCAGCGTTAGCAATGCCGTAATGTCTGGAACCACAGGAAACTGTGGAATCACAATTTTATTAACCTCTCTAAGATCGATTACAAATCTATATACTGGAGGCTTTGTTGGGTCAGTTCGTTTCAGAATAGGCAGTACAGGACTATTACAGACATTTCCTCTGGTTTCCTCTATTACATCTCTTTTTATCAAATCTTGCACTATTAATAGGAGCGCACGCTCACCTTCACTAGAAATTTTGTATTGTGGGATTCGTGGAAATTTAACGTTTGCTTTCAACGTCACTACATATGGCGGGATTTCCAAAAGGCCTACATCGTTAGGACCAGTTGCCCAAAGAGTATCGGGGAGAGAACGCAGCTCCAGTGGGAGCGCATCCATTGATAAGTACATCGGGGAGATGATTCTTTTACCTAATGTAAGCTGTACTCCTGAAGGAGAACAGTACAATGTCGCATATAGGCGTTTCAACAAGTCTAAACCAAGCAGGTTTTCATTACAACCAGTCGTCAAAATCAAGGGTGCTTTTAATTGACGAGGCCCAACAGAAATAGACAAAGGACCAGAAACAGGGTTGTGAACGGGGGCGCCTGAAAAACCTACAGAAACATTTGTTAAGCCGGACAAGGGTGCGGCAGGGAGTTTCGCATGTATGATAGAACTTTTTGCTGCACCAGTATCCAACAGAAACGGTTCGACTACACCTGATGTGGCTACTGCGACATAAGGCCCACTCTGGTCTACTGGAACTGACACTACTCCCTTTCTTTGTCCATGGCTGTCCTAGTATTCATTTTGCTGGAATTCCTCACCAATTTCACAGTAATCTTCCACGTGATACTGTTGAGATCTAGCTGGCTGTGTAGACTGACCATTTCGTTGGTCAAAATAATTAGAGGGGCGATCACTTGTTTGTGGAGGCATAGCACCTCGTCCTCGACCTCTAGAACCTTGCATAGAACCACCACGACCTCTCTGAGCTGTAGCAGCATTATTCTGCGCTAATACTGGACACTCATTCTTGTAATGACCTTCCTTTTTGCAATACGCACATTGATTCCATTGGTATTGCGGTCTCTGTGAACTATAGTCATTTCTCTGATATGACCTTTGCTGCGTATTCGTTTGATTCGTGTGAGGCGGATAAGCTTGTTGCAAAAGGACCTTAGTTTTTAAATCTTTCGTCTTTTTATCTGATTTTTCCTTCTCTTCTTTATCCCTATTTTCATAGTACTGGGCAGTGTTATGTTATGTTATGTTATGTTAATTTCGATTTATATAGCGCCAAATCACCGACAGGTCTCTTAGCGCTTGCTTTGGGAACCCGTCCTGGCTTTCCCTGCAAGATAACCCCTACTGGGCATCCCCAAGGTGAAGACCAGGCATCCCATCGCAGTGGGGCCGTAGTGGAGATTAAGCAAGCTATTGCCCAGAGTTGCAGAGTGTGAACCCATGATTCGAGCAGGCACCGAGGCGAGAATTATCGAGTCCGTGGACATTTTGAGCTCCAGACCCTGCCGCAGTGGCAAGTATCTGCGCAGTCGTAGAGACAGCCCACGCACTTTCAGAATTCTTTAACTTATTACTGAGCTCTGGTATCAGGTTGTGCACAAATTTATCGACAAATAATCTCTGACCTCCTTCCGTGCTCATATCTTGACCACTGTGATCTACAAAAGTCTCTTCGAATCTGGTGAAAAAGTCAGAGACGCTTTCGTCTTTCTTCTGCCTGCATGCGGACAACTTGTCCCAGTTAACGCGCAACGCGGGCATCAGAGTTTTCATTAAGTCAATTATTCTACCGGGCAAATTAGCAATTAAAGGTTCAGGTTTAGATCCCCCAATTTGTTGGCCATCTGCCGCAATAATAGCTGCCCAGTCTCCACCCAGGGCCACTGGATGATTTTCTCTACGAATTTTAGCCCAAATTGGTTGCGGTACTACGTTACCGAATAGCATATCAATGTCCGCTAGATTCATCACACAAGCTTCGACCGTCTGAGCCAATTCCTTGTAATATCCAGCTGGATTTTTACGCGGATCTGGCAAGGCCTGTTTTAATGCTAACACTTCAGCTCGTTTCCACGGGATGTGTATCCACACTCTCTGAAATTGGGCTGGAGCGGCTGCAATACCAAGGTTTACATTAGCTTGCACAGCTTCACGCCAAATTGGTGGAACCTCTCTCATTGGATATTGACGATTTTGTTTCGTGTTACGTTTCTCTGAATCTCTTGGTGAGTGCCGGGAAGGGTCAAATCTAAAATCTAAAACTAATTCCATTGCTTCCTTTATCTCTCGACCAACTATCATACCTGCAGCAAATTTCTGCTGAACCTGAATTAATTCGTCTGGAACTTGTTCGGAATCGTTCTCTTCCCAGTCTTCACGCAAAAGAGAACACATGACATCAAACACATAGCGTTGTGTCGGCTCGTTCCATTGCATAAATGTATCTAATATATCTTGTATACTATATCTTCCCACTTTCGAAACCCATCTAAAAGCAGTGGAATCCAATATTCCTCGTTCTTCGATACTAGGAAGCTGACTGCGTCTCTGAACAGATTCAGAGGCAGGACTCCTAATCAAAGTTTTGTAGAAAGGAGAGAGAATATTAGAGACAGAGTCAGTGATCCTCCGACGAACAGAAAGCGGAGTCGCATAGCTTGCGGAAGTCTGAAGTAGTGTAGTAGTTGGGACAAGAGGAACAGCACTAGTAGGAGTAGTAGGCAAGATAGCTTGCGAAACAAAAGGTGTTGGCGGTACATGCACAGGCAGAGGAGCTGGCAACCCTGGAAGAGGGGGTGCCGTAGGAACATTGATAACCACGGGGGGTGCAGGAGCCGGTATACCAGGCTGTCCAGCAACCTGTAACACGACATTCGGCAGAGGTGGAGCTGTAGCACCCTGTGCATACGGTGGAGGTGACCTTAACAAATAAGACAGCAAAGGATCATTTTCCGGATCCTCCAATATCTTAGTTGTACTAGATGGCAAGGCAGGGTAGCACTTATCTATCGCTAAATTACGTTGTCTATCGGCTACCTCTATCGCTTTCTCAGATTCATTGAGTTGCAGCTGCTTGGCCGACTGTTCCAAAGTCAATTCCTGTTCTTTCTGTTCTTTCTTCAACTTTTTAATCTCTCTCTGTTTAGATTCTTTCCGCCAATAACGGAAAGAATCAAACATTGCCGGCCGGGCTTTCTTCTTAAACAACCTTCTTTCTAGATTATCGAGAACTCCAGGTTCGAAACTACCATGTAGTGGCCAACTAAAGACACCATCTTTCTCTGTATAGCGGATCCATACCTCGTTATAAGAGATAGGGCCCACACCAAATTTGCAATAAAGATCATAAAGAGGAGTTCCAATCGGAGGGACCGAACACGAGTCCTCCAACCGGGAATCGCTGTTGCAACCAAAACATGAAAACACAGAATTTTTCCGACTTACCATTTTTAGAAACCGGAACACAGAACAAATACAAATAACAGTGCGCACTCGGACTTAGGCCTACCAAAGAGAACAAAATGTATCGATACCTAGACTAAACCAAAAAGGTTATCGTAACCAGAATAACCAACGATAATCTTATAAAACCAAACCAAGCCAAGGAACTAAAAATTATCTGGACCTTTACGAAGTAACAAAGCAACTTACAACCGCTTAATACTTAACTGAGGTACTGAAGACGTCACCAAGGAGAAACCCGTCACGTCTCGCTGTACTAAGGTCTGCACCTCGGGTCCAAGACAGGGCGACGGTCAAGGCAACGGACCACTGCAGCCGTCCGAACGGGAACCCTCGTGGAAGAGAACGTCAGGCCACTTTTGCGATATACCGGGATCGATGAAGTGGGGCGCCTCCCTCCGGAGTCTTCACACGAAGTTTCTCGAACTCTTCAGGCTTTTGGACCGGAACCAAATGACGTCGCCCCACGTTGGACGCCAATTGGAGTTCTGGACTTTTTGGTACCGTCCAGAGGTGTCAGGGACAACACCCGAAGACCCCTGAGTTCTACCTGTCTCGGTGCACACATAAACAGAAACATGGGCTTCTCGATGGTGGCGTCAAAGACCAAAGGTTTATTACTGCAGGGACACAGAAATCACAGAATCTACACACGGGCAAAGTCTAGGAGACTGTTCAATTTGTACAAAACGAGTTGCTCCTTAAATACTCTATTTTCAGCTTGGGGCAAATTCTTTACATGCTAGTACGTTTCTAAACCTTTGTGTCTTAAACAATAAATATTTGGCGTTACACAAGAATCGTCCACAGTATCTGATGTCAAAATATTACGAACGAGGGGTTCCCACTGTTCCATCACAATCCCACGTCAACTTTTCATTCACGAGCCGGACCGCCTCATCGTAAATTTCGTTACCTCCCCCTAATAAAGGCCCAGAAGGAAAAGAGCCGAGCCAGGTGCAGAAGATAGGAAAGTAGGATAAGAGATGTTTGTGGGTCGTAAATGGGCAAGGCTACCAGCTTCGGTCGCTTTATCATGATCAGGCCAACGAACACGGAAACCAGTATAGCAGGACTGGCCTCAGGCTGGGGAGGCAGTTATTTGCCGAATCATGCGGCCACAGCGTTACTGACCCAAGGTGCACGTGTCACTAGCAAGGTGAATCGCCGGCTAAAGCCAACGTGTCATTAACTGAAATCAAGTAATCAGAGGTCACTGTGTGTTCATTGGCTATGTGAGGGCAAGAAGACAAGATGGATGCCATGATCTAAAATGGATGCCCTCGCTGTATCGGAAATGTGTTTATAACAGGAGTGCTCTTACTCGTAACGTAGTGAAAACACCAGGATATACTAAATGGATCATTTGCGGTTCAACGGTACCAAAATTATGAGTTTACGACAATGTTGAAAACACGGGTTCAAATCGTCGCGGAACCTCAGGGATAGCTGCAAACTAAGGCGGGAGAGGGTAGTTTTTAGCAAAACATTGTAACGTATGTTCACCAGGGGATTGTATAGATAAATAAACACCATCAGGGGAAAAATGGATTTTCGCATGCAACTTTTTCAACAGATCTAAACCTAATAGATTCTTCCCACAATGTGAAGTCAACAAAAATGGGGAGTCCACTGTCACAGGACCAATAGTGAATGGTATAGGTTTAGATATGGGGCTCACTACTGGTATTCCAGAGAATCCTACTGAAACATTATTCTGCCCGGACAGAGCAGCCCCAGGGACCAGCAAACGAGAAATGGAATTGTTCATTGCACCCGTGTCAACTAGGAACTTTTCAGATGTCCCCATTATCCGCCCCTTTACAGAAGGGCCTTGATGATCAACTGGTACTGCCACCTGGTCCCTACTCCGTCCCGGGCTATCCTGTTGGTAAGCATACCCCTCATTTCCATTGACCACACAATCCTCATTATAGTACTGCCTACCTCTGGGGTGATCAAAACAGTTCTTCTCGGAGTCGCTGTGAGCGATCTCCTCTCTCCGCATATCACTCCGATCCACACCTCCCCGTCCTCGTCCTCTTCCTCTCACTGCCCCGTTCTGTGCTAGTAGCAAAGGACACTGAGCTCTCCAATGGCCCTCTTGCTTAGGCGCACTGGTTTATTCCCAGAGCGACAGCTGGTCCACCGCTTCCACGTCCAGTTCCCGCCCCCCTCGGGACGGAACCACTACCGCCTCTCTCCTTTCCCCGTCCCCGAAAGACCTGCTGCAGTAATACACATGTTTTAAGGTACTTCACCTTTTTCTCTGACTAATCCTTACTCTCATTTTCTCTGTGTTCATAATACTGGGCCATACTTAATATAACTGAAGCTGTAGACGTAGTCCAGGTGCTCTCGGCAGCTTGTAGGCGCGTGGAGACTTCTGGCAGCAGATTCGTCACAAATCTATTAACAAACAACCGTATGCCTCCTTCTTGTGATGAATCCTGTCCACTAAAATCAATAAACACACCCTCGAATCTAGTGAAAAAATCCGAAACGCTTTCAACTTTCTTTTGTTTACACGCTGTCAATTTGTCCCAATCCACCTTATGGGGTGGAATTAAGGAATGTATGTAAGTTATTATTCGACTCGGTAAAGCCAATACCTCAGGTCTCGGCTTATCTCCAACTGGGACTAGTAATCCAAAAAATAACTCTATGTGAGCTAAGGTCATGGAAGCTGAAGCCGCTGCCTCAGTAAGCTCTTTATAATAAGCTGTAGGATTTTTACGGGGGTCAGGAAGTTGTGATTTTAGTGAGAGAACTTCACTCCTTTTCCAAGGGGTATAAACCCATTGCTCTTGGAAACGGGCTTCTATGCCAGGTCTGGTTTCTATATTATGATCATTGCACAATTACGGTATTTCAGGATGATAGATGGGATGAACTTCCCTCATGGGGTGCTGAGAGTCCCAATTCGGACATTTCAACTGCAGCCGTTCTCTGTATTTTAGTAAAATCTCCACATTTCTATATACTTCATGTAATTCCAAGTCAAATTTATGAGCTTGATCCCTAATATCATACAATACTTGTGGGGCCTGGCCTCCCGGGAAACAAAGTTCCCAGAGGGAATAAGACGTACAGCCATGTTCTCTAATGCATATTGTTGCATAACTGGTTCATAATCTCGGAGGGTACTCAATATATCAGTTAAAGTGTATATCGGATTCGCATCCACTGGGAAGACTGATCAGCAATCCTCTGTTTCTCTTCTTCCCCTACTGCTGAGCGAGTAAACAATCTCCGTGCGTCAAGATCACCCGGAACGCGGGAGGGGGTAGCCTGGGCTGGAGTCGAACTGGAAGACTGAGCAGCCCAAGCGGATGTAGGGGGAGACAAGACAACCGTGGACGTCGTGGGAGATGCCAAAGCATCCGGCCATAAAGTGGCCGCTAGAGCCGAAGCGGGGGTCAGAGGGACCGCAGGATATATACGCTGTGGGGCATAGGGGGGGAGGTGGACGTGTGTCCAATTAATCTTCTATCTCATCTTCCACCTCAGACCGAATCACATAACTTTTATCTACCTGTAGTCTGAACTGTCTATCTGCACACTCAATGTTATTTTCAGTTTGGGCTTTATCGTAAGCAATAGCTTTCTGCGTAATGGTCTGTCCCTTTTTTATCTGGCATAATTTCTCCTGTCTTATACGCCTACGCTTCGCTTCCTTCTGCCACATATTCAAGGAATCAAACATGGACTGTCGACTACGTTTGGAAAATAATCGGTCCTGCAAATACTGTATTTTCTTCTCATCAAAGGACCCGGCTAAAGGCCATTGCAGTTCCACATTATCTTTGGTATATTTATTCCACAGGGTATTAAACAGGATGGGAGTAAGACCATGTTTCACATACATATCATGACTCGGGCTGCCCTCGGGTGGGGCAGGCTGACTCTCGGCCAAGCGAGTATCATTGGGGCGGCAACAACATCCAAAGCAACTCAATTTACTAAAGCACGGCATTGTAACAATCGTTATACGTTCTTCATACAATCAAAATGTCGCACTTTCAAACATGGCCATGTTCATCCATCTGCCACATACTCAGCCATTCATTCTCTCTCGGAACATAATACAACAGAACATTACATATATTCAACCACTGAGGTAGTATTGTCGAACCCAATTTATCCAAAATGACATGTCTTTTCTGAACC
Source organism: Lissotriton helveticus (assembly GCF_964261635.1). Classification (NCBI taxonomy): domain Eukaryota; kingdom Metazoa; phylum Chordata; class Amphibia; order Caudata; family Salamandridae; genus Lissotriton; species Lissotriton helveticus. The sequence goes on from NC_136068.1 coordinate 1,941,623,561, forward strand.
AAAGAATGAAGCCCGTTGACTCCCGTTCATGGAGAACTAAATAATCCAAATTCTGGACCAACAAACACTCAAAACCAAAGGAGTCCAGACTACCCAGAGATCACCGGACAGGTATTAGCCACAGACTATCTTACAGATCATCCCGAAGTCTTACTGGTTCACCCTCAGGACTATTCTGACTAAGACTGCTGCCTTAGCATCGCTTCAGATGTTTTCTTAACGGCTACCCAGGTACAATCACAGGCCTCCCCGAGAACAGTCTGGCCAGATGCGCACCACACGTGCCACACCGCGGCGTCCGATCGATGTCTCTATTTATTCACCAAAACAAGTCCGTGGAGCATCTGCAAATGCAGCCTCAGTGCTGCCCCGTCAGAACCCCATAGTTCTCCATGGTACACCGACCACCAAGTCCAACTCAGTTAACTGTTTCCAAAATTGTTGCTTTAACAACACTTCTCCAAAAGATACAAAGGAAACAATTCACTCACCTGGTGCACACAGGTACAATTGTGTGTTCTCTACTGCCAACTCCTGAAGACCAACACGGTCAGCTCCTGGGTTACGCACGTAGGACTCCGGCGCAGGGTCACTAGCAGCCGGGGCTCTCTGATCACGAGAGCGGAGTAAGTCAGAACTTCCGATCAGTCCAACTCCTTGACCAGAGCTCCCCCTTTTTGTCCTTTCTACCCGAATACGGGCAGGACGACCCCAACAAGGAGTCCCACCAGAGTCACCAACTGACGTACCATAAAAAATAACATAAGGAGCTATACTTACCAATAGCCCAAATACCAATTACCAAATAACCAGTCAGTTGGTAGTGAAGAAAGTTCAATCGTTTATTAACCAAAATACTCTATAAAGAGGAGACTCTCCAATCCTCACCCCTCAAGGTGCGCGGAGCAGACTGTTGGCTTACATTAAAAACCGGGCATATATACCTTCAGCATAATACTTGAAATCACCGTAGATGGAAAAACACTACTTGGCTCCTAGACCCAGTGGAAAGACCATATATGGCACACATGATTGGTTTCAGAGCTCGGTTTAGGTATCCCTAGGGAGGTTGGGAGTCCTGGTGCCTGGGAGTGCTGTAGTTCTGAAAATTCTGGACTCGAGAATTAAACTTCGTCGTAGCATGACGATTTTTATATCAAAAGACCGAGAATGGCTAGTACACTATGTACAAGCATTTTCGTCATATTCGAGTGACGATTTCACCTCGAAATCGTCATTTTCGTCTTGAACCCTTGGCTTCCATTTTGTGTACGGCAGCCATTTTGTGAGTTGCCCTTTACATAGACTTATAATACAGCTAAATTCGATTCCAAAGGACACATACACCTTAATTGACTTTCCTGTGACCTGGGCAAGTTGGAACCATTGCCCCAGGCGAACCTGTTTGGTCATTTCCTCTCCCAGTGGCCGAACAAGATAGCATCAAGGCACAACAGGCCATAAACCCTTTTCATCACACACACACCCTGCCGAATCTTGCTCACACCTATCCCTGCTCTTTTCTCTCTCACTTGCTTTATGATGGGGAGGTGCCCGTTTTTATTGGGGGTCCACCGATATCTGATGGAAATGTTGGGCCTTGCCGGGTAATTTGTTGTGGACTGGACGTTCTGAAATGTGGGCTTGTCATCATGACTCTGCTTTTTCTTTGTAGTGAAAATATGCGAATAGGCTATTGTAAATCTGAGAATGTTTGCCTGAAGCACAATATTTTGTATAAAAAGAGAAGCCTGGCTTTGTAAGATTGAGCAGTCTCCTGAGAATATACATCCTGTGTTGTTGTACTTCTAGGACGCCTGTTACCTTGGTTGCAGCCAATAAAATCGATCCTTGACTTCACCTAGAAGACTCTGAATTTCTGTGGTCTGAATCAGGAAAGTACTTGAGGTCTTTGGGTGTGTTCCCTGACACCACTGGGTTACCGGTTCGGTACCGGTTCTGAAAAACCCAATACCTCAGTTGGCGCCCAACGTGGGGCGATACCAGCGGTACCGGTCCAGCCAGAGGTTCGTGAGGAGCTTCGTGTGAAAATTCTGGAGGAAGGCCGCCACTTCATCGACCCCTGCATGTCGACGTGGTCTGAAAGTCTTTGCTGCGAGGTTCCCCGCTTCCCGACGGCTACAAAGGACTGCTGCCCTGGCTATCGCCCTGATTTGGACCCTTGAAGTTTGGTAGAGCGAAACGATAAGACGAGTCTTCTGGTGACGTCATCGATATCTCAGTTAAGTATAAGTGGAGCGTCTCCCAGTCCTTAGTTGGTCTTAGTTTTGGTATCCCCTTTGGGATCACTTTGTTTGGAACTTGCAAGCGCCAAAGCCGAAGGACTCGTGTATTCACGAGAATATCGTAATCGATAATCCTTTGAAGTTTGAAGCTAGACTAGAGAGCGAAGATGCCTGGTCTTAGCAGACTTGGAAATTTGTTTTGTCTTGGTTGTAATAATAGGGATTCCCGATTGGAGGACTCGTGTCCGGTTCCTCTGATTGGAACTCCAACTTATGAATTATATGTGAAACATGGAGTAGGCCCCATCACATATAATGAAGTGTGGATCAAATACACCAGAAAAGATGGTGTTATAAAATGGCCCCAATATGGTAGCTTTGACACGGAAATTTTAGACAATCTCGAAGTTAAACTTTTCAAGAAGAAAGCCCGGCCGGCGATGTTTGACTCTTTCCGCCTATGGCGTAAGGAAGCCAAAAAGAAGGAAATTAAATTAGAGAAGAAAAATAAGAGAGAAAGGGGTATTTCGATAGTGCAAGCTGCTATGCAGTCTAAAGACAGTGAAGAAGAACAAATGAGTGAGCAGTTGCACAGGCAACGTAAAATGATCATTGATAAATGCTATCCAGCTTTGCCGCCTCTTCAGCAAGATGCAGCAAAACAGCTTGAAAAAGATCCGTTAATGGCGCATTTGTTAAGTTCGCCTCCCCCTATGCGCAAAATGCTATGGCACCTCCGCAACCTTTAGTTACGCAACCTGTGATTGCATTGCCTCCTGCTCCTCCACAGCACCCACCAGCTGTTCTTCAGTTGGCTCCTGCTCCTCCGGTGCAGCCTGCTCAAGGGCCACCGACTTTGACATCTGCTCTGCCTTTACCTCCTACAACTTTAACTACTATATCGACTACCACTCCTGGTACTCCTCCTGACACTACCTCTGCATCTGCCACGTCTCACTCTGCTTTCCCTCTTCGCGACTTTTCATCGACTTCTCCTTCTGTTCGTCAGAGAGTGGCTAGTACTGTTACTAGTATTTTATATCCTTTCTTTGGAGCGGCAAGTCCGGCTCCTGTCTCTGAGCCTAAACAGTTGCGTAGTCAACAGCCTAATTCTAGGGATAAAGAAACGTTAAATCATTTGGCACATAGATGGGTGACTGACCGGACAATATATGATCTAAATTCTGTTATGGATGTCTTCCATCAGTGGGAAGCATCAAAGCAGAGATACGTTTTCGAGAAAATGTGTGCTTTTCTGTGTGAAGATTTAGAGGAGAATGATTTGGACTCTAATCCGCCCGAGTTGAGCCATGTACGGTTTGAGTTTTCAAAAGGCGCAATTGTGGGTTCAGATGTTAGGAAAGCAGTTGCGACGTTGTTGTCGCTTAGGACTGAAGGTGTTTCTAGGTCGTTGTTTGAGTCTGATTCTTCTGGTAAAAAGAAGGGAAGACAATATTCCATGAGAGAAGTTCCTCCGGTATGGAAGGAAGAAGTAGCAGCTGGTCATAATAATATTCCCCCAGCTATACCAGCACAATTTCAGCGTATGTGGGTACATGTTCCATGGAAGCGAGGTGAAGTTTTGGCCCTTAAGCAAACATTGCCTGATCCCCATAAAAATCCCGCAGGGTATTACAAAGAGTTGTCACAGACTGCTGGGTCATGCATCATGAATTTAGCGGATATAGACATGTTGTTTGGGAATGTTGTTCCACAGCCTTTGTGGGGAAAGATTCGTCATGCAGATCATGATCAGGAGTTAGGTGACACATGGGCTAATATTGCTGCTGCAGATGACCGACAAGTTGGTGGTGCTAAGCCTGAGCCTTTAGTAGCAGACCTCCCTGGTAGGATTATTAATTACATGAAAACTATAATGCCTGCCATGCGAGTAAATTGGGATAAATTGTCTGTGTGTAAGCAGGAGAAAGAGGAAACGGTGTCAGATTTCTTCACCAAGTTTGAAGAAACGTTTGTTGACCACAGTGGTCAAGATATGAGCACAGAAGGTGGTCAGCAACTGTTCGTCGATAAATTTGTGCACAATCTGCTAATTGAGTTGTGTAAGAAGTTAAAGGATTCATAGAGTTCTTGGTCAGTTTCGTCTTCAGCACAGATATTAGCTACTGTACCGTACTACGAAAATCGAGACGAGAAAGATAGAGCAGAAAAGAAAACGAAAGAGTTGAAAACGAAGGTTTTGTTACAGCAAGCATATCCGCCACGTGGTGGTCAGAATAGTGGTGCTCAGAGTAACTATCAGAATAATTATCAGCAGCCTCAACAGTATCAGAGGAACTCGCAAAGAGTCGAGTACACTCAACCACGTGTCCCTGTAGGCCCCAATCAGTGTTCATATTGTAAGGAAGAGGGTCATTTCAAATGTAGTTGTCCTATTTTATTACAGCGTGCAAATGGTGCTTCTGGTGTAAGAGGTCGAGGTGTTCAACAAGCGTCTAGAGGTAGAGGACGTGGAAATTTCCCCTCGAACACACAGTCTCTTCCACCTCAAAATTCGATGAATAGGTTCGATCAGCAGAATAACGCGTCTGGTAGGACAGCTCAGTACTATGCTGATGATTACCATGCAGAAGATGAGCATATGGAAGGTAATGATTGCTAGGACAGCCATAGACAAAGAGAGGGAGTTGTTTCAGTTCCAGTAGATCAGAGTGGACCATACGTTGAGGTGATTACATCAGGTGTGTCAGAGCCTTTTCTGTTGGATACTGGTGCTACAAAGAGTTCTGTTATGCACTCCAAACTCCCTGGTGCACCTTTGTCTGGCGAAACGAATGTGTCAGTAGGTTTTTCTGGTGCCCCGGTTAGAAATCCGATTTCTGACCCTTTGTCTCTTTCTGTTGGTCCTTGTGAATTCGAAGCACCCCTTATTCTGACAACAGGTTGTGGTGAAAACTTGTTAGGATTAGATCTGTTAAAAAGATTGTATGCGACTTTGTACTGTTCTCCTTCAGGAGTGCAACTTACTTTAGGTAAGAAAGTGGTTTCTCCAATGTATTTGTCATGGGATAAACTTCCAACAGAATTGTCGTTTCTGCCTGATATTCTTGGGGCTACTGGTCCTAATGATGTGGGCCTTTTGGAAATACCACCATATGTTGTGACATTGAAAGCCAATGTTAAAATGCCACGAATCCCCCAATACAAAATCTCTAGTGAAGGTGAAAAAGCTTTGCTAGCGATCGTTTACGATCTGATTGAAAAAGATGTGATTGAAGAAACAAGATGCAATGTTTGCAATAGCCCTGTTCTACCTGTTTTGAAACGTACTGATCCTTCTCAGCCACCTGTGTACAGATTCGTGATTGATCTTAGAGAGGTGAATAAAATAGCTGTGCCACAATTTCCAGTTGTTCCCGACATTACTGCCCTATTGACTATGATTCCAGCTTCTGCAACCTGGTTTTCGGTGATTGACTTGAAGAATGCTTTCTTCAGCATCCCGATTGCTGAGGAGAGCAGGGATATTTTTGGCTTCAGTTTAGGAGGACGAAGCTTCCGCTTTAAACGCGCTCCCCAGGGCTACTGTGAAAGTTCATCAATATATATTCAAGCTCTAAAGACACAGCTTGATACAATTGTTTTACCCGAAGGTGCTACTCTTGTACAGTACGTTGATGATTTGCTTGTCGCTGCAGATACTGAGGAAATATGTAAAGAAGCCACATTGTCTTTGTTGCGTCATCTGTGTGATTTGCATCACAAGGTGTCACTTTCCAAACTGCAATATTGTCGACAAGAAGTGACCTACTTAGGTCATCTCTTATCAAAGGAGGGAAGGAAAATGACCCCAGAAAGAATTCAGGCAATAGCGAAATTGGGTGTGCCAAGAACACAGAGAGAAGTGCGTGCTTTCTTGGGCATTACATCATATTGCAGGCAATGGATACCAAATTTTTCGTTATTAGCCAAACCTTTGGTGGCATTAACGTGTAAAGATACACCCAATCCCGTTCCTTGGTCTGAAGAGTGTCAGAAAAGTTTTTCTGAGTTGCGCACAGCATTATGTTCGGCTCCTGTGTTAGGTACCCCCAACTACAGTAAGCCCTTTACATTATATGTCCATGAGAAAGAGGGTTGTGCATTATCAGTGTTGACTCAGTTGTTTGGAGACAAGCAGCGTCCATGTGCATATTTTTCGTCGACTTTGGATCCGGTAGCTAAAGCATTGCCAAGTTGTTTAAGAGCAACAGCGGCAGCAGCTGTTTCTATTCAACAGTCTGCTGGTCTAGTGATGAATAATATGTTAGTCGTGATGGTTCCACATGCAGTGGACACGTTGTTAAACAGAACCAAGACACAGCACTTAACTAGTGCTCGATTGTCAGGTTACGAGTTGACATTGATAGCGAGTCATGTGCACATAAAAAGATGCAATACACTTAACCCAGCTACGTTGTTGCCAATTGTAACAGAATCAGATGCTTCAGAACAGCATGATTGTTTTCTTAGAACAGAAGAAGAAATGAAAGGGAGAATAGACCTCCAGGATACTCCTCTTGCTGAGTGTGATGGTACATTAGGGGTGGATGGTTCATGCTTCAAGCTCCCGAATGGTGACACGACTGCAGCATATGCTGTCACGACTTTGCGTACAATTGTTGAAGCTGCACGTATTCCACATAATTCAGCTCAAGCAGCAGAGTTGATTGCACTCACGAGAGCATGTGTGTTGTCGAAAGGAATGAAAGTGACTATCTATACCGACAGTCAGTATGCATTTGGAGTGGCTCACAGTTTTGGACGATTGTGGAAAGAACGTGGGTTCCTGACTTCGCATGGAGCTAAGATTCAGCATGGTCAGTTGGTGAATGAGCTTCTTGAATCACTGACCTTGCCTCTGCAAGTGGCGATTGTGAAATGTAGTGCTCACAAGAAGGTGACTGATGAGGTTGGTCGTGGAAATGCATTTGCTGACGAAATCGCGAAAGAAACTGCAAGGAATGTGATGAGCCGAATGTATGTTGCAGGCCCTGCAAGATGGGATGGTGATGTTGGAATGTGTGAAGACACGATAGAGAGTGTGAAATCTATTCAAGCTGAGGCCACAGAGAAAGAGTTGAGTGTGTGGAGAGAAAGTACGGGTAGAATGGATGCAAATGGTTGCTGGACTGAATTGTCAGAGCATCAGAGATGCTTGTTACCCGATGCGTACGTGCTTGCAGTAGTAATGGCTCACATCAGCGTGAAAGGGATTTGTAAGTTGTTGGCTCCAGTATGGTAAAATTCAGGAATTCCCAAGTGTGCAGAGAATGTCGTCAAGAATTGCATGGTGTGTCTGAAACACAACCCTGGTAGGGGAACCCCAACTACAGCTGGTCATTTTGCGCCTCCTACGGATCCGTTCGAGGTTTTGCAGCTAGATTTCATCCACATGGAGAGGTGCAACAACTTAAAATACGTACTCATTGTTGTTTGCGCCTTCTCAAGATGGGTAGAAGCCTATCCCCTAAAAGACAACACTGCCTTATCCACAGCTAAAGCCCTTGTGAAAGAGTTCTTCCCCAGATTCGGAATGTCTAGAATGGTCTGGAGTGACAATGGAAGTGAATTTGTGAGTCGAGTGATGAAGAGAGTATGTGAAGGGCTAGGCATTCAGCAGAAGTTCCACGCTGCAAATCACCCCCAATCAGCTGGACTAGTAGAATGTTATAATGGCACGCTTAAGTTAAAATTGGCCAAAATTCAAGCGAGCACAGGTCTTAAATGGCCTGACGCTCTCCCTTTAGCACTCCTATCAACCAGAATGACTGTGCATTCGTGAGTGGGACTTAGTCCATATGAGATAGTTTTTGGCCGCCCGGCCAACATATGGGGAGTGCCAAGGCCCACTAAGTTCAGTGAAATAGAACACCCTGTTTTGCTTGATTATTTGTACGAATTGACGGCTAAATTGCGTGTTTTACACCAACAGGTCTGTGACACCCTGCCTCCGGTCTCTGAGACTCCAGGTCACCCCATCGACCCTGGAACCTGGGTTCTCGTGAAGAACTTCCAGCGAACCAAGAACGAGCAGCCCAGGTGGACCGGACCGCACCTCGTCCTTCTTTCCACAAGATCAGCTGTTCGAGTGGAGGGGAAGAAAAACTGGATCCACGGGATCCACTGCAAGCGGATCCCTCTGCCTCTGCCGTACGACCAGTGGGTCTAGAAGGACTCAGAGACTGAAACGGTGCCACGTTTTCTGCCTTTCAGTGATGCACGTGTAAAAGGAACACTTACTGAACAAGAGAATGATGAAATTTTGCAACCAGCTGTATCAGCGGCAATTCGATTGGACAATACAGAACCTGAACTCCTTTTCAAAGACCAAACAGTTCCTGGGAAAAAGCGCTATAATTTGAGGCCGAGACCTATGGACAAATAAAATTCTTTTTTTATCCTGCTATTTTCGAAATCTGAGAAACTTGCTTATTTTTGTTTTTTTGAACCGCCATCTGGGTTCCGCTGCTAGGGCCGCGATTGCCCAAAGTCTTTGGGGTGCAGCTGACGACGTTAGGTCGGCAGTTCTGGTTGGTCTAAGGGAGTTGCCCTGGACTGACAGAAGCATTCCTTAGCAGAAACAACCTCCCATCACGGGCAGCACTTGAGAGAGGATGGAGTTTTCCGAGATGGAGAGACCTGCCAAAAGAGTGAACTTTAAAACCAGCATCTGTAAAATAATGACAAAGAAAAGCTTTTTGATATTGTGCATTTTTATGTTATTCAGTGTGATGATATGGGTGCTGTACTCAGGGCCGGTGGCCACCAAGAGTCGTCACAGGCAGAGGGTGATGGTCCTAGGATGAGGACTTCTGTTTTGTCCGAGTTTAGTTTTAAACGGCTGTTCTTCATCCATTCGGGTACTTCTTTCATTCCTTCGTGTAGATTGGTTTTGGCGGTGTTTGGGTCTTTGGGGAGGGAGAGGATCAGCTGGGTGTCGTCTGCGTATGAGATGATGTTGAGGTTGTGTTGCGGCGCAATGGATGCGAGGGGACTCATGTACACGTTGAATAGGGTGGGACTGAGTGAAGATCCTTGTGGTACGCCGCAGATGACTTCGGTGGCCTCTGATTTGAAAGGGGGGAGGCGGACTCTCTGGGTTCTTCCGGCGAGGAACGAGATGATCCAGTCCAGAGCTTTTCCTTGTATTCCGACATTGCTGAGGCGTTGTATGAGGGTGCTGTGACAGACTGTGTCGAAGGCGGCGGAGAGGTCGAGTAGGATGAGGGCGACTTTATCTCCGTTGTCTAGAAGCGTTCGAAGGTCGTCTGTAGCTGCGATGAGGGCGGTTTCGGTGCTGTGTTGGGCTCGAAAGCCGGACTGTGATGGGTCGAGGGATTTGTTGGATTCAAGGAAGGTGGCGAGCTGACTGTTGACGGCTTTCTCGATGACTTTGGCAGGGAATGGAAGGAGTGAGATGGGGCGGTAGTTCTTAAGTTCAGAGGGGTCTGCTGTGTTTTTTTTTAGAAGGGCGCTGAGTGCGGCATGTTTCCAGCATTCCGGGAAGGTAGCGGAGTTGAAGGAACAGTTGATGACATTGCGGAGATGGGGTGCGATGATGGAGTCTGCTTTGTTGAAAACGTGGTGGGGACATGGGTCGGTTGGTGAACCTGAGTGGATGGAGTTCATCAGGCTGATGGTGTCTTCAGTGGTGATTGGGTTCCAGGCGCAAAGGTTGTGAGAGAGCTGTTTTGGTTCCGAGGTGAGTGGAGTGGACTGATCCTCGGATTGGTTTTTGAAGCTGTTATGTATGTCGGCGATTTTGTTGTGGAAGAAAGAGGATAAGGAGTCGCAGAGGTCTTGAGAGGGAGTGATGTCGTTGGTGCCGGCGGTGGGGTTGGTGAATTCTTTGATGATGTTGAATAGTTCCTTGCTGTTGTGGGCGTTGTTGTTGAGTCGATCATTGAATGCTGATTTCTTGGTGGATCGGATTAATTGGTGGCGTTTGCGGGAGGCGTCCTTGAAGGTGGTCAGGTTGTTGGTGGTTAGGTTTTTTCTCCAGGTTTTCTCGAGAGTACGACATAACTTTTTGGATTTCTTAAGGTCATCGTTGAACCAGGGGGCCTTTTTGTTGCCTACTTTGATCTGGTGGTTTTTCAAGGGTGCTAATTTGTCAGCGCTGTGAATGATCCATTGTGTGAGTTTGGTGGCAGCATGGTTTGGGTCCGATGTTATGGCAGGTGGGTGTGGTTAAGCGATGTGAAGAGTTGGTCGGTGTTGACTTTGTTCCAGTTTCTTCGTGGAATATGTTGTGGGGGTTTGTGGGTCGTGGTCTTTATGTAGCTGAAGTGAACGCAGCTGTGGTCTGTCCAATGGAGAGCTGTGGTGTGATCGAAGGAGATGTGTTTGCTGGAGGAGAAGATAGGGTCGAGCGTGTGTCCGGCAAGGTGGGTGGGGGTGTCAACAAGTTGTTTGAGTCCGAGATTGGCTAGGTTGTCCAGAAGGGTGGTGGTGTTTCTGTCGTTTTTCTTTTCCAGGTGGAAGTTGAGGTCTCCCTAAAGAATGTAGTTATCGGAGGTGAGGGCATGTGGGCTGATGAAGTCAGTGATGTCTTCGCTGAATTGTTTACGGGTTCCTGGTGGTCTGTAGATGAGGGTGCCTCTAAGTGTGGTTCTGGGGTCGGTGTGGATCTGGAAGTGAAGGTGTTCGGCGGTCGCAAGGTTATCGTCGGAGCTGGTCGTGATTCGGATGGTGTTCTTATGGACGATGGCGATTCCTCCTTCTGTTTGGTTGGTGCGGTCTTTTTGGGTGATCTTGTAAGCGTCCGGGATGGCTATGGCGATGTCGGGGGCTGATGAGGCGTTCATCCAGGTTTCTCTAAGGAATGCGACGTCCAGCGATTCAGTGTCGAGTAGGTCCCAGAGTTCAGTGGCGTGTCTGTGGACTGAGCGGGTATTCAGCAGGATGCACTTCAGGTGGTTAGAGTCGGAGCTGTCTTTGGAGGTTGTGTATTTGGCGTAGGGTCCTGATGCAGGCGAATTTGCAGGATAGGCAGGTGAAGGGTCCATGGGTGCGTCCCGGGGCGGCTTCGCAGCATTGTGGTGTGCGTTCAGGGTTAAGGGCAAGGAGGGTAGCAGCGTCATACGAAATGCGGGTGGAGTGAGATGTGCGAGGACCAGGGGGTCTGGCGCTGGGCGCGGTCCAGGCACTGACGGGCGTAGACGGGCTTACCTTTGGCGCACCTTCCGCTGTGCGCAAAGACATCTCTCCTATGTGGATAGAGGAAGGGGAGGGGCGTGGGAGGGGCAGCTGGGAGGCGGGGTCGTGGTGGGGAGGACGGGCTCGGAAGGCACAACAAACAAAATGGAAGCGAAGCAAAGCAGAGTGAGGCTGGGGCACAGAGTGAGGTAACGCACCGGCAACAATCAGGCACAGAGAATATTAGGTAACAGGCAATGCGAGCGCCACGGGACCAGCAGAGCAAAAGAGCAAATGCACAATTTCCCCACACAGCGCAAATAAGTCAAGGCAGCATAATTGGCACTAAAGCGCTTTGAAATCAGGCGGCGCTAATGGGCAAATAGAGCGCTATGAGCGCTATGAGGTCCTAGCAGGCACCGAGTTTAAGGGGCACAGAGCAATGCAAAATGAAGTCAGTAACGATACCACAGGGAGGCCAGGGAGGCCAGGGAGCGTGGGAGCGACCGCTTCTGATGGAGTCAGGACGGTCACCGCACTGCAGACAGTGCAGAACAAGAATTTGGGGACTTTGTGAAGGGTTTTCTGCCGTTCTGGGGACCAATGGTTAACAGCAGGAACATAAGGCAATTGACAAGGGTAGTTGAGTCCACAGTAGTTGAAACTGCCGGTGCCCTTAGTAACTTTAGATGTCATAATTGCAGACCGAGGTGGGGAATGTAGATTGATCCAAACGAGTTGCTGTGTTTTCATTCCAGATAACGCTCCAACAGTGTACCAGGCCATTTCTAAACTGCATAAGATTTCCGAATCTATTCATGTGGATAAAGGAGATTGGTCTTTAATGGGATGGTTCTGGGAACTGATATCCGGCTGGGGATGGAAAATTCTGATGGTCATTGAGATGGTCTTAGCCATTCTTTTCCTGTTCTGTCTGTGCGTGCAGTGTGCTCCTGCAATATGTGGCCTCTGTGCTACATCATGTGTAAGGAAACCTGTATCGAGAGACGAGCTAAGTACTAGAATGATGTTACAGCAACATCTTAATGACTTTAGGAATATAGACATGGACTCAGATTAGCATAAGATTAGGTTAAATTGCCTATGTAAGGGCAAAAGGAGGGTGTGTAGTTCTGACAATTTTGGACTCGAGAATTAAACTTCGTCGTAGCATGACGATTTTTATATCAAAAGACCGAGAATGGCTAGTACACTATGTACAAGCATTTTCGCCATATTCGAGTGACGATTTCACCTCGAAATCATCATTTTCGTCTTGAACCCTTGGCTTCCATTTTGTGTACGGCAGCCATTTTGTGAGTTGCCCTTTACATAGGCTTATAATACAGCTAAATTCGATTCCAAAGGACACATACACCTTAATTGACTTTCCTGTGACCTGGGCAAGTTGGAACCATTGCCCCAGGCCGAACCTGTTTGGTCAGTTCCTCTCCCAGTGGCCGAACAAGATAGCATCAAGGCACAACAGGCCATAAACCCTTTTCATCGCACACACACCCTGCCGAATCTTGCTCACACCTGTCCCTGCTCTTTTCTCTCTCACTTGCTTTATGATGGGGAGGTGCCCGTTTTTATTGGGGGTCCACCGATATCTGATGGAAATGTTGGGCCTTGCCGGGTAATTTGTTGTGGGCTGCACGTTCTGAAATGTGGGCTTGTCATCATGACTCTGCTTTTTCTTTGTAGTGAAAATATGCGAATAGGCTACTGTAAATCTGAGAATGTTTGCCTGAAGCACAATATTTTGTATAAAAAGAGAAGCCTGGCTTTGTAAGATTGAGCAGTCTCCTGAGAATATACACCCCGTGTTGTTGTACTTCTAGGACGCCTGTTACCTTGGTTGCAGCCAATAAAATCGATCCTTGACTTCACCTAGAAGACTCTGAATTTCTGTGGTCTGAATCAGGAAAGTACTCGAGGTCTTTGGGTGTGTTCCCTGACACCACTGGGTTACCGGTTCGGTACCGGTTCTGAAAAACCCAGTACCTCAGTGCAGGCACGGCGCCTTCAGGAATGCGCTTATCGCACCCCATGCCAGATGCGACCTTGGGTCTCAGGACAGAGAAAGAATAGCATACATTCATCTGCTCTCGGGAACTCAACTACAGGGGCTTGACAACCAAGAGAAGGTAACACGTGACTGACTGCCGGGACCTCACTGATCGGGGAAAAAAAGGAGTCTGTGTGGTTCTCGGCGTTTTCGACATGAGCTGATCATATAAATGTATAATACCTTTGCCTAATAGCTAAATCAGGCCTACATTAGATATAGTGCATGTTGGACTTGGCCCTTCTGGCAGGTTCACCCCTTAACTTTTTGCTTTTAATTGTGACGTGGTGTTACTGATTTTTGGCTTCTGCGCACTTTACCACTGTGTCCCAGGGTAAAGTGCGTGCGTGTAGTGAGGTTGGCCTGCCCTCCCATTGGAATGCATGGAGAATGTATGTGTCCCTGGTAGTTCCTGATGCGTGGGGAGTGCAAGCTCGAGTTTGGTATGTGCGGACTCGTGTGATTAAATGCTGCGCGATGATGTGTGCAGCGTTATTGTGTCTAGTGTGAAAGTGCCACTTCTAGAAGTTGGCATGTCTGTGTAATTTATGTGAATTGGCTGCCTGGCTTGTGATTGGCTGGAGCTGGCTGGTGAGCCTGGCTCCAGGAGTCAGGCTAGGTCTGCCCCGGTGGTGAGTGGAGAGATCTGCATGATTGATGTGAGGGAGGAGTGCACCTGGGACCTGAATAGGGCTGGGCTTTCCCCACACAATGCTGGCTCCGCCCCCTGTGGTGTGTCTGATGTCCCTAGCCTGGCCAGTGAATGGTGAGAGGGGCTGAGCACACCAAAGTGCACCAAAACCAGCTGCGACTGGTTTTCCCCCCACTCTGCAGATACTGACAAAGGGTTCCTGTGTATAAAAAGGGGCTGTGACCCTTACAAAATGTTCTCTTGCCTGATCCTAACTTGAGGGGGGCCTGCTGCTGCTTCTGGGCACCAGGAGGACTGCCACTGGGGATTGCCTCCCTGCCTGGAGGGCCCTGTGAGCTGGCCCCTGGGCCCTGCCTTTGCACCCTCTGTCTACCTTCCTAAAAGACTTGTGCTGGACCGAGGCCTAGACCCTGAACCAAGCAGACCCCCTGGACTCACGGGACCGATGCCTGGACTCTGAACCGAGCAGACCCCCCTGGACTCACGGGACCGAACCTGGTCCCTGAAATGAGCAGACCCCACTGGACACACAGGACCGAGGCCTAGACTTTGAACTGAGGAGACCCCCCTGGACTCACGAGACTGAGGCCTGGATTCTGAACCGAGCAGACCCCCCTGGACTCACGGGACTGAGGCCTGGACCCTGAACGGAGCTGACCCCCCTGGACTTACGGGACTGAGGCCTGGACTCTGAACAGAGCAGACCCTCTGGACTCACAGGGCCGAGGCCTGGACCCTGAACGGAGCTGACCGCCCTGGACTCATGGGACTGAGGCCTGGACTCTGAACAGAGCAGACCCCCCTGGACTCACAGGACCGAGGCGTGGACTCAGAACCGAGCAGATCCCTCTGGTCTCACTGGACCGAGGACTGGACCATAAACCAAGCAGACACCCCTGGACTCAAGAGACCTAGACATGGACTCTGAACTGAGCAGACCACCCTGGACTCATGGGACCACGGCCTGGACTCTGAACCGAGCAGACCACCCTGGACTCACGGGACCGAGGTCTGGAATCTGAACTGAGCAGACCTCCCTGGACTCACAGGGACGAGGCCTGTACCCTGAACCAAGCAGACCCCCCTGGACTCAGCAGGGACAAACGATAGCAAAATAAAGTATCCAGGCAAAAGCAATGTAGAGAACTGGCAAAAACTTAGTATAACAGTATGCAAACACAGGGAAAAGAAAATAATATAACCAATAATTATGATTCACATATAAAATTTAATAACATTGATAAAAGTTGATAAACATGTTCAATCAAATGCGAAAATTATATAGAAAAAGAATAAAAAAGAGAGTACAGTATTCAATTATTGTAGTCTCTAGTATTAAGGGAAGAGTTAAAATATTATGATGATTCCCAAAGTTGAATATTGGAGTTGATGTCTGCCTGTCAACGCGTTTCAGCACAAACAATGTGCCTTCATCAGGACTTTATCAGCATATTTCTATAATCAAAAAGTGATCAAAAAATACTTTTACTTGTCTTTAAATAGATACAGCTTTTTACAATTTTGATGGTTATACAGTTTGCCAGACAATTCTTACAATAACAAATTGCACCGCAAGCTAAGGACACATACAGAGAGGCTCATAAATAATTGAGACAGTTATGGAAAGCTCTTTTAGGGTATTCCAAAAATTCAAAAGAAACGTTTGCATAGAACATTCGACATAACAGATAATGTTTGCTCGATCACATAGGCAAATTAATGTAAAGCAAAACTAGCATTTTTGGTTTACAAAACACAAATTCTAATCACCATACAATTTCTGAGGCTCAAGAAAGATAAGAGAAAAAGAAGAGTGAAAGATTTAAATACTGCATTCCTGTCTGATTCTAGGATTTTTCTAAAATAAACAGGATAACACTTTATGTTTTCACCCCATCATTACCTAATCCGAGACGGGTGTCATAAAAGGATGGCCACATTATTTTAATATAAGAAGGATATTAATTATGTATTGGGGTTCTAAAACTGTATAGTTATGAAAGCCGTAAATTATTATCCCTGTAAGGCTGGCGTGCACTCCTAATGGGCGAAAACTTATTTTGGGGAAGGATGGAAAAACAGAGAAATTGGCTTTTGTGATCATAACGTACCCGTAATCACTTTTCGTGCGTATTTCCAATGTTTGATGATTCAGAAGGTATACTGTGCAATGCTTTATATTTTCAATACCTCGTAATCAGCAGGGACAAAGCCTGGACCCTGAACCGAACTGACCCCCTGGACTCAAGACACTGAGGCGTGGACCCTGAACAGAGCAGAACCCCCCTGGACTCACAGGAACGAGGCCTGATTCCTAAACTGAGCAGACCCCCCTGGACTTACGGGACAGAAGCCAGGACCCTGAACCAAGCAGATCCCCCTGGGCTGAGGCCCAAACACTGATCCGAGCGGACCCCCTGGATTCACATTACCCAGGCCTGCACCCTGAACTGTGCAGACCCCCTGGACTCAGGGGATCAAGGCCTGGACCCTGAACCGAGCAGACCCCCCCTGGACTCAGGAACCGAGGCTTGGACCCTGATCCGAGCAGACCCCCTGGACTCACGGTACCATGGCCTGTACACTGAACCGAGCGGATCAGCTGGACTCACATTACCCAGGGCTACACCTTGAACTGTGCAGACCCCCTGGACTCAGTGGACTGAGACCTGGACCCTGAACCAAGCAGACCCACCTGGACTAATGGGACTGAAGCCTGGACCCTGAACTAAGCAGACCCACCTGGACTCACGGAACTGAGGCCTGGACCCTGAATCAAGCAGACCCCCCTGGACTCAGGAACTGAGGCCTGGACCCTGACCTGACAAACCCCCCTGGACTCACCGGATAGAAGCCTGGACCCTGAACCAGAGCAGACCCCTAGGACTCTTGGGACCGAGGCCCGGACCCTGAACAGAGCAGACCACACTGGACTCACCGGAGCGAGACCTGGACCCGAAACCGAACAGACCCTCCTGAACTCACAGGACCAAGGCCTGGACCCTGAACCGAGCAGGCCACCCTGGACACACGGGACCGAGGCCTGGACCCCGAACCATGCAGACCCCCCTGGACTCAAGGGACCGAGGTCTGGACTCTGAACCAATCAGACCCCCCTGGGCTCACGGGACCGAGGCCTGGACCCTGAACCGAGCAGGCACCCCTCGACTCAAGGGACCGAGGCCTGGACCCTGCACCGAGCAGGCCCCCCTGGAGTCAGGAACCGAGGCCTGGACTCTGAACTGAGCAAACCCCCTGGACTCACAGGACCGAGGCCTGGACCCTTAACCAAGCAGACCCCCTGGACTCACGAGGCCGAGGCCTGGACCCTGAACCAAGCAGACCCCCTGGATTCATGAGACCGAGGCCTGGACCCTGAACCGAGCAGACCCCCCTGGACTCACGGGACCGAGGCCTGGACCCTGAACCAAGCAGACCCCCCTGGACTCACGGGACCAAGGCCTGGACTCTGAACCCAGCAGACCCCCTGGACTCACGGACCGAGGCCTGGACCCTGAACCGAGCAGTCCCTACTGGATTTACCGGAGTGAGACCTGGACTCTGAACCGTGCAGACCCCCCTTGACTCACGGGACCGAGGCCTGGACCCTGAACCAAGCAGCCCCCCCGGGATTCCCGGGATCGAGGCCTGGACTCTGAACCGACAGACCCCCTGGACTTAAGGGACTAAGGCGTGGACCCTGAACAGAGCAGACCCCCCTGGACTCAAAGGAACGAGGCCTGATTCCTAAACTGAGCAGACCCCCCTGGACTTACGGGACAGAAGCCAGGACCCTGAACCAAGCAGATCCCCCTGGGCTGAGGCCTAAACACTGATCCGAGCGGACCCCCTGGATTCACATTACCCAGGCCTGCACCCTGAACTGTTCAGACCCCCTGGACTCAGGGGATTGAGGCCTGGACCCTGAACCGAGAAGACCCCCTGGACTCACGGTACCATGGCCTGTACACTGAACCGAGCGGATCAGCTGGACTCACATTACCCAGGGCTACACCTTGAACTGTGCAGACCCCCTGGACTCAGTGGACCGAGACCTGGACCCTGAACCGAGCAGACCCACCTGGAATCATGGGACTGAAGCCTGGACCCTGAACTAAGCAGACCCACCTGGACTCACGGGACTGAGGCCTGGACCCTGAATCAAGCAGACCCCCCTGGACTCAGGAACTGAGGCCTGGACCCTGAACTGACAAACCCCCCTGGACTCACTGGATAGAGGCCTGGACCCTGAACCAGAGCAGACCCCTAGGACTCTTGGGACCGAGGCCCGGACCCTGAACAGAGCAGACCACACTGGACTCACCGGAGCGAGACCTGGACCCGAAACCGAACAGACCCTCCTGAACTCACAGGACCGAGGCCTGGACTCTGAACCGTGCAGACCCCCCTTGACTCAATGGACCGAGGCCTGGACCCTGAACCAAGCAGACCCCCTGGGACTCACAGGATCGAGGCCTGGGCTCTGAACCGAGCAGACCCCCTGGACTCACGGGACCTAGGCCTGGACCCCGAACCAAGCAGACCCCCCCTGGACTCACGGGACCTAGGCCTGAACTCTGAACCGAGCAGACCCCCCTGGACTCAAAGGACCGAGGCGTGGACTCTGAACCGAGCAGACCCCCCTGGACTCACAGGACCAAGGCCTGGACTCTGAATTGAGCAGACCCCCCTGGACTCACTGGACCAAGGCCTGGACCCTGAACCAAGCAGACCCTTCTGGACTCACAGGAACGAGGCCTGGACCCTGAACTGAGCAGACCCTCCTGGCCACGGGACTGAGGCCTGGACCCTGAACCGAGCAGACCCCCCTGGGCTCACATGACCACGGCCTGGATCCTGAACTGAGCAGACCCCCCTGGGCTCACGGGACCAAGGCCTGGACCCTGAACCGAGCAGGCCACCCTGGACACACGGGACCGAGGCCTGGACCCCGAACCATGCAGACCCCCCTGGACTCAAGGGACCGAGGTCTGGACTCTGAACCAATCAGACCCCCCTGGGCAAACGGGACCGAGGCCTGGACCCTGAACCGAGCAGGCACCCCTCGACTCAAGGGACCGAGGCCTGGACCCTGCACCGAGCAGGCCCCCATGGAGTCAGGAACCGAGGCCTGGACTCTGAACTGAGCAAACCCCCTGGACTCACAGGACCGAGGCCTGGACCCTTAACCAAGCAGTCCCCCCTGGACTCACGAGGCAGAGGCCTGGACCCTGAACCAAGCAGACCCCCTGGATTCATGAGACCGAGGCCTGGACCCTGAACCGAGCAGTCCCTACTGGACTCACCGGAGTGAGACCTGGACTCTGAACCGTGCAGACCCCCCTTGACTCACGGGACGGAGGCCTGGACCCTGAACCAAGCAGCCCCCCCGGGATTCCCGGGATCGAGGCCTGGACTCTGAACCGACAGACCCCCTGGACTTAAGGGACTAAGGCATGGACCCTGAACCGAGTAGACCCCCTGGACTCAAGGGATCGAGGCCTGATCCCTAAACTGAGCAGACCCCCCTGGACCCTGAACCGAGCAGACCCTCCTGGCCATGGGACTGAGGCCTGTACCCTGAACCGAGCAGACCCCCCTGGGCTCACGGGACCAAGGCCTGGAGCCTGAACTGAGCAGACCCCCCTGGAGTCACGGGACCAAGATCTGGACTCTGAACCGAGCAGATCCCTTTGGACTCACAGGACAGAGACAAGGAATCTGAACCAAGCAGACCCCCCTGGACTCACAGGGCAGAGGACTCTACCCTGAACCAAGCAGACCCCCTGGACTCACTGGACCGAGGACTGGACCTTGAACCGAGCAGACCCCCTGGACTCACGGGAACGAGTTCTGGACTCTGAACTGAGCAGACCCCCCTGAACTCACTGGACCAAGGCCTGGACTCTGAACCGTGCAGACCCCCCTTGACTCACGGGACCAAGGCCTGGACCCTAAACTAAGCAGCCGCCCCTGGACTCACGGGACCGAGGCCTGGACCCTGAACCGAGCAGCCCCTCGGACTCACAGGACCATGGTGGGACTTCAAAAAGTTTAACTTGTCGGTTAATTCGCTGCTTATATACCAGTCTCTTTAGATGGTCTGTTTCTGTGGGAAGGAAGAGATTTAAACCCACCCCTCATGGGAAGGTGTGATCCCATTGGATGAGGAGGATGTCACCTCATCACAGGTGATTACTTGCTTTTCCTGGTTTATAATAATGCTGTCCTTAACCAGTGCTTCAGATCCCGACATTAGAAAAGGCGCTAGAAGGGCCTGAAGCCGGACACGGTGCAGACCGGACCTGCTCTCAGGTGAGTCTTACCTGACGGAATAGCACCTATTGTGTCCCCCCCCCTGCGCTTTATTTACACAGATTGTGGCTGCAGCTGTATTTATGACTCTGATTTATACCTGATCCCTTTACTTTTGATTCCACTGTTATGTGATTTGAGTTTCATGCATCAAGGGTTAGTCTTTCCTTCCTTTCTTGAACTCTTCATGAGCATTACTTAGTGCGATCCTGATTCTTAAATTCTTTAGAAAAGGGATTTAAAGTCCTTTATGGAACACAGTTATAATTTGCTATTTTATTCATGTTAACCAAATCCTTTTGGTTATTTATGTAAACTGATTTAACAAACTAATTGATTAAGGAACTTTTACTAAATCCAACTGCTCTTGGGATTGGCTGGACTTGGAGTGGAATTGAAATGACGTGTTATGAGAAGGAAATGTCCCCAACTCTGATACAGGAAGCAAAGATCCATTCACCGGAAGGAGCTCACGGCGTGGGGATTGGATCTGCACTTGTAAGTGATGGGAATATAAAGTTTATAGGGGCCCCCTCTTCCGAAGCCCACGTAACCTATTCCGCCCAGGCAACATGGGTGACCCGGAGATTACCTTACAGGACATAGCAGTCATGCTGGCTGCCATGCAGGCAGAGAACCTCAGCCTGCGCCAGGACATGACTGCCATGCAGGGCTAGTTGGCAGCTGGTTTCACCAGTCCTTGGGGAACCACCCCTAGCCCCAGAGTGAGGCAAGAAGGGCTGTTGAGACAACCTATGTTCACCTTTGGGAGGTCCTCCACTGCCCCAACTCAGGACACAGCTACACAAGTCGTCACACCCCACCCTGTACAGCTGGCTCCACCCGAACGCTTCTACGGTGACAGTACCAAGTACGGCGTTTTCATCCATCAGTGCCACCTGCATTTCATGGCCAGAACATCAGCCTTTCCCGACGACCCATCTAAGGTCGCGTTCATCCTGTCATACATGGGCGGGGACGCCACTCAGTGGTCTATTTCACTGGTAGAAAACGACGACCCCATGCTTAACGACCTGCTGGCGTTCAAGGAGGTCATGCAGCAGATGTTCGCTCGTCACACCCTTTTCCAAGCCGCAGACAACGAATTGCTCAATTTAAGACAAGGAAACAACGACTTGCTTCACTATATCACTGTGTTCAGCCGGCTCATCATCGAGGCCCATTACCTGAGTCCAGAAGGTATCAGTGTTCTATCGGGATTGCGTGATGACCTTAAGGACCTCATCTCGCAGTTACCCAATCCGCCTGACGAAATAGGCCCTTTCATAGACTTGGTGGTCAAGATGAATTTCCGATTACAGGAAAGAAGGACCGAAAAAGGGAAAGGCAGCGACAACCGCTTCCTGTCCTTCGGGGAAAAGGGCGTGGAAAAAGGCAAGGAAGAAGCCGCCCCCCAGGGTGACAACCCTGAACCTATGCAGATAGATGGCGTCAGAGGACCCTTAACTAGCCAAGAAAGAGAAAAAAGGAGGAAGCAGAACCAGTGCCTGTATTGTGGCAAGAGCGGACACTTCGTCAGGGAGTGCCCGGTGAAACCTACACACCCACGGAACAGAAGGCCCTTCGCGTTACCCGTTGACAAGGGAAACAAGACGGGAAACGAGACAACCCAGTAGACAAAGGGGTCCGTCCTCTGGGTTTTTCTTCCTGCAACTCAGCGATCCCTGCAGTATTCGATGGCAGTCACCACGTAGGAGTGGAAGTGACATTACAGAACCAGGCAGGTGGTACTTGGCTGGTGACGGCTATGTTGGACTCCGGTGCAACTGGCAACTTTATTGACACAACCTATTCACATGCTTTGGGCATGAGCATGGTGCCTAAAGCACAACCAGAAACGGTCAAAGCAGTTGACGGAACTGACCTTACTTCCGGCCTTATTAGGCACCACACCGAAGACATGACCATGTCCCTTGCGAATCACCATGCCGAACCCATTAGCTTCAACGTCATTGACGCTCCTCAGTTCAAGGTCATATTGGGTCTGCCATGGTTAGTAAACCACAATCCACGTATCGATTGGGTGTCCAGAATCATACAGCTGGATTCGGAACACTGCTGCAGGACCTGTTATGCGAAGGACGACCTACTGGGTACTCGTACCATACAAGCACGCTCATTACCCTTACAAGGCATTGGAACGGTTTCTCAAGCAGAAGTACCTGAGGCATATCTGGATCTGGCGGATGTTTTCAACAAAAAAGGAGCCAACACCCTACCACCACACCGTTCATTTGATTGCCGAGTAGACCTGATACCCGGCTCTACCTTACCATGCAGCAGGATTTATGCACTCACGGAGAAGGAGAACATTCACCTACGCTCCTACCTGGACGAGTATTTGGACAACGGGTTTATCCGCCATTCCAGGTCCCCGGTGTCCTCTCC
The DNA here is from genome assembly GCF_964261635.1 of Lissotriton helveticus. Classification (NCBI taxonomy): domain Eukaryota; kingdom Metazoa; phylum Chordata; class Amphibia; order Caudata; family Salamandridae; genus Lissotriton; species Lissotriton helveticus. Next base: position 1,941,646,395 of record NC_136068.1, read on the forward strand.
TCTTTTCTTCGTGTCGAAAAAGGAAGGGGATCTGAGGACCTGCATAGACTTCAGATCGATGAACACCATCACGGTGAAAAAACGGTACCCTCTACCACTGATCTCTAGCCTCTTGGACCAGGTAAAAAACGCCTCCGTTTATACGAAACTAGACCTATGGGGTGCTTACCACCTAGTCAGAGTCCGGAAGGGTGACGAATGGAAGACTGCCTTCCGGGCAAGATTCGGTCTGTTTTAATACCAGGTCATGCCTTTCGGACTCTGCAACGCCCCGCAGCGTTCCAGTTCTTCATCGATGAGGTGTTAAGGGACTACATCGATGTCTTCTGTATTATCTACATAGACGATATCCTGATATATTCACAGACCATCACAGAACACGTTCAGCACATACGTTCCGTCCTCCAACAGTTGGGGAGGCATCGTTTGTACGTGAAGATGGAGAACAGCGTTTTTCACGTTACCTCTGTTGAGTTCCTGGGGCATATCATCACTCCAGTCTGCATCAAAATGGACAACAAAAAGGTAGAGGCCATCCTATCGTGGCCCACTCCGGAGTCCGTAAAAGGGGTCCAAAGGTTCCTGGGGTTTTTCAACTACTACCGTCGGTTCATCACTGGCTTCTCTGAGATGGTGGCTCCTATCACATGTTTACTGCGCAAAGGGGTGCGTTTTAGTTGGGATCAGAAAGCAGACAACGCCTTTCAGGAACTAAAAAGGCGATTCACCACAGCCCCTGTTCTAGTGCACCCAGATACCGAGCAGCCCTTCATAGTGGAGGCAGATGCCTCAAAGGACGCATTAGGGGGCGTATTGTCACAAAGGGATGCCAGCACAGGACGGCTACACCCAGTGGCTTTCTACTCTAGGAAGCTCCAACCCGCTGAACACAACTACACTGTGTATGACCGGGAGCTCCTGGCAATCAAGACGGCGTTCGAGGAATGGCGCCATTACCGAAAGGACGCCAAACACACCATAACCATCTACACAGACCACAGGAACCTTCAGTTCCTACATTCAGCGCATGCCCTCACAGCCCGACAACTGCGATGGACCTTGTTCTTCAATGAGTACAACTTCGTGATCACGTTCCGACCCGGAAAAGAAAACGCCAAGGCGGACACCCTCTCACGGCTGGAAGAAACAGATGAAGAAGCTGATACCATCGAGCCTGTTCCCATCATATCGTCGCACCAGGGGGAAACTCTACTACCTTGTGGATTGGAAGGGGTATAATCCCGATGAGCAGTCCTGGGAGCCCTTGTCCCATGTGCGCCATGCTCCCGTTCTGATCCATGCTTTCCATCTGAGCCACCCTCTTATCCCTCGCCCTGCCTCCCCTTTCTGAGTCCGGGGTTGTCGGGGGGTCTGTTTTTTGGGGGTACTGTCATGTTGCGGTGTTTGCCGTTCCTTTGGGGGCCGCTAAACACATGCGGGAGATCGAGATACTCCCTTCCGGGTGGAAGTCGAGTCCCGGGCCAGTCGTTTGCTGACCTGTCATCCCCGAAGCACTTCCGGGGGAAACGCATAAACACCACGTTTCCCGCCGGCTCTACGCTTCGGATTCCTTTCCGAATCCCAGGATACGAGACTTTGGCATCCAGAGCCCGGAGACGTACATCAGACGTCCTCACCGCGCAGAAGCGCTACTCCGCTTTCCCTGGCCGTCGCAACACCGGAACACTCCCTGACTCTGTTGTCGGGAACCCTTGCTGCGCAGAAGCGCTGTACTGGAATCAAGTTGTACCACGCTGGAGCGTTAGTCTGTTTACTTTTGCTTTCCGCGCAGGAGCGCTGTTTGTTTTTTCCTTTGCCTTCACAGCGCAGGAGCGCTATTCGGGTTTTATCTTTCTCTTGCCGTCAACCCCAGTGCGCAGAGACGCTGCCCTGGGGTTAGGGTCCACAGCACAGGAGTGCTATTCTTGCTTTCACGTTTGCCAGACAGGAACACCACGTTCATAGAACGCTGCTTGGAGCATCGCTGTCTTCCTGGGTATAGAAGTCTGCATGAGCACTGGTGAGTTCATGGATGTATACGATCCTTCTATATGTGTTTAGAAGTGGTAGTTTGGAAGTGGGAGGTGTGGTCTTTCCCTGATTGGGTTTTATTTCTCCCCCCAGTTGGGACCAAGACCCTACCCATGCTCCACTCACCCAAGCCTCTTCGTTCCTGTCTGGCTCCCTTCCCTGCTTCCACCTCATCCCTGCTGGGTACTACAGTCCGCACGGGTCAGGTGGGTACAGGGGCGGTGGCTCTTTTCGTCTCTGCGGAATCGCTTCACAAGCAGAGGTAAGTCTTGTGGGGCACCCGACAATTTGCATCACTCTTCACACCTACCTCAGCCCTGATGAGTCACAGGTATCACCCTGTTTGACGAAACATGTATCGGCTGGCATTGTATATTCTGAAGAAAGGATCACCATAAAATGACGTGTTTATCACACCACCGGTGTCGACTTACTTTGTTATAACTCTCCCAGTATCAATACTGTTTTATTCTACGTGTGCCCAGTACCTGCAATACATTTCTCCAGTGCCAAGGTTTCTCTTCTTTGGCTCTTTAAGAGGTTCTGGAGCCCGTGTGAGGCTCATGTCTGGCGCCCTGGAGCCCGTGTGAGGCTCATGTCAGCCTCTTTTTTGCCTCAAGTCAGCCGCCCTGGAGCCCGTGTGAGGCTCATGTCAGCCTCTTGTTGCCTCATGTCAGCCCCCCCGGAGCCCGTGTGAGGCTCATGTCAGCCTCTTGTTGCCTCATGTCAGCCGCCCTGAAGCCCATGTGAGGCTCATGTCAGCCGCCATGAAGCCCATGTGAGGCTCATGTCAGCCTCTTGTTGGCCTCATGTCAGCCGCCCTGGAGCCCGTGTGAGGCTCATGTCAGCCTCTTGTTGCCTCATGCTAGCCGCCCTGGAGCCCGTGTGAGGCTCATGTCAGCCTCTTGTTGCCTCATGTCAGCCCCCCGGAGCCCGTGTGAGGCTCATGTCAGCCTCTTGTTGCCTCATGTCAGCCGCCCTGGAGCCCGTGTGAGGCTCATGTCAGCCGCCCTGAAGCCCATGTGAGGCTCATGTCAGCCGCCCTGAAGCCCATGTGAGGCTCATGTCAGCCTCTTGTTGGCCTCATGTCAGCCGCCTAGGAGCCCGTGTGAGGCTCATGTCAGCCTCTTGTTGCCTCATGCTAGCCGCCCTGGAGCCCGTGTGAGGCTCATGTCAGCCTCTTGTTGCCTCATGTCAGCCCCCCCGGAGCCCGTGTGAGGCTCATGTCAGCCTCTTGTTGCCTCATGTCAGCCGCCCTGGAGCCCGTGTGAGGCTCATGTCAGCCGCCCTGAAGCCCATGTGAGGCTCATGTCAGCCGCCCTGAAGCCCATGTGAGGATCATGTCAGCCTCTTGTTGGCCTCATGTCAGCCGCCCTGGAGCCCGTGTGAGGCTCATGCCAGCCTCTTCTTGGCCTCAAGTCAGCCGTCCTGGAGCCCGTGTGAGGCTCATGTCAGTCTCTTGCTGGCCTCATGTCAGCCGCCCTGGAGCCCGTGTGAGGCTCATGTCAGCCTCTTCTTGGCCTCATGTCAGCCGCCCTGGAGCCCGTATGAGGCTCATGTCAGCCTCTTGTTGCCTCATGCTAGCCGCCCTGGAGCCCGTGTGAGGCTCATGTCAGCCTCTTGTTGTCTCATGTCAGCCGCCCTGGAGCCCGTGTGAGGCTCATGTCAGCCTCTTGTTGGCCTCATGTCAGCCGCCCTGGAGCCCGTGTGAGGCTCATGTCAGCCGCCCTGGAGCCCGTGTGAGGCTCATGTCAGCCTCTTCTTGGCCTCCTGTCAGCGGCCCTGGAGCCCGTGTGAGGCTCACGTCGGCCTCTTGTTGCCTAATGTCAGCCGCCCTGGAGCCGGTGTGAGGCTCATGTCAGCCTCTTGTTGGCCTCATGTCAGTTGCACTGGAGCCCGTGTGAGGCTCATGTCAGCCTCTGAGCCTCATGTCAGCCGCCCTGGGGCCCGTGTGAGGCTCATGTCAGCCTCTTCTTGGCCTCATGTCAGCCGCCCTGGAGCCCGTATGAGGCTCATGTCAGCCTCTTGTTGCCTCATGCTAGCCGCCCTGGAGCCCGTGTGAGGCTCATGTCAGCCTCTTGTTGCCTCATGTCAGCCGCCCTGGAGCCCGTGTGAGGCTCATGTCAGCCTCTTGTTGCCTCATGTCAGCCGCCCTGGAGCCCCTGTGAGGCTCATGTCAGCCGTCCTGGAGCCCGTGTGAGGCTCATGTCAGCCTCTTGCTGGCCTCCTGTCAGCGGCCCTGGAGCCCGTGTGAGGCTCATGTCGGCCTCTTGTTGCCTCATGTCAGCCGCCCTGGAGCCGGTGTGAGGCTCATGTCAGCCTCTGGGCCTCATGTCAGCCGCCCTGGAGCCCGTGTGAGGCTCATGTCAGCCTCTTCTTGGCCTCATGTCAGCCGCCCTGGAGCCCGTGTGAGGCTCATGTCAGCCTCTTCTTGGCCTCATGTCTGCCGCCCTGGAGCCCATGTGAGGCTCATGTCCGCATCGTGTTGGCCTCATGTCATCCGCCCTGGAGCCCGTGTGAGGCTCATGTCAGCCGCCCTGGAGCCCGTGTGAGGCTCATGTCAGCCTCTTCTTGGCCTCAAGTCAGCCGTCCTGGAGCCCGTGTGAGGCTCATGTCTGGCGCCCTGGAGCCCGTGTGAGGCTCATGTCAGCCTCTTCTTGGCCTCAAGTCAGCCGTCCTGGAGCCCGTGTGAGGCTCATGTCTGGCGCCCTGGAGCCCGTGTGAGGCTCATGTCAGCCTCTTCTTGGCCTCATGTCAGCCCCCCTGGAGCCCGTGTGAGGCTCATGTCAGCCACCCTGGAGCCCGTGTGAGGCTCATGTCAGCCTCTTCTTGGACTCAAGTCAGACGTCCTGGAGCCCGTGTGAGGCTCATGTCTGGCGCCCTGGAGCCCGTGTGAGGCTCATGTCAGCCTCTTTTTTGCCTCAAGTCAGCCGCCCTGGAGCCCGTGTGAGGCTCATGTCAGCCTCTTGTTGCCTCATGTCAGCCCCCCCGGAGCCCGTGTGAGGCTCATGTCAGCCTCTTGTTGCCTCATGTCAGCCGCCCTGAAGCCCATGTGAGACTCATGTCAGCCGCCCTGAAGCCCATGTGAGGCTCATGTCAGCCTCTTGTTGGCCTCATCTCAGCCGCCCTGGAGCCCGTGTGAGGCTCATGTCAGCCTCTTGTTGCCTCATGCTAGCCGCCCTGTCGCCCGTGTGAGGCTCATGTCAGCCTCTTGTTGCCTCATGTCAGCCCCCCCGGAGCCCGTGTGAGGCTCATGTCAGCCTCTTGTTGCCTCATGTCAGCCGCCCTGGAGCCCGTGTGAGGCTCATGTCAGCCGCCCTGAAGCCCATGTGAGGCTCATGTCAGCCGCCCTGAAGCCCATGTGAGGCTCATGTCAGCCTCTTGTAGGCCTCATGTCAGCCGCCCTGGAGCCTGTGTGAGGCTCATGTCAGCCTCTTGTTGCCTCATGCTAGCCGCCCTGGAGCCCGTGTGAGGCTCATGTCAGCCTCTTGTTGCCTCATGTCAGCCCCCCCGGAGCCCTTGTGAGGCTCATGTCAGCCTCTTGTTGCCTCATGTCAGCCGCCCTGGAGCCCGTGTGAGGCTCATGTCAGCCGCCCAGAAGCCCATGTGAGGCTCATGTCAGCCGCCCTGAAGCCCATGTGAGGCTCATGTCAGCCTCTTGTTGGCCTCATGTCAGCTGCCTGGAGACCGTGTGAGGCTCAAGACAGCCTCTTCTTGGCCTCATGTCATCCGCCCTGGAGCCCGTGTGAGGCTCATGTCAGCCGCCCTGGAGCCCGTGTGAGGCTCATGTCAGCCTCTTGTTGGCCTCATGTCAGAGGTCCTGGAGCCCGTGTGAGGCTCATGTCAGCCTCTTACTGACCTCATGTCAGCGGCCCTGGAGCCCGTGTGAGGCTCATGTCAGCCTCTTGCTGACCTCATGTCAGAGGTCCTGGAGCCCGTGTGAGGCTCATGTCAGCCTCTTGCTGACCTCATGTCAGCGGCCCTGGAGCCCATGTAAGGCTCATGTCAGCCTCTTGTTGGCCTCATGTCAGCCCCCTGGAGCCCGTGTGAGGCTCATGTCCGCCTCTTGTTGGCCTCATGTCAGCCGCCCTGGAGCCCGTGTGAGGCTCATGTCAGCCGCCCTGGAGCCCGTGTGAGGCTCATGTCAGCCTCTTGCTGGCCTCATGTCAGCCGCCCTGGAGCCCGTGTGAGGCTCGTATCAGCCTCTTGTTGGCCTCATGTCAGCTGCCCTGGAGCCCGTGTGAGGCTCATGTCAGCCTCTTGTTGCCTCATGTCAGCCGCCCTGGAGCCCGTGTGAGGCTCATGTCAGCCGCCCTGGAGCCCGCGTGAGGCTCATGTCAGCCGCCCTGGAGCCCGTGTGAGGCTCATGTCAGTCGCCCTGGAGCCCGTGTGAGGCTCATGTCAGTCGCCCTGGAGCCCGTGTGAGGCTCATGTCAGTCGCCCTGGAGCCCGTGTGAGGCTCATGTCAGCCGCCCTGGAGCCCGTGTGAGGCTCATGTCAACCTCTTCTTGGCCTCATGTCAGCCCCCCTGGAGCCCGTGTGAGGCTCATGTCAGCCTCTGGGCCTCATGACAGCCCCCCTGGAGCCCGTGTGAGGCTCATGTCAGCCTCTTGGCCTCATGTCAGCTGCCCTGGAGCCCGTGTGAGGCTCATGTCAGCCTCGTGTTGGCCTCATGTCAGCGGCCCTGGAGCCCGTGTGAGGCTCATGTCCGCCTCTGGGCCTCATGTCAGCCGCCCTGGAGCCCGTGTGAGACTCATGTCCGCCTCTTCTTGGCCTCATGTCAGCACCCTGGAGCCCGTGTGAGGCTCCTGTCAGCCTCTTCTTGGCCTCATGTCAGCCGCCCGGGAGCCCGTGTGAGGCTCATGTCAGCCTCTGGGCCTCATGTCAGCCGCCCTGGAGCCCGTGTGAGGCTCATGTCAGTGGTACTGGAGCCCGTGTGAGGCTCAGGTCAGCCTCTTGTTGGCCTCATGTCAGCCGCCCTGGAGTCCGTGTGAGGCTCATGTCAGCCTCTTGTTGCCTCATGTCAGCCGCCCTGGAGCCTGTGTAAGGCTCATGTCAGCCTCTTGTTGGCCTCATGTTATCCACCCTGGAGTCCGTGTGAGGCTCATGTCAGCCTCTTGTTGGCCTCATGTCAGCCGCCCTGGAGCCCGTGTGAGGCTCATGTCAGCCTCTTGTTGCCTCATGTCAGCCGCCCTGGAGCCCGTGTGAGGCTCATGTCAGCCGCCCTGGAGCCCGTGTGAGGCTCATGTCAGCCCCCCTGGAGCCCGTGTGAGGCTCATGTCAGCCTCTTGTTGGCCTCATGTTATCCACCCTGGAGTCCATGTGAGGCTCATGTCAGCCTCTTGTTGCCTCATGTCAGCCGCCCTGGAGCCCGTGTGAGGCTCATGTCAGCCTCTTCTTGGCCTCATGTGAGCGGCCCTGGAGCCCGTGTGAGGCTCATGTCAGCCGCCCTGGAGCCCGTGGGAGGCTCATGTCAGCCGCCCAGGAGCCCGTGTGAGGCTCATGTCAGCCTCTGAGCCTCGTGTCAGCCGCCCTGGAGCCCGTGTGAGGCTCATGTCAGCCTCTGAGCCTCGTGTCAGCCGCCCTGGAGCCCGTGTGAGGCTCATGTCAGCCTCTTGTTGCCTCATGTCAGCCGCCCTGGAGCCCGTGGGAGGCTCATGTCAGCCTCTGGGCCTCATGTCAGTCGCCCTGGAGCCCGTGTGAGGCTCATGTCAGCCTCTTGTTGCCTCATGTCAGCCGCCCTGGAGCCCGTGGGTGGCTCATGTCAGCCTCTGGGCCTCATGTCAGCTGCCCTGGAGTCCGTGTGAGGCTCATGTCAGCCTCTTGTTGGTCTCATGTCAGCTGCCCTGGAGCCCGTGTGAGGCTCATGTCAGCCTCTTGTTGCCTCATGTCAGCCGCCCTGGAGCCCGTGTGAGGCTCATGTCAGCCTCTTGTTGGCCTCATGTCAGCCCCCCTGGAGCCCGTGGGAGGCTCCTGTCAGCCTCTGGGCCTCATGTCAGCCGCCCTGGAGTCCGTGTGAGGCTCATGTCAGCCTCTTGTTGCCTCATGTCAGCCGCCCTGGAGCCTGTGTAAGGCTCATGTCAGCCTCTTGTTGGCCTCATGTTATCCACCCTGGAGTCCGTGTGAGGCTCATGTCAGCCTCTTGTTGGCCTCATGTCAGCCGCCCTGGAGCCCGTGTGAGGCTCATGTCAGCCTCTTGTTGCCTGAAGTCAGCCGCCCTGGAGCCCGTGTGAGGCTCATGTCAGCCGCCCTGGAGCCCGTGTGAGGCTCATGTCAGCCCCCCTGGAGCCCGTGTGAGGCTCATGTCAGCCTCTTGTTGGCCTCATGTTATCCACCCTGGAGTCCATGTGAGGCTCATGTCAGCCTCTTGTTGCCTCATGTCAGCCGCCCTGGAGCCCGTGTGAGGCTCATGTCAACCTCTTCTTGGCCTCATGTGAGCGGCCCTGGAGCCCGTGTGAGGCTCATGTCAGCCGCCCTGGAGCCCGTGGGAGGCTCATGTCAGCCGCCCAGGAGCCCGTGTGAGGCTCATGTCAGCCTCTGAGCCTCGTGTCAGCCGCCCTGGAGCCCGTGTGAGGCTCATGTCAGCCTCTGAGCCTCGTGTCAGCCGCCCTGGAGCCCGTGTGAGGCTCATGTCAGCCTCTTGTTGCCTCATGTCAGCCGCCCTGGAGCCCGTGGGAGGCTCATGTCAGCCTCTGGGCCTCATGTCAGTCGCCCTGGAGCCCGTGTGAGGCTCATGTCAGCCTCTTGTTGCCTCATCTCAGCCGCCCTGGAGCCCGTGGGAGGCTCATGTCAGCCTCTGGGCCTCATGTCAGCTGCCCTGGAGTCCGTGTGAGCCTCATGTCAGCCTCTTGTTGGTCTCATGTCAGCTGCCCTGGAGCCCGTGTGAGGCTCATGTCAGCCTCTTGTTGCCTCATGTCAGCCGCCCTGGAGCCCGTGTGAGGCTCATGTCAGCCTCTTGTTGGCCTCATGTCAGCCCCCCTGGAGCCCGTGGGAGGCTCCTGTCAGCCTCTGGGCCTCATGTCAGCCGCTCTGGAGCCCGTGTGAGGCTCATGTCAGCCGCTCTGGAGCCCGTGTAAGGCTCATGTCTGCCGCCCTGGAGCCCGTGTGAGGCTCATGTCAGCCTCTTTTTGGCCTCATGTCAGCCGCCCTGGAGCCCGTGTGAGGCTCATGTCTGCCTCTTGTTGCCTCATGTCAGCCGCCCTGGAGCCCGTTTGAGGCTCATATCTTCCGCCCTGGAGCCCGTGTGAGGCTCATGTCCGCCTCATCTTAGCCTCATGTCAGCGGCCCTGGAGCCCGTGTGAGGCTCATGTCGGCCTCTTGATGGCATCATGTCAGCGGCCCTGGAGCCCGAGTGAGGCTCATGTCAGCCTCTTGTTGCCTCATGTCAGCCACCCTGGAGCCCGTGTGAGGCTCATGTCAGCCTCTTGTTGGCCTCATGTCAGCCGGCCTGGAGCCCGTGTGAGGCTCATGTCAGCCTCTTCTTGGCCTCATGTCAGCCCCCCTGGAGCCCGTGTGAGGCTCATGTCAGCCGCCCTGGAGCCCGTGTGAGGCTCATGTCAGCCTCTTCTTGGCCTCATGTCAGCCCCCCTGGAGCCCGTGTGAGGCTCATGTCAGCCCCCCTGGAGCCCGTGTGAGGCTCATGTCAGCCCCCCCTGGAGCCCGTGTGAGGCTCATGTCAGCCTCTTGTTGGCCTCATGTCAGCCGCCCTGGAGCCCGTGTGAGGCTCATGTCAGCCGCCCTGGAGCCCGTGTGAGGCTCATGTCAGTCTCATGTTTGCCTCATATCAGCCGCCCTGGAGCCCGTGTGAGGCTCATGTCAACCTCTTGCTGGCCTCATGTCAGCCCCCCTGGAGCCCGTGTGAGGCTCATGTCAGCCTCTGGGCCTCATGTCAGCCCCCCTGAGCCCGTGTGAGGCTCGTATCAGCCTCTTGTTGGACTCATGTCAGCTGCCCTGGAGCCCGTGTGAGGCTCATGTCAGCCTCTTGTTGCCTCATGTCAGCCGCCCTGGAGCCCGTGTGAGGCTCATGTCAGCCGCCCTGGAGCCCGCGTGAGGCTCATGTCAGCCGCCCTGGAGCCCGTGTGAGGCTCATGTCAGTCGCCCTGGAGCCCGTGTGAGGCTCATGTCAGTCGCCCTGGAGCCTGTGTGAGGCTCATGTCAGCCGCCCTGGAGCCCGTGTGAGGCTCATGTCAGCCTCTTGTTGGCCTCATGTCAGCCGCCCTGGAGCCCGTGTGAGGCTCATGTTAGCCTCTTGTTGGCCTCATGTCAGCCGCCCTGGAGCCCGTGTGAGGCTCATGTCAACCTCTTCTTGGCCTCATGTCAGCCCCCCTGGAGCCCGTGTGAGGCTCATGTCAGCCTCTGGGCCTCATGTCAGCCCCCCTGGAGCCCGTGTGAGGCTCATGTCAGCCTCTTGGCCTCATGTCAGCTGCCCTGGAGCCCGTGTGAGGCTCATGTCAGCCTCGTGTTGGCCTCATGTCAGCGGCCCTGGAGCCCGTGTGAGGCTCATGTCCGCCTCTGGGCCTCATGTCAGCCGCCCTGGAGCCCGTGTGAGACTCATGTCTGCCTCTTCTTGGCCTCATGTCAGCGCCCTGGAGCCCGTGTGAGGCTCATGTCAGCCTCTTGCTGGCCTCATGTCAGCCGCCCTGGAGCCCGTGTGAGGCTCATGTCAGCCTCTTGCTGGCCTCATGTCAGCCCCCTGGAGCCCGTGTGAGGCTCATGTCCGCCTCTTGTTGGCCTCATGTCAGCCACCCTGGAGCCTGTGTGAGGCTCAAGTCAGCCGTCCTGGAGCCCGTGTTAGGCTCGTATCAGCCTCTTGCTGGCCTCATGTCAGCCGCCCTGGAGCCCGTGTGAGGCTCATGTCAACCTCTTGCTGGCCTCATGTCAGCCCCCTGGAGCCCGTGTGAGGCTCGTATCAGCCTCTTGTTGGCCTCATGTCAGCTGCCCTGGAGCCCGTGTGAGGCTCATGTCAGCCTCTTGTTGCCTCATGTCAGCCGCCCTGGAGCCCGTGTGAGGCTCATGTCACCCGCCCTGGAGCCCGCGTGAGGCTCATGTCAGCCGCCCTGGAGCCCGTGTGAGGCTCATGTCAGTCGCCCTGGAGCCCGTGTGAGGCTCATGTCAGTCGCCCTGGAGCCCGTGTGAGGCTCATGTCAGCCGCCCTGGAGCCCGTATGAGGCTCATGTCAGCCTCTTGTTGGCCACATGTCAGCCGCCCTGGAGCCCGTGTGAGGCTCATGTCAACCTCTTCTTGGCCTCATGTCAGCCCCCCTGGAGCCCGTGTGAGGCTCATGTCAGCCTCTTGGCCTCATGTCAGCTGCCCTGGAGCCCGTGTGAGGCTCATGTCAGCCTCGTGTTGGCCTCATGTCAGCGGCCCTGGAGCCCGTGTGAGGCTCATGTCCGCCTCTGGGCCTCATGTCAGCCGCCCTGGAGCCCGTGTGAGACTCATGTCCGCCTCTTCTTGGCCTCATGTCAGCGCCCTGGCGCCCGTGTGAGGCTCATGTCAGCCTCTTCTTGGCCTCATCTCAGCCGCCCGGGAGCCCGTGTGAGGCTCATGTCAGCCTCTGGGCCTCATGTCAGCCGCCCTGGAGCCCGTGTGAGGGTCATGTCAGTGGTACTGGAGCCCGTGTGAGGCTCATGTCAGCCTCTTGTTGGCCTCATGTCAGCCGCCCTGGAGTCCGTGTGAGGCTCATGTCAGCCTCTTGTTGCCTAATATCAGCCGCCCTGGAGCCTGTGTAAGGCTCATGTCAGCCTCTTGTTGGCCTCATGTTATCCACCCTGGAGTCCGTGTGAGGCTCATGTCAGCCTCTTGTTGGCCTCATGTCAGCCGCCCTGGAGCCCGTGTGAGGCTCATGTCAGCCGCCCTGGAGCCCGTGTGAGTCTCATGTCAGCCCCCCTGGAGCCCGCGTGAGGCTCATGTCAGCCTCTTGTTGGCCTCATGTTATCCACCCTGGAGTCCGTGTGAGGCTCATGTCAGCCTCTTGTTGCCTCATGTCAGCCGCCCTGGAGCCCGTGTGAGGCTCATGTCAGCCTCTTCTTGGCCTCATGTGAGCGGCCCTGGAGCCCGTGTGAGGCTCATGTCAGCCGCCCTGGAGCCCGTGGGAGGCTCATGTCAGCCGCACAGGAGCCCGTGTGAGGCTCATGTCAGCCTCTGAGCCTCGTGTCAGCCGCCCTGGAGCCCGTGTGAGGCTCATGTCCGTCTTGTTGGCCTCATGTCAGCCGCCCTGGAGCCCGTGTGAGGCTCATGTCAGCCTCTTGTTGCCTCATGTCAGCCGCCCTGGAGCCCGTGGGAGGCTCATGTCAGCCTCTGGGCCTCATGTCAGTCGCCCTGGAGCCCGTGTGAGGCTCATGTCAGCCTCTTGTTGCCTCATGTCAGCCGCCCTGGAGCCCGTGTGAGGCTCATGTCAGCCTCTTGTTGCCTCATGTCAGCCGCCCTGGAGCCCGTATGAGGCTCATGTCAGCCTCTTGTTGGCCTCATGTCAGCCCCCCTGGAGCCCGTGGGAGGCTCCTGTCAGCCTCTGGGCCTCATGTCAGCCGCTCTGGAGCCCGTGTGAGGCTCATGTCAGCCGCTCTGGAGCCCGTGTGAGGCTCATGTCAGCCGCCCTGGAGCCCGTGTGAGGCTCATGTCAGCCTCTTGTTGGCCTCATGTCAGCCGCCCTGGAGCCCATGTGAGGTTCATGTCCGCCTCTTGTTGCCTCATGTCAGCCGCCCTGGAGCCCGTGTGAGGCTCATGTCCGCCTCTTGTTGCCTCATGTCAGCCACCCTGGAGCCCGTGTGAGGCTCATGTCAGCCTCTTGTTGCCTCATGTCAGCCACCCTGGAGCCCGAGTGAGGCTCATGTCAGCCTCTTGTTGGCCTCATGTCAGCCGCTCTGGAGCCCGTGTGAGGCTCATGTCAGCCTCTTGTTGGCCTCATGTCAGCCGGCCTGGAGCCCGTGTGAGGCTCATGTCAGCCTCTTCTTGGCCTCATGTCAGCCCCCCTGGAGCCCGTGTGAGGCTCATGTCAGCCTCTTGTTGGCCTCATGTCAGCCCCCCTGGAGCCCATGTGAGGCTCATGTCAGCCTCTTGTTGCCTCATGTCAGCCACCCTGGAGCCCGTGTGAGGCTCATGTCAGCCTCTTGTTGCCTCATGTCAGCCACCCTGGAGCCCGTGTGAGGCTCATGTCAGCCTCTTGTTGGCCTCATGTCAGCCGCTCTGGAGCCCGTGTGAGGCTCATGTCAGCCTCTTGTTGGCCTCATGTCAGCCGGCCTGGAGCCCGTGTGAGGCTCATGTCAGCCTCTTCTTGGCGTCATGTCAGCCCCCCTGGAGCCCGTGTGAGGCTCATGTCAGCCTCTTGTTGGCCTCATGTCAGCCCCCCTGGAGCCCGTGTGAGGCTCATGTCAGCCTCTTGTTGGCCTCATGTCAGCCGCTCTGGAGCCCATGTGAGGCTCATGTCAGCCGCTCTGGAGCCCGTGTGAGGCTCATGTCAGCCGCCCTGGAGCCCGTGTGAGGTTCATGTCAGCCTCTTGGCCTCATGTCAGCCGCCCTGGAGCCCGTGTGAGGCTCATGTCAGCCGCCCTGGAGACCGTGTGAGGCTCATGTCAGCCGCCCTGGAGCCCGTGTGAGGCTCATGTCAGCACCCTGGAGCCCATGTGAGGCTCATGTCAGCCTCTTGTTGGCCTCATGTCAGCCCCCCTGGAGCCCGTGTGAGGCTCATGTCAGCCTCTTGTTGGCCTCATGTCAGCCCCCCTGGAGCCCGTGCGAGGCTCATGTCAGCCTCTGGGCCTCATGTCAGCCGCCCTGGAGGTCGTCTGAGTCTCATGTCAGCCTCTTCTTGGCCTCATGTCAGCCGCCCTGGAGCCCGTGTGAGGCTCATGTCAACCTCTGGGCCTCATGTCAGCCGCCCTGGAGCCCGTGTGAGGCTCATGTCAGCCGCCCTGATGCCCGTGTGAGGATCTTGTCAGCCACCCTGGAGCCCGTGTGAGGCTCATGTCAGCTTCTTGTTGGCCTCATGTCAGTCGCCCTGGAGCCCGTGTGAGGCTCATGTCAGCCTCTTGCTGGCCTCATGTTAGCCGCCCTGGAACCCGTGTGAGGCTCATGTCAGCCTCATGTTGGCCTCATGTCAGCCGACCTGGAGACCGTGGGAGGCTCATGTCAGCCTCATGTTGGCGACGTGCTGTTGTGAGGAGGGCTTCTCCATACCTAAAGCCACAGTCGGAGATCCCCCTCGGTGAGATGTGCTGAAGCTGCTGGATGTTTCCAGTCTGATTTTCATCAGGAGATCGGTGGTGTTGATTCCTTTTCTGCTGAGTGGTCGCATATGCAGAAATAACTTTGTGGCTCTTTATTTTTGTAGAAAACTATCTTTTTCATTCCATTAAGTGCAAACCCACCTCGCTAATTAGCACCTTGTATGCATGCATCTATGTATGCACGCATTTATAAATGTATGGAGGTGTATGTATATATATATTCACTGAATAAATAAGCATTTAAAAAACCTTAGAAATTCACTGAAAAACCATAGGTTTCACCCATGTCATAGTTAGCTGGACATTTCTCTCATACAAAACCATTGAAATTCCCCCGTTATAGTTAGTTCAGCTAACTAAAACTCGCGCACCCGCAATGCACTGCTGATGACATTGTGGAAAAGTAAATTTTGCCATGTTATATGTGCCTACGTGTTCCCGATCCTATGTTGTATGTGCATGATCGATATGCATATGTATTCCTCTCTGATCGATTAAAGACGCAATTATAGTTGTGTCCATCTCTAGTATGCCAGTTTCCAGTTCTCGTGAAAGCAATGAATATCAGGCCTATGTAAACCTACGGTGCCGCATTTTACAGTGTGCACGTTACTTCATTGAATTGTCCCCGTTTCTAGGCCTCAAAAGGGCCCGGACTCAGATTCAGCTCCTGTCTCCTGAACCCTCTCCGAGGAGCGATACAGCCCCCACCTGTATCCCTTACCCTTCACTTACTTCATGCCTCGCAGTGCCCGGCTCGGCCTGGCTCTGCCTCCCAGTCTGCCAAGAGTATGTTATGTTTCTAGTTATCAGCCCAGCCCTCCTTCTCTGCATTCCTAAGCTACTGAATCGCATCAATAGTTTCCGTCATGGTCTAGCCTTTATGTCTCCATGTAAGAGAAATACTGTATTAATATTCATAGAATATTCCTCGCACACACAATACATGTATAATAATGCAGGCACCAGTCTTAGAGTCAAGTAGCCTTTGCCCTGATAACTTTTGGATTCTATCAACATGTACTCTAAACACCAGATACTAGATATGCCCTGGGTACATGTCGCTCTGACACTCCAGACTTTAGTCTCCTCTTCTAGCGCAGAAGTCATAGCCCCCAGTTCTCCCTGGTAACACGTCATTGCCAGTTTGCGCGCACCACTAGGTTAGAGGTCCCAGCTGCTCAGGTAGCCCCCTCCATGTTTCCGCCCCATTTATGACATATTCTGTTACGTTTGCATCACATGTCTATGTATACGCCCTGTACACGCCTTCTTGTTACATCATTTTTGCCCTTATCTTTCGCGACTGTTACGAACCCCGCCTACTGCTACGCCTACTGTATTGAATGTAATGTATTTTGTTTAACTATATATATTGTGCACCCATATTAAAAAGTTGCTAGTCATCCCAGATCCTGCCCCCGGCAGCTGCCATCCTATTCCCGTACAGGCTGTCCTGTTCCTGTCCTCTATGCCTGATTAAAGCCTGTAAACTCCAGCTACCTCGAATCTTGACTCTTATTTATTGAGCTATCTGTTTATATGAGTATCCTGAAAAATAGATCCGGTAATTAATTATTTATTTACCACATAATGGCGCCCGAATAGGGACTTGCCCTTTCCCCACGCGCCGGAGAAGCCACGCAGGCCCCCTGATCCTCTGCAGCCGTGACGGAACCATACCGGCCACGTGCAGATATTTCTGCTTCAAGTATCCCTCAGGCCCACGGAGGAGACGGAGGTTGCGGTCCAGCATCCAGACGAGGCGGTGGAGGAACGCGGTGAGTCCCGACCAGAGCCCAAGCCGAGAGTCCAAGGTCCGAGGTATCCAGAGGCCCACCTGTAACTGAAGTCCGAAGTTCGTCCGTCCGTCATCGTAGCAGTCCAGTCCAGTCCGAGGCCTTCCGTTCTTGCTGCCCGGTGAGTACCGTTGCTGGGGTAGTATCTAGACAGGGTCAATTAATTTGTCTCTGGTCCGTGGGTTTGGGTACACAGATCCAACACGAAGTGTCCACCTAGGTGGATGCGGGTCCTGACGTGTCTCTTTATGAGACCGGTAAGTTTCGTACTGTTTTAGCAGTGCATCTAGTCATTCCAGTAAGTTCTGTTCTCGAGAAATTCATGTGTTTCTGTTCTCAGTATTCCAGGTAGTATTCTGTTCGAACTGTTATTTTAAATGTTATTTCATGTGTTTTCAATGTCGTGGTATGAGTGATTTGTTTTCAAGTTATTATTGTGTTTATTGTGTATTGTATTGTGTCTAGATTCCAGTCTAAGTCATGCCTCTGTTCTCGAAGTTACGTCAGTTAAAAACCAGAAAAGGTCTGCTCGAAGAAGCAGTTCCTGTCCCGCCTAGGGACAGTCCAGGTCATTTTATGTATCATAAGCATGGCATAAGTGCCATATTATATCTAGACTTATGGGTCGAGTATACTAAAGATCTAGAAGAGAAATATAGATGGCCTGTATCAGGTACATGGGATGCCGAGTGCATCATGCGAGTAGAAGAAGCATTATGGAAAAAGAAAGCCAGACAGTCCCAGAAAGATGCCATCGAGTTATGGCGCAAAGAATCTCATAAAAGAACAGAAAAAGAAATCAGAAAATCAGAGTTAAGTAGGGAATCCTCAGAAAGAGCCCAAGAAAGGGAATTAATCGAAATAGGTGAACGAGTTAAAGCCGAACAGTCAGACAGACAGAGAAATTCCCTTATTAAGCGTATGTATCCTCTTCTTGCCGAGGGCTTGCCGAAAGCAACCCCGGAAGCACCATGTAATTTTCCGCCGCCATTAGTTCCGATTAAGCTACGTCACAAACCGACCGCAGCTGATATTTTTCTCCCGTCCTACTTGGACGACACAGTCCCCGAATATGCAAATACTGTTCCGCCAGTTCCTGTAAATAATGTAATTCCTGTTCCTCCAGTCGCTGGCCCCGTGGGTCCAGTTAATGTTACAGCACCTGTTACAGTTCCCCCGGTCCAGCCCATAGTACAAGTACCCGCCACGTCAGTCACTCTCCCAGCCCGTACGATACCCGTCGATGATTCTAGTCTAGGGGCCACGGGGGGAAGTCCTCCTGGAACCCCGCCGCAACACAAACGTGTAACGTTACTTGAACTACATGAACGTGCGTTACAGCGTACGCCCAAACCCCAGTCCGTTGCAGATATCAAGCGAGCTCTCACCGAATGCCGTTATGATCCAGTCCCAGGAAATAATGATATGGTCATATATTCATTGCGTGTAAGACGGGTAACCGAGTATTTGGACACCCTACCGGATATGAAAGAAGATCTAGACAGAATATATCGTTTCATCCGTACAGGAACAGACCCAGAAAGTATTGGCGAAGCCATGTCTCAAAGGAAAGCTGAGACTCAGCTCATGCTTCTAAAGTTTCTGATAAATTGTTTAATAAGGGAACAAGATTATCCAGATAAGGATCCGACCGAAATGAAAGTCCTGACACGGTGGAGTGATCATATAGCCGAGGGAAGACACAAGACACTAGGTGGTATAGAGAGTATGTACAAGTAAATTCGTAAGGAAATAATAAGGTTACACGAGAAACGCAAAGCAGTACAAGTGTCCGAGAAAGAAGACGACTCTGATACTGAAGAGGTAAACGACGAGAATCCCACCAGAATAGCGTATGTAGGTAAAACTAGACTTCCCGACCGACATTCACGTCTAGAACACAAGAAAGTCTTTCCTCCTCCAGCACCAGAACAAGGTTCTCTCGAGCAAGTATTTCAAGCTACCGATCACATTCTGAAATCACGAATCGGTTATAGTGACTACTGAAACCGAAGTTATAGAAACACATCGTATTGACACCCTGTCTGCTCAAGCAGCAGAGCTAATTGCTCTGACCCAAGCCTGCATACGTGCCAAGAACCTGAAAGTAAACATATACACAGATTCACGTTATGCATTCGGAGTCGTTCACGACTTTGGAGTACTCTGGCAAGAAAGAGGTTTCATGACTTCTCATGGAACCAAGATTCAGCATGGTCTCCTTATTCAAGCTCTGTTAGATGCAATACATTTACCGACAGCTATCGCTATCATGAAGTGCAAAGCACATACGAAAGTTACTGACATCATTTCCCAAGGTAACGATCTAGCAGATCGAACAGCCAAACTTACAGCTCAGACTCCAGACATTCCAGTTAACACGACACTGACACTCACTCCAGACCCGACTACTTGTATGACAGTTAAGGATCCTACACAAGATGTCATAGACATACAGTTGCATGCTACTCCCGAAGAAATTAAGAAATGGTCCGAACAAGGAGGGGTCCAGACAGATCAGGGATGGGTGACGAAGGGAAAAGCCACATGGTTTCTCCCCGACTCTATGGTTCAAGTCATTATTAATACCGCACATAGTCCAGCACATCTAGGAGAAAAAGCTATGTTAGACAGTATTCAGAACCTTTGGTTCAACAAGCATTTACGAGCTGCAGCCAAGCAGAAAGTCCGTACCTGTATGATATGTTGTCAATTCAATCCAGGTAAAAGTGTCCCGGTGGAACAAGGTGGATTCCAACCTCCTGACCACCCTTTTGAAGTCCTCCAGATGGATTATATCCAGATGGAGCGATGTCGAGGTTTCAAGTATGTCCTCGTAGTTGTATGCGCTTTGTCCAGGTGGACAGAAGCATACCCAGTCCCAGATTACACAGCCGCGACCACTGCCAAGCAGTTGGTTCGTGAATTCTCTCCCCGCTATGGACTCCCTAGGGTCGTGTATTCTGATAACGGCCAGCCATTCTCATCTGAGCTTATGAAACATGTTTCCCTTCTGTTAGGGTACCAGTGGAAGTTCCATTGTGTGCGCCATCCTGAAGCAGCCGGTCTCGTAGAGAGACATAATCAGACCCTGAAAATCCGCCTTGCAAAAATATGTAAAGAGAAAGGTGTAGACTGGCTAGTAGCCCTGCCAGTTGCTCTATTCTACATGAGGATGGTTGCACATTCCAGATCAGGTCTGTCCCCGTATGAGGTCGTATTCGGCCGCCCCCCAAACATGTGGGGTACACCTAGACCCCGCAGTATTACAGATGTTTCCAGTAATATGCTGACAGATTACCTAGCTTCCTTGATGTCTGTCCTACACTCTTGTCGTTCACAGGTTGCCGCCGCATTTCCAGACAATACTGAAGTGAAACCGCATGAGGTCATTCCAGGCGACCTCGTATTGGTCAGGAATTTTGATCGTTCAAGCCCGCTGGAGCCCCGTTGGAAGGAGCCCCGCCTAGTATTACTTCCAACAAGGACTGCAGCCAAACTAGAGGGAAGAAAAGGATGGGTCCATCTGTCCCA
Organism: Lissotriton helveticus; assembly: GCF_964261635.1. NCBI lineage: Eukaryota > Metazoa > Chordata > Amphibia > Caudata > Salamandridae > Lissotriton > Lissotriton helveticus. The sequence goes on from NC_136068.1 coordinate 1,941,665,977, forward strand.
TATCAAGAAATTCCATGGAATTCGTGAAAAGACATTTGCAAAGGACTGCCAAAATTCTAAAGACTGCCTAAAAACAGACTCTGAACTCAATTCTGAACTTAAAGTCCCTCTGTTAGAGGAAACTCCGCAGCAGGAGTATAAATTGAAACTCAGGTCTAGTAAAATAAGTCAGCCAGTTTAATTGTCTAAGTCCCTCTCGGGTGAAACGGTTAGACAGGTTTCTGACATGTATGAGATAGACCCCCATAGTGAGAGAGTTAGTCAAAACTCTATGAGATGTATCATTGTTCTAAGTTTTCTATTATATGTGAGTCTTATGGTTACCTGCACAAGTTATGCATTACATTTATGTTTTCCAATTTCACATGTAAATATGTTTTCTAATGCTACAGTAGAGCACACATTTAGTGACCTGCCTCCTCACGAGCTATCCTATCGTCTTGCTATGCGAAATAATACATTCATCAGAATGTTACACTATTCACACCAGACCAGCAATGCCACTAATTGTTGGGTGTGTGGTCGACTCCCCCCTTTCCAGACACCGAAGGGAGTTCTGCCACTCTTTCCTTATCCGTTTTCACATAATGGTTTGTGTGGAGCATGGTCCACGTTAACGTCATCCTCCAATGATATGTCCCTTCTGAATAGAACATGTTTTCCAGACAAGCAAGGTCTCTCCCATAGAACAGGGTTAGATCTAGAAAATGAAGTATATAATTTAGGTAATTATTCTTCGAATTTTATGGTCCTGAATGTTCAGTCTGATACTACTCCAGATTTGCCTGCTATTTCAGTACTACCAGTCAAAGGCGAATTATGTGTCAGAAAGAATGGTTCCGCACATGTAGGACATAGTGATTGTACTACTACTGTCGAGTATAGTGACAGTGGGAAATCTATTTTCAAAGCCTCACGTCATTCTTATTTTGTTTGTGGTCAGACCGCATATGTTCGTCTGCCCCTCGATTGGGATGGAACATGTTACATTGCCTTCCTACTGCCACCAGTTTTTCTAGCCCCATCTGATTATCATAGGAACACACATCTAGTACACGTCAGACATAGAAGGGAGATCGAGTCCCCGATTGTCGATCAAACTGAAACTACTCTAGAACAATATCAAGACTTCAATAAAGGTTTCTTCTTCTTTATAGGACCTATCCAGAATAGTAAGTTAATACGCAGACTTACCAGAACCCTTGAAGCAGTAGTGAATGAGACTACTTCTGCTCTAGGTAACCTAACTGAAGAGCAATCTGCTATGAGATTTGTCGTGCTCCAAAATCGTCTCGTTCTTGACGTCATACTGGCCGATAGAGGAGGAGCATGTAGAGTCATCGGATCTAGTTGCTGCATTTTCATTCCTAATAACGCACCGTCTGTTTATTCAGCTATAACCAGACTTCATAAAATTGCCCATCAGTTACACCAGAATCCAGGCACCTGGACATGGTCCGGTTGGCTCTGGAGTATCATATCTGCCTGGGGATGGAAAGTATTGTCATTCCTAGGTATTGCAGTAATGATCATATTCAGTTGCTGCCTCTGTTTACAATGTGGCCCTGCGATTTGCGGCATTTGTGCTACATCCTGTATTCCTAGTCCTAAGTCCCGTTCCAAGACAATTCGAGACGAGCAAATGATGCTATATGAAATGATAGATGGTATCATGAATATTGATGTTTCCTGATGGAAACGTAGGGCACAAGGAGGGAATGTGGAAAAGTAAATTTTGCCATGTTATATGTGCCTACGTGTTCCCCATCCTATGTTGTATGTGCATGATCGATATGCATATGTATTCCTCTCTGATCGATTAAAGACGCAATTATAGTTGTGTCCATCTCTAGTATGCCAGTTTCCAGTTCTCGTGAAAGCAACGAATATCAGGCCTATGTAAACCTACGTTGCCGCATTTTACAGTGTGCACGTTACTTCATTGAATTGTCCCCGTTTCTAGGCCTCAAAAGGGCCCGGACTCAGATTCAGCTCCTGTCTCCTGAACCCTCTCCGAGGAGCGATACAGCCCCCACCTGTATCCCTGACCCTTCACTTACTTCATGCCTCGCAGTGCCCGGCTCGGCCTGGCTCTGCCTCCCAGTCTGCCAAGAGTATGTTATGTTTCTAGTTATCAGCCCAGCCCTCCTTCTCTGCATTCCTAAGCTACTGAATCGCATCAATAGTTTCCGTCATGGTCTAGCCTTTATGTCTCCATGTAAGAGAAATACTGTATTAATATTCATAGAATATTCCTCGCACACACAATACATGTAGAATAATGCAGGCACCAGTCTTAGAGTCAAGTAGCCTTTGCCCTGATAACTTTTGGATTCTATCAACATGTACTCTAAACACCAGATACTAGATATGCCCTGGGTACATGTCGCTCTGACACTCCAGACTTTAGTCTCCTCTTCTAGCGCAGAAGTCATAGCCCCCAGTTCTCCCTGGTAACACGTCATTGCCAGTTTGCGTGCACCACTAGGTTAGAGGTCCCAGCTGCTCAGGTAGCCCCCTCCATGTTTCCGCCCCATTTATGACATATTCTGTTACGTTTGCATCACATGTCTATGTATACGCCCTGTACACGCCTTCTTGTTACATCATTTTTGCCCTTATCTTTCGCGACTGTTACGAACCCCGCCTACTGCTACGCCTACTGTATTGAATGTAATGTATTTTGTTTAACTATATATATTGTGCACCCATATTAAAAAGTAGCTAGTCATCCCAGATCCTGCCCCCGGCAGCTGCCATCCTATTCCCGTACAGGCTGTCCTGTTCCTGTCCTCTATGCCTGATTAAAGCCTGTAAACTCCAGCTACCTCGAATCTTGACTCTTATTTATTGAGCTATCTGTTTATATGAGTATCCTGAAAAATAGATCCGGTAATTAATTATTTATTTACCACAACATCACATATTACATCCCTCATGACATGGAGAGTGACATCACTGATGGCATCATCCAGTGAATGTGTGTCTTTCTGAAAAATACATATTTTTTATATATGTATATGTAAAGGTCGATGGATCAATAAATGGGTAAATTAGTGTCTGGATGGATTTTTTTTGTAAAAATGATTGCATAACTGACTTATTAAGTGTATCTTAGTGAATACATGTATTAGCAAGTAATGTTTAAATATGTAAATATCTGTATCAGTGTCTCACTCTGTCTATAAGTGGCTGCATGGGTTGGTGACTAGCTTTATGAGTGTGTATATGGGTTATTAGTTTGTTTTTTGAGTATCAGTATGAGTGTCTGTATGGTTCGGTGAGAGATATTACTTAGCGTATAGATGCATCAATGAGTGACTCACTGTTTGTATGTGTTTTGAACACAGCATGTGCGCAGCACTGTATGGGTGGATGAGTGTGTATATGGGTGTGTTCGTGAGTGAACGACTGTCTCAATAGTATCTTAATGAGTAAATACATATGTTTTAATCTAGTAAATGTCAGTATTGATGTATATAAGTGATTATAAATGACAGTGACAGATTGGAAGAGTTCCTGTATAAATAAGTACGTGTTTCTATACCTGTTTGTTTAACAGAGTGAGTATGTGTACGTTTAAGTAGAAATAAGTGTAGTGGTGTGTGTAGACCTGTATATGCAAGTAAATGGATGTTTGATAGTTTATTTCCATGTGTGAGTATGTGTGTGAATAACTCTATGTATAGGTGTAGGTGTGTATCAGGATGTATACGTGTATGAGTACATATGATGAGTGAGTACATGTATGAGTGACTATATACAACTACTGCTGAATGAGTGAATGTCTATGTAGATGCTGGAATTATTAAATAAGTTGTTGTAACTGGTATTGGTATCTCCATTTTTTGAAAATGTTAGTTCCTATTTTTGAATGTGTGTATCAAAGGTAATATTAGGGTGAGAGGAGGTCTGCCACTCTTTCACAAGGATCATGTCATCAGTGATGTCATCAGTGATGTCATTTGAGATTTCATCAGTGATGTCATGAGTGATGTCACTGACCATGTCATGAGTGATGTAATATGTGATGTCATCAGCAGTGCATTGTGGGTGCGCGAGTTATAGTTAGCTGAACTAACTATAACGGGGGAATTTCAATGGTTTTGTATGAGAGAAATGTCCAGCTAACTATAACATGGGTGAAACCTATGGTTTTTTCAGTGAATTTCTAAGGTTTTTTTAAATGCTTCTTCCTAACTATAACGTGGCTGAAACCTATAGTTTTTTCAGTGAATTTCTAAGGTTTTTTTAAATGCTTATTCCTAACTATAACGTGTGTGAAACCTATGGTTTTTTTCAGTGAATTTCTAAGGTTTTTTAAATGCTTATTCCTAACTATAACTTGCCTGAAACCTATGGTTTTTTCAGTGTATATGTATATGCACTGCAAAACTAAACACCTACTTCCTTTACAAAGAAATGGAAAGTTTGCATCTCTACAACATCTCTAATTTTGCACCTTAGTCATCTTCCACACAATCAACACAATAACCACAAATACACACACCTACTTGCTACCATTCTTGCCTGAGCTTATCAATTATTCTTCTTTAATTCAAATGTAAAGTGCAGGCCCTTTATTCAGCCTTCTTGCTAACTACTACCCATGAATAATAGGACAAAAGGATCAGGGCAGCAGACCAGGTCAAGCACTACGGATCATTTTGTTCCCAAATGTTAGTGGTGCACACTTTTCTAGCATCCGCTGCCGTAGGATGCGTAAATAATCCAATTATCAAAACAAAGTAGAAGGTGCACGCAAACAGAGTCAATTTCAATATTGTTTTTTGTATTAATTCTTCTTTATTCAGAAAAGTTTCGTCACGCAGCATAGGCACAGCCAACGCGTTTCGTTCCTCTTTTAGCCTTGGGAACTTCGTCAGGGCTGTAAAGATTACAAACATATACATACATAAATATTTACTCAAAATGAACAAATTGAAACATTAATATTAAGAACAAAACCCAAAGAAAAAAAGACTGAGCTTAGATGCTCCAGAAATTAATGACTGACGTCGCACCAAGTGATTAAAAATACGGTCTACCAAGAACTGGACTGGTTTACACTATAGTACAATAGTGACTGAAGTACGTGACCCATGTACACACATTTTTGTTAAAAAAGCAAATAAACTGCTTATTTATAAAACACATGTCAATTTCAAATTTATTTACATCGTTATTATGTCAGGGAGGACAGTACAAAATAGTACCCTGTAGACCATGAGATTGATAGGTTTGCTAGGAGGAAATATGTTAACCAAATATTTGATAAAACAATCCAACTCTGGTTTTATGTCTGATGAAAAGGGCCTACATAAACAGACACAAAACATAGAAACCGATAAAATATATACAATAATTTTGGTTAGAGAACAATGTACTGACCTCCTAACCATCCTAAATCCAAATATTGAGTCCAATAAAAGAGGGCATATATCAAGAAGAATAGAGACCAATAACCAAAAAACAATATTAGTAAGAGAACCATGCAATGGAAGTTACATTTATTAAGGAGACATCCTATAGAAAGAACCTCTACACAAGGTTGTCAAATGTTAGTAATAGAGCGCAGTTGCTGAGAGAAAGGGGGAAAGGTGCTTACCAATTTATTGTAAATTTCAAGAGCTGAAGTACGAACTCAGTTTGGACCGCGGCTCAGCGTGATAAGCTGTACCAGCATATAGTGTTCTCCTGGAGTAAGACAAGGGGAACATAAGTAATTATCGGTATGCTTAAAAAATGGAATGTGAGTAAATAAGAAAGGACATGTTAATAAACTATATGGGGGAGAATCATATAGGTTAGTACGGTGGCATAACTAGTAACCGTCCTTTGAGCAGACATGTTGATCAAGCACTCGTCACGGCTAATAATGAGAGTCCCGCCATCAAAAAATAAACGAGGAAACATTTCTATATATATATCCGTCCGCTGAGGCAAATAATGTCTGCAGAATGATTATTATATGATACTGGGAGTAGGGATAAACACAGGGACGAAAACAAAATAAAATGAGACCCTGTGATCCTAATTGTCCAACCCCGGGGTTGATGTACCTTGAAAAGTGACTATCACGTCTCCGCTGGTTGTCGGTTCAAATGGCTCTGTTTCATGCGGTAAGTGCAAGTTTCCAAAACATTAGTCGTCAATGGATCCGATCAGTTAAATCACAAAAAGGAATTGAGTCAATATTATCTACGAAAAAAATATAAGAAAGAAAATTACGTCACATGAATAATGAGAGTCCAGTCTTAGAAAAAGTACACATGTGTGGTGACATATCCTCATTTAATAACCGCTCCAAAGTATGTATTGGTACGGATCAATGCCACCTCGAGGCACAAGGGAATTCCAATAAATTCCATAAATTATATGGGAGGATGGGTACAGTTACCACCAATAAGGATGGACCACCTGTTGTAGAAATACAAGTTTGGCACATTATTAATCAATGAGATTAATAAGAGCATACATCAGAATTCCTTATTCAAAAAAGAAGTAAACCAAATTATTACACAAAAAAACGTGTGCCTAATAATAAGGCCAAAAACGATACAGTTTGGAAGAATTATATATAAACATAATAAGTGAGACAGTAGTGCCAATTATGGATCCCGAATCGCATGTGCCTAATAATAAGGCCAAAAACGATACAGTTTGGAAAAATTATATGAGTACATAATATATGAAGCAGTAATACCAATTATGGATCCTGAGTCGCATGTGGTCGTATTCCCACGCCGAGGTCCCCCGAGGTTAGGGAAGTATAAGGCTTCTCCAATCCAGTAGGAGGAGAAGAATTACGGGACGCCGAACCTGGTGTTAAAAGAACCGGGTTCAGGAACCAATATATAAAATGCCGCAAATTGCATAAGTAAATCCCCCCATCCTGCTGTCTAGAGAGCACATACCTGTGGTATGGTGTCGGTTCCGATTTCTTCAGCAAGCGTGGCTTTCAGCAAAAGTGCCGCCATCGTCATCTTATTTATATTGTGGAAAGTGAAATCGGTTTCACCTGCTTTGCCTTAGACCCATGTCATGTGACAGGGTCGAGCCCGACTTCAGATGGTAACCCGCGCCATAGTTTAAGGTGAAAGAAAAGTGAATATTAATGGTCCGAAAGTCGACGTAGTTAATCCCAAAGGGACAGGAAAAAAATATGAAGACTAATTCCGCATTAGAAAAAATATATAAGTAAAGCCCGACATGGTTCGTGTCAAAAAGACCTGCCCGCATGAAGTGATCGATAGAGCATTGTTTTGTTCATATAAACACATCGTGTCTGTGGATTTAATATTGGTAATTTTAATGACCATAAGAGATCCAAAACGAGAATAAAGGATGTCCAGAGTCCCTGTGATTGCATATCGTGGAAGGGCCTGACTTTAGGTAACAACAGGCGCCATATTGGAATGGGGGTATGAGCAATACTATCTCCCATATAAGAAGACTAAAGGGTATTGTTCGGTCCATGAAAATCTAGTGGTGAAAAAACCAAATGCCACTTCAAATATTTGGGCGGCGCAAAGTTAAAGCAATAAGTCACAAAAATAACATCTATATTACGATGCCTGTTGCCTGTGTTATCTCCAGTAGGGATATCTCTGGCGATAGCTGTAATTTACATGAAAGAATTAACTATACGTCCTTAGGCCAAAGGAATGATGCAGTAAATATTAAACCAGAGTTGGATTATCTATAGAATAAGGTAGAAAAAAGGGACACATCTGCAAGCATATAACCATATTGATACATAGAAAAGGGGTGAGATTATCACATAGCCCAATCTTTTGTCCATTAGCAAATGCAAAATTACTAGATTTCCAAATTTCACATTAAGTAAATTATCTGGGAGTGAAGGGCCCGAATAAACACTAGAAATGCACATTCGGTATCGCATACGCTCATCATAAACACAAATACAGAACATTTACAGTGAATTAATATCAGATGCATCTGTCTAGGCCTAATTACAAAATCATTTTGCATATTAGGTTCTAGAAAGTCCTATAGCTTCGTATGTAGTTCCTCATGATAGTCTGATTGGGAAACACAGTTCTAATTCAAGAAAAAGTGAAGTTCCCTATCCGTATTATGCCCCATCTGGGTGGCATTCAAGCGACAAATCCATCTTGCCTCTCTTTGGCGGAGTACCAGTTCCCGGTCTCCACCCCGAGCATCCTGTGGAATGTGGTCAATGCCCAAAAACCAAAATGTTAGGTCATCGGGGTGGTTGTCATTGTAATGTGCACTGACTGGGTATCTTATATCCTTATTAATTATCGTCCTCCGATGTTCTTGAATTCTGGTCTTTAAAGGGCGAGCAGTGCTACCAACATAGATTATATTACAATTGCAGCCCAAAATGTATACCACATATGGCGTGTTGCAATTGATGAATTCATTGATCTTGAAAATTTTGGAAGCATTATATGCAAACTCCCTAGTCTTATTGCGTCCGAAGGGGCATACATTGCATGTCCCACATGTAAAGAAACCAATTGGTTTCGGTGGGAACCATATCTTCTTGACGTTTGTTATGTAGCTTTACCACAGAGTATCTCATAAGGATTTTCCTCTGCGGTAGGTTATTTGGGGTCGGTCAGTGATTATATTCGATAAGCTACTGATGTTCTTAAGGGTTGCCCAATTCTTTTTAAGGATATTGTACACCTTGTTGCTGTTGGTATTGTATTGGGTGACAAATCTAACCGGGCAGTCCTTTTTTCGAATTGATTTTGGATTTCTTTGTTTTGTACAGAGGGTATCTTCTCTATTGAGGTTGATCGCCCTTTCGACCGCTGTCTGTACAATTTTTTTCTTGTAACCTCTTTTCAGAAATCTATTGTTTGCTTCCTGTATATTGGTAGCAAACATATCCTCCTGACTGCAATTCCTACGTATCCGTACCATCTCTCCATAAGGGATGTTATTAATCACAGATTGTGGGTGAGCACTCTCGGCTCGAAGTACGGCATTACAGGCTGTTTCCTTTCTAAACAGTGTACTTTGGACAGTATTATTTTCAATATAAAAATGAATGTCCAGAAAGTCTATGTTTTCTCTTCCCTGTTTCATGGTAAGTTTGATGTTGAAATGGTTATCATTAAGATAACAATGAAAAGCCTCTAGTTGTTCTTAATATTAATGTTTCAATTTGTTCATTTTGAGTAAATATTTATGTATGTATATGTTTGTAATCTTTACAGCCCTGACGAAGTTCCCAAGGCTAAAAGAGGAACGAAACGCGTTGGCTGTGCCTATGCTGCGTGACGAAACTTTTCTGAATAAAGAAGAATTAATACAAAAAACAATATTGAAATTGACTCTGTTTGCGTGCACCTACTGCCCATGAATAGCAGTGGGTAATTTGCACACTTCCGTCCTTTCCTGCGTCTTTTGTACCACACACTGCGGCATGTTTACAAACACCTTGTGCCCCTTTTACAACCTGTTCCGGTTTCGCTTTTGCTGCCATTTTGTTGTTGTTGTGCCTCGGAGCCCGTCCCCTCCACCACGATCCCGCCTCCCAGCTGCTCCTCCCTCGCCCCTCCCCTTCCACTATCCACATATGACAGATGCCTCTGCGCGCAGCGTTCACGCGCAGCGGATGCGCCTCAAAGGTGCGCCAAAGGTAAGCCCGTCAACGCCCGTCCGCGCCTGGACGGCGCCCAGCGCCAGACCCCCTGGTCCTCGCAAAACCCACCCCACCCGCATAACGTATGATGCCGCTACCCTCTTTGCCCATAACCCCGGACGCACACCTCAATGCTGCGTAGCCGCCCCAGGACACACCCATGGACCCTTCACCTGCCACTCCTGCAAGTTCTCCTGCATCAGGACCCACACCAAATCCACTTCCTCCAAACACAGCTCCGACACTAACCACCTGAAGTGCATCCTGCTGAACACCCGCTCGGTCCACAGACACGCCACTGAACTCTACGACCTACTCGACACTACATCACCGGACGTCGCCTTCCTTACAGAAACCTGGATGAACGCCTCCTCAGCGCCCGACATCGCCATAGCCATCCCGAACGGCTACAAGATCATCCAAAAGGACCGCATCATACAAACAGGAGGAGGCATCGCCATCGTCCATAAGAACATCATCCGAATCACGACCAGCTCCGACGATAACCTCGCGACCGCCGAACACCTTCACTTCCAGATCCACACCGACCCCAGGACCACACTTAGAGGCGCCTTCATCTACAGACCATCAGGAACCCGCATACAATTCAATGAAGACATCACTGACTTCATCAGCCCACATGCCCTCACATCCGATAACTACATTCTACTGCGAGACCTCAACTTCCACATGGAAAAGAAAAACGACAGCAACACCAACACCCTCTTAGACAACCTGACCAACCTCGGTCTCAAACAACTTGTTGACACCCCCACCCACCTAGCCGGACACACGCTCGACCCTATCTTCACCTCCAGCAAACACATCTCCTTCGATCACACCACAGCTCTCCATTGGACGGACCACAGCTGCGTACACTTCAGCTACAAAAAGACCACGACCCACAACAACCCCCCACAACCTATTCCTCGAAGAAACTGGAACAAAATTACCACCGACCAACTCTTCACATCGCTTAACCAAAACCCTCCTGCCATATCATCGGACCCAAACCAAGCTGCCACCAAACTCACACAATGGATCACCCACAGCGCTGACGAATTAGCACCCTTGAAAAACCACCAGACCAAACAAGGCAAAAAAAAGGCCCCCTGGTTCAACGATGACCTTAAGAAATCCAAGAAGTTATGTCGTACCTTCGAGAAAACCTGGAGAAAAAAGTCCAACCACTGACAACCTGACCACTTTCAAAGACACCACCCGCAAACACCATCAATTGATCCGATCCACCAAGAAATCAGCATTCAAGGATCGACTCGACAACAACGCCCACAACAGCAAGGAACTATTCAACATCGTCAAAGAATTTACCAACCCCACCGCAGGCACCAACGACATCACTCCCTCCCAAGACCTCTGCGACTCTTTATCATCTTTCTTCCACAACAAAATTGCCGACATAGTTAACAGCTTTGAAAACCAGTCCGAAGAACAGACCACTACACCCACCCCCGTACCAAAACAGCACTCTCACAACCTTTGCGCCTGGAGCCCAATCACTACTGAAGACACCATACGCCTGATGAACTCCATCCACTGAGGTTCACCAACCGACCCATGTCCCCACCACATCTTCAACAAAGCAGAATCCATCATCGCACCCCATCTCCGCGAAGTCATCAACTGTTCCTTCAACTCCGCTACCTTCCCGGAAATCTGGAAACATGCCGAAGTCAGCGCCCTTCTGAAAAAACCCACAGCAGACCCCTCTGAACTCAAGAACTACCGCCCCATCTCACTCCTCCCTTTCCCTGCTAAAGTCATTGAGAAAGCCGTCAATAGTCAGCTCGCCGCCTTCCTCGAATCCAACAATTCCTTCGACCCCTCACAGTCCGGCTTCTGAGCCAAACACAGCACCGAAACCGCCCTCATCGATGCTATAGACAACATCCGAACACTACTGGACAACGGAGAAACAGTCGCCCTAATCCTACTTGACCTCTCCGCCGCCTTCGACACAGTCTGTCATAGCACCCTCACACAACGCCTCAGCAACGTCGGAATACAAGGAAAAGCTTTGGACTGGATCATCTCGTTCCTCGCCGGAAGAACCCAGAGAGTCCGCCTCCCCCCATTCAAATCAGAGGCCACCGAAGTCATCAGCGGCGTACCTCAAGGATCATCACTCAGTCCCACCCTCTTCAACGTTTACATGAGTCCCCTCGCATCCATCGCAAGACAACACAACCTTAACATCATCTCCTGCGCAGACGACACCCAGCTGATCCTCTCCCTCACCAAAGACCCAAACACCGCCAAAAATAACCTACACGAAGGGATGAAAGAAGTAGCCGAGTGGATGAAGAACAGCCGTTTAAAACTAAACTCGGACAAAACAGAAGTCCTCATCTTAGGATCATCCCCCTCTGCCTGGGACGACTCTTGGTGGCCAGCGGCCCTGGGTACAGCACCCATACCAACAGATCACACACGTAACCTGGGCTTCATACTGGACTCCTCCCTCTCGATGACCAGACAAGTCAACGCCGTTTCATCTTTGTTGGAAAGGCGACCCCAGGGGAGACAGAAGGTATCTGACTGTCCGCCCCGAGACCCACCTCTCTGTATGGAATAGGCCGAGCGCCGTAGGGAGGCCTCCTTGGCGAGGCTCCTCTCCTACAATCGTGACAGCTGAGCAATCACACTACTTACAGATGGACACCACACAGGAGGAATATTCACAAGAATCTTTATATAAGCAATTAAGGCAAGTCCTTTGCAGGTTAGCAGGCAAGGATCGAGGGATCCGTAAAGTCTTGGTTTCGGGGATAGGGGGTAGCGGGACAGTCTTGGCACCAACTGGTGCGTGGATAGTTCAAGGGGTCAGGCCGCGACAGCGTCAGCAGGGCCTCGAAGATGGTTCAGCTCGGTCAGGCCGCGACAGCGTCAGCAGGGCCTCAAAGATGGTTCCGTTCGGTCAGGCCGCGACAGCGTCAGCAGGGCCTCAAAGATGGTTCAGTTCGGTCAGGCCGCGACAGCGTCAGCAGGGCCTCGAAGATGGTTCTGCTTGGTCAGGCCGCGACAGCGTCAGCAGGGCCTCAAAGATGGTTCAGTTCGGTCAGGCCGCGACAGCGTCAGCAGGGCCTTAAAGATGGTTCAGTTCGGTCAGGCCGCGACAGCGTCAGCAGGGCCTCGAAGATGGTTCGGCTTGGTCAGGCCGCGACAGCGTCAACAGGGCCTCGAAGGTGGTTCAGCTTGGTCAGGCCGCGACAGCGTCAGCAGGGCCTCGAAGGTGGTTCAGCTTGGGCAGGCCGCGACAGCGTCAGCAGGGCCTCGAAGGTTCCAGGTGCAAGATTTCGGATCAGGATCAGCCGCGACAAGGTCAGCAGGGCTTCGACTCCAAGATACAACTGGAGTCCTAATCCAGGGCTGGCCCAGATATAGGACTGGAGTCCTTTGATGTCCGGACCCTCGAGCCTGGGGTTCAGAGGGGCCGGGATGAAGGTGTCCAGACACCCAGCAGGGGGGTGGAGCCAGCGCCCAGGGAGGCTGGAGGGTGATCGATACCAGGCATCCGGGGACGGCTGGAGGCCCCTCGAAACTCCCCTCTTCCGGGTTCCACCAAGTGGCCACTCTCCCACCTGGGAGGATCTTGGTGCCTCGATGTCGGGGCTACGCTGAGGCCGGGGCCAGGGTTGGCTGCGGCCACGTGCTCGGGATGTGATGGGCCCAAGTTGGAGTCGGGCCGGAAATGGTGGCCTGGCATGGTCGCCAGACCGGCGGTGTAGGCGAGCAGGGTCCGCCGGGGTCCCAGGGGGGGAGCCGGGGGTTGCCAGGGGAGGCTGCTCTCGTCGATGGTTCGTGTTCAGGGGGGTCGACAGCGGGTCGACGGAGGGCCGATGTCGTCCCAGGCCCGCCATGCGGGAGGGGTAGGACCACGCCACGAGGCCGAGTCCAACACACGTCCCCTCCAGGTGAAGGCGGGGAGAGTCACCCATCTTCCTGGGGATTCTCCTCGTCGAGGCGGAAGAATCGGGACAGGCCCTCAGCATTGGCGTGGTCGTCGCCAGGGCGATGCTCCACCGTGAAGTCCATCCCTTGGAGGGAGATGGACCAGCGCAGCAGCTTTGGGTTTTCGCCACGCATCTGCATCAGCCACCGCAGGGGCCGGTGGTCAGTCGGGACACGGAAGTGGGTGCCGAAGAGGTAGGGCCTGAGTTTCTTGAGGGCCCATACGACGGCGAAGGCCTCTCTTTCAATGGTGCTCCATCGCTGCTCTCTGGCCAGCAGCCGCCGGCTGATGAAGGCCACAGGATGGTCAATCCCCTCGGGGTCAATCTGGGATAGGACCTCCCCGATGCCGTGCTCCGAGGCGTCAGTCTGGACTACAAACTCCCGGCTGTAGTCAGGGGCTTGGAGCACAGGGGCGGTGCACATGGCTGTTTTCAAAGTCTCGAAGGCCACCTGACACGTGGGTGTCCATCGTACTTTTTGTGGCCGGTTCTTCGAGGTCAGTTCAGTGAGGGGCCCCACAATGCTCCCATAGTTCTTGATGAATCGCCGATAATATCCAGTGAGCCCCAGGAAGGCCCGGACGGCTGTCTGGGTGACCGGGGGCTCCCAGGCCACGATGGCGTCAATCTTGGGTTGGAGGGGAGCCACGTGGCCGCTCCCCGCTTGGTGTCCCAGGTAGGTCATGGATCCTTGCCCTATCTGGCACTTGCTGGCTTTCACAGTTAGCCCGGCCCGGCGGAGGGCCGTCAGGACCTCCCAGAGGTGCGTCAGGTGCTCGGCCCAGTGGAGGCTGTACACTGCAATGTCGTCTAGATAGGCGGCGCTGAATTCTTCTAGCCCCGCCAGCACTTTGTTCACCAGTCTCTGGAAGGTGGCTGTGGCGTTTTTCATGCCGAAGGGCATCACCTTGAATTGGAAGTGGCCATCGGGTGTGGAGAATGCGATAGGCGAACAAGAGGCAGGGCAGCAGGACGTCCCATTTGCGGCGGAGGGGCTCTTCTAGGCCCTGGATCATCCCCTTGAGTGTCCGGTTAAACCGCTCCACAAGTCCATTCCCTTGGGGATGATACGGGGTGGTGAATTTATATGTGACCCCGCACTGTTGCCACAGGGACCGCATATACTTTGAGATAAAGTTTGTGCCCCGATCGCTCACGACTTCTCGGGGGAACCCCACTCTGGCGAAGATCTCCATCAGTGCTCGGCCCACCACGGGAGCTGTTATGGTTCGTAGGGGGATGGCTTTGTGATAGCGGGTGGCATGGTCCACCAGGACCAGGATGAAGCGATGCCCTTGCGAGGTTCGGGGGTCCAGGGGCCCCACGATGTCTATCCCCACTCGTTCGAAGGGAGTGGTCACTACTGGAAAGGGTTGGAGCGGGCCTTCACCTTCCCTCCGCTCTTTCCGCTGGCTTGGCATGTCGGGCAGGTGCGGCAGTGGTTATGCACATCGGTGCGCATCTTGGGCCAGTAGAAATGGGTCACCAGGCGGCTGTAAGTTTTGTCCTGCCCCAGGTGCCCGGCGAGGGGCACATCGTGTGCCAGGTTCAAAAGGAAGTCTCTGAATCGTAGGGGGACCACCAACACTCAGCTGGCCCCTAGCTCGGCAATTTTCTGTTCACTGTATAGGAGGCCGTGGTCCCAGTAGACCCAGTGGGACCCCGAGGTGTCCCCGGCAGCTTGGGCGGTGGCTTGCTGTCGGGTCCCCTCGAGGGAGGGGCAGGCCTTTTGTTCCTGCCGGAATTGTTCTCGGGTGGGACCACCCTCTTGGCGCCATTGGGCTAGTTTGGGGATGTCACTGAGTTCGGCGCTGCCTTCTTGGTCATGCTCCGATGGCTCGGGCTCGGGGTCGGATTCTTCATTGACTGCGGGCGGTGGGGGCGCGGGCCACTCTGGCTCTTCAGTCGGGGTGGCCTCGGGTGCCGCCAGGGCCCGGGCAGTCATGGATCGGGTCATCGCGCAGACCCACTCTGGTAGTCCCATCATTCCTAGATGCTCTCTCCCTTCGACTTGGGCCCAGGGGGAGCTCTGGAGGTCGTTTCCAAAGAGGCAGTCCACGGGGGCGTCGTCCCGGACGGTCACTTTGAGGGTGCCCGACACCCCCCCCCCCCACTCGAAGGGGATTCGGGCCATCTGACACAGAGTTTCTGAGTTGTCGGCGGCCCTCACGGGGCATCGCACGTTCGGTATGATCTGTTCTGGGGTCACCAAGTGGCAGCGGACGGCCGTCACACTGGCTCCCGTGTCTCGGAGGGCTTCGGTCCGTCGTCCATTGATGTGGACCCACTGACGGTACTTTTGGGTGTTCCTCGGTAGCGGGGCCTGGGGGACCATGTCTCTTTTGCCCAGGCAGGCTAGGGCCATGGCGGCCGGTTCATACTCGGTCTGATCTTCGTTGTAGACCTCTTCGTCTTCTTCTCCCCCTTCCCCCAGGGCCGCCGCAGCGAACTGGCAGGTCGGAGGCCCGGTGGTGCCGGGGCGCTGGTTCATGGGGCAGAGGGGGTAACTAGCATAGTGACCGGTCCGCTGGCATCTGTGGCAAGTAATGTTCGGGTGGGGCCCCGGCCGCGCTGGTGGGGACCCTCTTCTGGTAAGGGATGGCGAAGTGTGCTTCTGGGGGGACCCCCAAGGCGGACTCCGGCCCGGGGCCGACGGGAAGTCTCGGCTCCTGTTCTGGCTTCCTCCGCCGCCACGCTGGCGGGGGTGCCCCTGGCCATTCCGTCCCGTTTCTCCTATCGGGGTCCAGGGGACCCGGGTGCTCACCCATCGATCCGCCTCGATGGCAAGTTTTCAGGGCTCGGTCAGCTTACTGTCGAGGAGATGCTGCCTGAGCTCGACAAAGCAGTTGTTGGAGAGGTGCTCCCAAATGATGAGGTCGAACAGCTGCTCATAGGTGGACACTTTGCTGCCCTTTATCCATCCTTCCAGGGCCCGGCTATAAAAGTTTACGTACTCCACCCACGTGGTACCGGGGATCTTTTTGCAGTCTCTGAACCTCTGTCGGTACATCTCGGGGGTGAGGCCATACCGGGTGAGCAGGGCGTCCTTCATGTGGTCATAGGAGGACATCACGTCCTCGGCCAGCTCTAGCAGGGTGTCTCTTCCTTCGCTGACGAATCTCCCCCACAACCCGGCACCCCAATCTTTTCGCGGGATGCGGTGCGCGGTCATGGCAACTTCATACGCCTTGAACCATTGCTGGATATCGTCATTTTTGTAGTATTCCTTGACGATATCCTTGGGAATATGGACCTTCGGGTCGGCAGGAGGTGGAGGGTTCCGGATTACCGCGACGCCAACCTCTTCGATCTTGGCTTTGATCTCTAGTTCTTTGAGGCCACGCTCGTGTTCGTACGTGAGCTTTTTTTCATCCAATTTTCTTTGCCTCCGCCTCTCTTCCAGATCTCCCTCTAATCGTAGTTGTTCAATGGCCATTTTCTTTGCTGCTAATTGCAGCTCTCCATCCAGCCAGAGTGGGGCGAGCTCAAGTTCATGGAGCCGACTCCTCTCTCGCTCCCGGGCGTCTTCGTGGGAGAGGCCCGGTTCTTTGTTGGTGGTTCTTTCTTCCACTGGGGCTACGACTGTACTCAGGGGTACTTCTAGGACAATGTCCTCGTTGGTTTGGGGTGGGGTCGCTCCGGTCTCCACCCATGTTTGTAACACGTCTTTAAAATCGTCTTTTGTGCTTAGTCCGGTGGTAGCGATACCTATGGCTTTGCAGAATTGTTTGAGTTCTTTATGGGTGTACTCCTCTAATAGTTCTTTCTGGAATTCTGCGGCTGTTCCGGCTTCTTTAGTAGTCATCGTGGTTGTGGGTCTCTGTTAGTAGGCGAGTTACTTGCTGTACGATTTGCGCGGGCTCGGATCCCACCACTGCCACCAATGTTGGAAAGGCGACCCCAGGGGAGACAGAAGGTGTCTGACTGTCCGCCCCGAGACCCACCACTCTGTATGGAATAGGCCGAGCGCCGTAGGGAGGCCTCCTTGGCGAGGCTCCTCTCCTACAATCGTGACAGCTGAGCAATCACACTACTTACAGATGGACACCACACAGGAGGAATATTCACAAGAATCTTTATATAAGCAATTAAGGCAAGTCCTTTGCAGGTTAGCAGGCAAGGATCGAGGGATCCGTAAAGTCTTGGTTTCGGGGCTAGGGGGTAGCGGGACAGTCTTGGCACCAACTGGTGCGTGGATAGTTCAAGGGGTCAGGCCGCGACAGCGTCAGCAGGGCCTCGAAGATGGTTCAGCTCGGTCAGGCCGCGACAGTGTCAGCAGGGCCTCAAAGATGGTTCCGTTCGGTCAGGCCGCGACAGCGTCAGCAGGGCCTCAAAGATGGTTCAGTTCGGTCAGGCCGCGACAGCGTCAGCAGGGCCTCGAAGATGGTTCGGCTTGGTCAGGCCGCGACAGCGTCAGCAGGGCCTCAAAGATGGTTCAGTTCGGTCAGGCCGCGACAGCGTCAGCAGGGCCTCAAAGATGGTTCAGTTCGGTCAGGCCGCGACAGCGTCAGCAGGGCCTCGAAGATGGTTCGGCTTGGTCAGGCCGCGACAGCGTCAGCAGGGCCTCGAAGGTGGTTCAGCTTGGTCAGGCCGTGACAGCGTCAGCAGGGCCTCGAAGGTGGTTCAGCTTGGGCAGGCCGCGACAGCGTCAGCAGGGCCTCGAAGGTTCCAGGTGCAAGAGTTCGGATCAGGATCACCCGCGACAAGGTCAGCAGGGCTTCGACTCCAAGATACAACTGGAGTCCTAATCCAGCGCTGGCCCAGATATAGGACTGGAGTCCTTTGATGTCCGGACCCTCGTGACTGGGGTTCAGAGGGGCCGGGATGAAGGTGTCCAGACACCCAGCAGGGGGGTGGAGCCAGCGCCCAGGGAGGCTGGAGGGTGATCGATACCAGGTGTTCGGGGATGGCTGGAGGCCTCTCAAAACTCCCCTCTTCCGGGCTCCGCCAAGTGGCCACTCTACCACCTGGGAGGATCTTGGTGCCTCGATGTCGGGGCTTCGCTGAGGCCGGGGCCAGGGTTGGCTGCGGCCACGTGCTCGGGACGTGATGGGCCCAAGATGGAGTCAGGCCGGAAATGGTGGCCTGGCATGGTCGCCAGACCGGCGGTGTTGGCGAGAAGGGTCCGCCGGGGTCCCAGGGGGGGAGCCGGGGGTTGCCAGGGGAGGCTGCTCTCGTCGATGGTTCGTGTTCAGGGGGGTCGACAGCGGGTCGACGGAGGGCCGATGTCGTCCCAGGCCCGCCATGCTGGAGGGGTAGGACCACGCCACGAGGCCGAGTCCAACAATCTTCATGCTTCAACATCCTACGCATGCTCAAAAAAATCTTCCGTTGGATCCCCACCGAAACAAGAAAGACGGTCACCCATGCACTGGTCACTAGCAGACTGGACTACGGAAACACCCTTTACGCCGGAACCACAGCCAAACTACAGAAAAAACTCCAGCGCATCCAAAACGCCTCAGCCACTCATACTGGACATCCCCCGTCTAGCTCACATTTCCGGTCACCTGAAAGACCTCCACTGGCTCCCCGACAACAAGAGAATAACGTTCCGTCTCCTCACCCACGCACACAAGGCCCTCCACGACCTAGGACCCGAATGCCTCAACACACGACTGTCATTCTACACACCCACCCGCCAACTACGATCATCCAATCAAGCCCTCGCCGCAATTCCGCACATTCACAGATCCACCATGGGAGGAAGATCCTTCTCCTACTTGTTGGAAATGGGATCCCCGGCTGGCCAGGGCTTTCGCCAAAGTCAGTCAGAGACCACCACACCCAAGTCAGGGCAAGGGAGTTACACGCCAAGATAACCCCTACTCACCCTCTAGGTAACGTGGCGCGAGCAGCAAGGCTAAACTTGGAGGCGATGTAAGTTAAGTATTTGCGCACGCACCCCAGCAACAACAACCAAAGGCCCACCACAAAGGAAACTCCACACAAGGTTATATAAAAATAGCCTTTGTATTACACCAAAACACATTAGATAAAACACACACTTTACAATGTGCCAGAGGCACGGGCAGAATTTACAAGGGGATATTTACAAGACAGGGCCACCTGGATCACTGTCAGGAATCAGAAGTAGCACTTTCAGAAATAGCACTTAGCAGGTAAAATCACTGTAGCACACAATAAAAATAGAGCACACAACCAGTCACTACTGGTAACAGGATCTCACTAGCACCACCTGTACTAGGGAGAAAACAACCACCTATGTATTACAATACCTGTAGGGGTGTAAGAGGAAAACACATGATGCAATGCATAACATTCATTCAGAGGTGTAAAGGCACATGACGCATAAACAATACATTCAGAGGTGCATAAAAA
This sequence comes from Lissotriton helveticus, assembly GCF_964261635.1. Taxonomy (NCBI): domain Eukaryota; kingdom Metazoa; phylum Chordata; class Amphibia; order Caudata; family Salamandridae; genus Lissotriton; species Lissotriton helveticus. The sequence goes on from NC_136068.1 coordinate 1,941,685,936, forward strand.
AGTACAATTGCGCCAAACTCACGTAATTCACCCTCTGTGACTGTCCCTAGGCCCTCTGGCCTTGTTGGGGCTAGGACGCCCTGTGTCCAAAGTGTCAGGGTCCTAAACGTAGCAGTTGCCCACAAAGTGCTGGGCAACTGGTGCAACAATGTTTGAGCCTGCCAGGGCTCAAGAACAACAGTGGGGGCTCAAGAGCCTCTCTGGGCCCTTCACAACCACTTTGGCGCCTGGAGCCTCTCTCCGGGCCCTAAGAAATAGATGTGGCCCTCCAGAGCCTCACTGGGCTCTAAGAACAAATGGGCTGCCCCTGAGCCTCTCTGGGCTCCTTAATACAACAATGTGGGACTCAAGAGCCTCTCTGGGCTCTTCAAAACAACTGATGCCCCCACGAGCCTTTCAGGCTCACAAAACAGAGGAATGCCGCCTGGAGCCCTCGTGGCTCGGATACACACTGGCCCCTCTGAGCCTCGCTAGGCTCTCTGTCAGAATGCGGCCACTGGTGGAGCCTAAACGGGCTCAAGACAAACAATGCCCCCTTCTTTGGAGCGGCCCTGCTGACCAGGGGGGGGCCGCTCGGTGATACTGTGGCAAGGTCCGGAGCTCTCTCTCCCCCCCCACCTGGCAACACTCACCGGGCTCGCGCTGGGCTCTCCAGCGACGTCTCTGCTCCGCCGGCGCTTCCCCTCTCCCCGGGGCTCTCCTCACTTTCTTGGAGCCTCGGGGGGGACAGGTGCCGGCTTCTTCTTCTCGCGCTGCTCCTCGCTGGGTCTCTCTCCTCCTGGGGGCCGGGGCAGGACGGGACTTCCGGTTGTCCCGCTACAGCCTGCCTGACTTCCTGTGACTGGGGGCCGCCAATGGCAGCGCGGCCCTCGGTCGGGAGGCGGGCCCTCGAGGCAAACTCCGGGCAGCGGCGGTGAACCCTCAAATTTAGATAGAAGGCGAGGTGGGCTCTCGCTATGGCCACGACAATAGCGGCACAGTCCCTGGCGAGGTGGGCACTCGCCAGGGGCTTCCAAATTGGCAAATAGAGCAGGCAAAAGCACCCAGAGCGCTCTCAAGCGCCAAATGAAATTTAAAGCGCTCCCTGCGCTAAAATGGCAATTTCAAGCGCTATTAAGCGCTGGGTCACAGCAAAGCGCCCTCAAGCGCCAAAAGTCAATAAAAAGCGCTCCCAGGCGCTAGGGGCTAATAAGCCCAGCAGAAGTCCTCCTTGGTAGGCAGGGGGGCAAGACTGGGCCCAGAGCCAGCTCACTGGGTCTCCAGGCAGGGAGACACCCCAAGTGGCGGTCCTCTGGCCCAGCAGCAGCAGCAGCAGCCCCCTCAGGATCCTGGAAGAGAACAACTTCTGTGGGGACACAGCCCCATTTTTATACAGTGCATTCCTTTGTCTGAGGGTGCAGAGTGGGGGCGGAACCAGTCGCAGCTGGTTCTTGAGTACTCTGTTTACCTCAACCACCCTCTCTATTCACTGGCAGGGCTTGGGTCATTAGACACACCACAGGGGGGCGGAGCCAGCATTGTGTGGGGAAAACCCAGCCCATCCAGGACACAGGTACACTCCTCCCACACATCACTCATGCTAATCTCCCACTCACCACCGGGCAGACCCATCCAGACTTCCTGGAGCCTGGCATGCCAGCCAGCTCCAGCCAATCACACGCCAGCACCCTCACAGCACACGTACAGCCATGTCTAGAAATGGCGCTTGGCTACTAGACACATACATGCTGCATACACCATCTCGCAGCATTCACTCTCACGAGTTCACACATACCAGACTCAAGCCTGTACACCCCACGCATCAGGAACTACCAGGGACACATACATTCCCCATGCATTCCTATGGGCGGGCAGGCCTAGCTCAGCACATGCACTCAGAGTGCGCACGCACTTTCCACTGGGACACAGTGAAAGTGCGCACAATCCAAAAATCACCATCTCCAGGTCACCATTTCAAGCAAAAAGTCTAGGGGTGAACCTGCCCTAAGGGCCAAAGTCCAACACTACTTAGCAGCCAAAACCTGGAATTCTCTCCCCACTCACCTTCGCCTTACTCAGAACCACCTCTCCTTCAGAAAGCAGCTAAAAACCTGGCTTTTCGATAAGTAACCCACCCTCCCTCAAGTGCCTTGATACCCTCTGGGTGAGTTGTGCGCTATACAAATTCCTGAACTTGAACTTGAACTATAATTTTTCCAACAACCTTTTAAATCTGCCCAACTGTGTGTACTTTATGCACTAGCTTTCTTCCTTAGATATGGTACTAGTTTCTCTTGCTCCCACTGCGGAATTCAACACCCTATCTGTGTAATGACCTGGAAATCCAAAGATCCACTTCACTGACAATGCAGTGTGTAGTTTGCGTCTCTCCAACCTTTCTTATTTTTCACGTTTTTCATCTTCCACTCAATCTACACATCATCCACACATACACACATCTAATTGCTGCATTCGTTAGCTGTGATGATCAACTATTCTTCTATTTTATATTCAAATGAAAAGTGCAAGCCCTTTAGTGAAACCCAGTCAGATCCGGTCGCTCCACCAGCTCCTGGCCGTCCTGGCATCTCACCCCCACTCCGTGCCCTGCCAGCCTGTGCCCCGACCTCGCTTTGCGCCTTGTTGGTATCGTATGCACTGCCTAAATTAAGCTTCTGTGACAGCCTGTGCCCCGATCTCGCCCTGCATTGCCTTTTGTTGTTGTTGTTGCCATTTGGTGTCCCAGTCCATCTCTCCTCCCTGCCGCTGCTCCCCCGCGGCCCCACCCCCGCTGCCTACTGCATCCTCAAGCGATCCCTTCCCCACGCGCCACCCCGCTCCCGCCTCCCAGCTGCTCCTCCCTCCCACTGGAACATAAGGACTGATCAGAGCGGTGGAGAGCTGTGACCGTCCTGACCCAGTCAGATCCGGTCGCTCCACCCGCTCCTGGCCGTCCTGGCATCTCACCCCCACTCCGTGCCCTGCCAGCCTGTGCCCCGACCTCGCTTTGCGCCTTGTTGGTATCGTATGCACTGCCTAAACTAAGCTTCTGTGACAGCCTGTGCCCCGACCTCGCTTTGCGCCTTGTTGGTATTGTATGCACTGCCTAAATTAAGCTTCTGTGACAGCCTGTGCCCCGATCTAGCTTTACATTTCTTTCTGTTGCTGTTATCGTTTTTGCTGCCTTATTTAAGCATTTGTGCCAGCCTGTTCCCCGATCTCGCCCTGCATTGCCTTTTGTTGTTGTTGTTGCCATTTGGTGTCCCAGCCCATCTCTTCTCCCCGCCACTGCTCCCCCGCGGCTCCGCCACTGCTCCCTACTGCATCCTCAAGCGATCCCTTCCCCACGCACCACCCCGCTCCCGCCTCCCAGCTGCTCCTCCCTCGCTCCGCCCCCCTCCACTCCCCACTTATTACAGAAGCTCTAGCGTGCAGCGTTCACGCGCAGCAGACGCGCCAAAGGTAATCCCGTCTTCTCCCGTCCACGCCCGGTCTGCGCCCAGCGCCAGACCCCCTGGTCCTCGCTAAAACCTATCCACCCGCCTAACGTACGATGCCGCAACCCTCTCTGCACTCAACACCGGCCGACTCCCCGAGTGCCACCAAGCCGCCCCAGGACGTACCAATGGACCCTTCACATGCCAATCCTGCAAGTTCTGCTGCATCAGGACCAACACTACAACCACAAACACCAAACTGAGCTCAAACAACAACCACCTGAAGTGCATCCTGCTCAACACCCGGTCGGTCCACAGACACGCCATTGAACTATGGAACCTACTAGACACCATACCACCGGACGTTGCCTTTCTTACAGAAACCTGGATGAACGCCTCATCAGCGCCCGACATTGCCATAGCCATCCCGGACGGTTACAAGATCGTCCGAAAAGACCGCATCAACCAAACAGGAGGAGGCATCGCCATCGTCCACAAGAACACCATCCGCATCTCGACCAGCTCCGACGACACCCTCAAAGCAGCCGAACACCTTCACTTCCAGATACACACCGACCCCAAGACCACACTTAGAGGCACCCTCATTTACGGACCCCCAGGACCCCGCACATAATTCAGAGAAGACATCGCTGACTTTATCAGCACACACGCCCTCCCCTCCGAGGACTACATTCTCCTAGGAGACCTCAACTTCCACCTGGAAATGGACAATGATAGCAACACCACCACCCTTCTGGACAACCTCGCCAATCTCGGACTCAAACAACTGGTAAACACCCCCACCCACTACGCCGGACACACGCTCGATGCAATCTTCTCCTCCAGCAAGCACGTCTCCTTCAATCACGCCACAGAACTCCACTGGACGGACCACAGCTGCGTCCACATCAGCTTCAGAAAGTCCATGACCCACCACCACCCACAACAAGTCTCCCGCAGAAACTTGAACAAAATCACCACCGACCAGCTCACCACATCGCTAAACCAAAATCCTCCCGCCAGACCATCGGACCCAAATCTAGCAGCCATCAATCTCGCACAATGGATCACCCACTGCGCTGATGAATTAGCACCCTTGAAAAACCATCACAACAAGCCAGGAAGCAAAAAAGCCCCCTGGTTCAACGACGACCTCAAGAACTCCAAAAAGAACTGCCGCTCCCTCGTGAAAGCCTGGCGAAGAAACCCAACCACAGACAACATGACCGCCCTCAAGGACGCCACCCGCAAACACCACCAGCTGATCCGATCCACCAAGAAATCAGCATTCAAGGATCGACTCGACAACAACGCCCACAACAGCAAGGAACTCTTCAACATCATCAAAGAGCTTACCAATCCCAGCGCCGGCACCAACGACATCACTCCCTCTCAAGACCTCTGCGACTCTCTAGCATCGTTCTTCCACAGCAGAATCACTGACATACATAACAGCTTCGGCAACCAGCCCACTCCCCCTACCTCCGAACTGAAGCCCCCCACCACCACCCTCAGCGCCTGGAACCCGATCAGCACCGAAGACACCATCCGCTTGATGAACTCCATCCACTCCCGATCGCCAACCGACCCATGGCCCCACCACATCTTCAACAAGGTCGACTCCATCATCGCACCCCAACTCCGAGATATCATCAACTGCTCCCTAACCACCGCTACCTTCCCGGAAAGCTGGAAACATGCCGAACTCAGCGCCCTCCTGAAAAAACCTACAGCAGACCCCACTGAACTTAAGAACTACCGCCCCATCTCGCTCCTCCCATTCCCTGCCAAAGTCATAGAGAAGACCGTCAACAGCCAGCTCGCCGCCTTCCTCGAATCTAACGGCTCCCTCGACCCCTCACAGTCCGGCTTCCGAGCCAAACACAGCACCGAGACCACCCTCATCGCAGCAACAAACGACATCCGAACACTACTCGACAACGGGGAAACAGTTGCCCTCATCCTCCTGGACCTCTCTGCAGCGTTTGACACGGTCTGTCATAGCACCCTTGTCCAACGCCTCAGCAACGTCGGAATACAAGAAAAAGCATTGGATTGGATCATCTCGTTCCTCGCCGGAAGAACCCAGAGAGTCCGCCTCCCCCTTTCAGATCAGAGGCCACCGAAGTCATCTGCGGCGTACCACAAGGATCATCACTCAGCCCCACCCTCTTCAACTTCTACATGAGCCCCCTCGCATCCATCGCACGCCATCACAACCTCAACATCATCTCCTACGCTGACGACACACAGCTGATCCTCTCCCTCACCAAAGACTCAAACACCGCCAAAACCAACTTACACGAAGGGATGAAAGACGTAGCCGAGTGGATGAAGAACAGCCATTTAAAACTGAATTCAGACAAGACGGAAGTCCTCATCCTAGGATCATCCCCCTCTGCATGGGACGACTCATGGTGGCCGCCAGCCCTGGGCAGCGCACCGAAACCAACGGACCATGCTCGCAACCTGGGATTCATCCTAGACTCCTCCCTCTCGATGACCAGACAAGTCAACGCCATCTCATCATCATGCTTTAACATCTTACGCATGCTCCGAAAGATCTTCCGATGGATCCCAACCGAAACAAGAAAGACGGTCACCCAAGCAATCGTCACAAGCCGACTGGACTACGGAAACACCCTCTACGCCGGAACCAAAGCCAAATTACAGAAAAAACTCCAACGCATTCAAAACGCCTCCGCCCGAATCATCCTAGACATACCCCGCCACAATCACATATCCGGTCACCTGAGAGACCTTCACTGGCTCCCCGTCAACAAGAGAATAACATTCCATCTCCTCACCCACGCACACAAGGCCCTCTACGACCTAGGACCCAGATACCTCAACACGCGCCTGACCTTTTACACCCCCACCCGCCAACTACGATCGTCCAATCAAGCCCTCGCCGCCCTTCCGCGCATCCGAAAAGCCACCATGGGAGGAAGATCATTCTCCTACTTAGCGGCCAAGACCTGGAATTCGCTCCCCACCCACCTCCGCCTCACACAGAATCACCTCTCCTTCAGAAAACAACTCAAAACTTGGCTATTTGATAAGTAGCAAACCCCCCTCCCTCAAGCGCCTTAAGACCCTCTGGGTGAGTAGTGCGCTATATAAATTTCTGACTTGACTTGACTTTATCGAGCCTTTTTTGTTGTAACTACTGGTCCAGGAATTCTGCTCATACACAGAACTGTGCATAAAGATAACAACAGTGATTCATTTCCCTGCTGGAGAGACATGAGAGCTTTGTCCAGTGACAGCTGTGACTGAACTAAAGTAACACAGAGGGTTAATATGCCTACTGCAAAGCAGTGTACCATGCATTTTAAAAAACAGTTTTTGATATGCATCGGTCAGTGGGTTACTGCTTTTGTCAGAGACATTCTTTTGTTACAGTGCAGTTCATAAGTGACAATCTTAATCTAGCACAGTGACCAAAAAACTGTCATCAAACAGCTGCTTGCAAACTGCAAGGTACAAGTTAGTGACATGTTTTTTTCAGTCTTTCACTATCCTGATGCTTCGAAAAAGGTTTCTTTGGGTGGAAATACATTTTTATTGTTAAAGTCAATGCTAACCACTGTCTTATGTTCTGAATCCTGAGTTTGTGCTTCTCCAGACCAGCCTCCTTGGCTTAACAACACACTCTACTACTTCAGAAACGCAAGGCTGCACCGTATTTACAAGAATATGGTGCAGCCCTGCGTTTCCCCTGCGCTGGCGCTACATTGAACAGGGGAAGATTGTCTATGTGCAGGAAGGTCCCCCTTCCTGCACATAAACAATCTTGAAATGTCATTTTGTCACTTCTATGTGTACTGCTTAATGCATCACACATGGAAGTTACAAAATGTCATTTTTTTTAAAGATTGTTTATGTGCATGAAGGCTCGCTTTCCTGCACAAACAATCCAAGGCGTTTTACAAAAAGGAAGAGAAATGAAGCATTTCTCATTGTTTCGCCAAGTTAAGACCAGGTTTTCCCTGGCCTTAATTTTGGCGCTGTTTCCCATTTACGCTGCTCTTGAAAATAGGGGGCAGCGTCAAAATCAATGGGTGTCGCAGGGGAAACGCCTACCACAACCCGCACGGCCCACCCCTTTCACGCTAAGCATTGTGTTAAAGGGGGTCTTATTTACAAGGGACCGTTAAGCCACGTTAAGTGGCTTAACGTTGCCTTGTAAATAAGGCAAAGCCCCTATCACCACAGGTAAGTCTCAGAAAGTGATGTTCCCATGGTGAAAGGGGCTTGTAAATATGCCACTAAAATCATTAGTAATTTGAGTATTTGTTTTGTGTGCACATGTGTGTTAATATTTTCCTAATTACGGTTTTAATGTTTGAAATTTAAATCCTACAAATTGCTCGGGGGTCCCCAGCTACCAGTGGTGACTCCATGGGGGGTCCTCAGGAGTCAAAAGTTTGGGAACCACTGCCCTAGAGCAAAAACACCAACGACTAGTCAACCCAGAACATGCGACTTAGATTACATGAAGTAACGTGGATAACAATAGCACTCTTTCATTATAGTCTTACACCAGTCCAATACAAGATGTAAATAAAGACAATCTCATAAGATTACATGGTCAGACCCATACCTATGGTACTCAGCAGTAGTGGATCACAGTCAGTGCTCCACAAACTGTCAACATATGAATGTTCTCCAACTGTGTGTAACTTTGCCTCCACAATGCATTATGAAACGCGCAAGCATCAGAGGTGGACACAGCTGCATATGTATTATGGCTCGAACTTCCGAGGATCATTCTGAATAACAGACACACTATTCAAGATAACCTTGATGTTCCATGCTCTCACTATACACACAAAACTAGTGAGGCACTTTACAAATCTAGCATACCAAATTATTCTCATATAAAACAAAATACTCAGACTTCTCTAAACAATATCACAAGTATGTGTCACGTGCAAAGCAGAGCAGGAAAGCAAAAATAGCGTGTAAGCTTCTAATAAACCCATGCTAACTTAACAGGGTGTCAGTGGAAGGCTCAGCCCCACGGCACTCTTTCTTCATCAAAGCACGTGATATAAACGTGGGCGAATTAGAAACGCAGACTCCAAGACCAAAAACCAGAGTCAAGTTCACATTTCCCCAAAAAAGTTATTCACTCTTTGATAGAAAGCAGTAGCTAAATAATAAAGAATATGCAGAAAAATCAAAGAGTCTTAATCCAACAGCATGTAAGCACAGTATGTAGCAACAGCCTCCAACAGGAAGTCATTGTTCGCATCTGAAAACATTTCAGCCATCCAATTCAATAGTGGGAATGAACATACATGTTCCTCAACGACCAGAGCCTCTATCAACATCGGAGGAAAACTCGGGTCATCTTCAATGTAACCGCGTGCCAAAAACTCAAGCGCCGCTGCAAAAACATTCCAACTTCCCATTATTCCATGTGTTGCTGCTAAGGACATAACCCCGCCGCCAGAACAGAACACGTCATGAACCACTAAAGGACTCATCAACTGGTCGTAATCTGCGTTGGGTGACACTGTACTGCAGAGACACAAATCCAGGGCCCAGTCGAAATCACAGCTCAGGCAATGGAAGACAGGCTGAACGCATGTGAAAATGGAGAATCGAAACGATAATCCATAAACTGCACTTAACGTTGTAAGAGGCAGTGCTCCATAGTAACTAAGCATTCGGTTGCGGACAAGCAACAACCGAGAAATATTGTCGTCTGCTGCAAGTTGTGCATCCATTTTTAGGTAAACAAATTAATACAAGCACACCGGCAACTAATGTGAAAAAATGCAAAGAAAAAACACCGACAAGACACCAAATATAGTTTCTACAGAAGTCACAAGACCAATTCTTATAACTTTAAAAAAGTAAGCTAACCCCCTACTCGAGGACGCATTAAAGATAGTCTAAATTAACTCCCTTAAATTCCACGGCACATCTGTATTTAACAAAGCATACACTTCTGTGCGGGTGTTTGCTACATGAAGGACAAATGTTTCTCTAGCAGATGTAAGAGCGACCTCTTTTTGAGACAATAGCGCTCCTTTACGGCTCATTTCGTTGACTCTTCTTTCAAGGTCGGAATCTACAGCCAGATCTAAACATCCAGCTTCCCATGCAGAGGAGTAAACACAACTTTTTTTATAGCAAACCACACGCTCAGTTACCGTAATCATGTAAGCATTGCCTGCTAACATTGCACAATAAGCCACACAGCTGAATCGGATCTCCAATAAGTGACCACTTCTAACTATTCTCATAGCGCGCCCTGTGCTCTCATTTGACAGTGAGAGAGTGATCGCACCATAGTTTCTACTGCTAATCATTCTCAGCATACGCTACGAATACGATAAAACAGCGATAATTTTAACACCGGTCCTTGATAATAGGCACATTTTTCTGGCTTTGTATGGGTCAAATGTCCAACTAACTATAACGTTTGAGGCTCTAAGAAGTATCAGTAGCCACAGGCAGAGTGTACATCCTAGATCACATGTGATAAACAGTAAACAGCAATGTGTTGATTTATTTTGCTGTACGCTCTGTTGTCAGGCTTTACCAATATAGTAGTGTATTATATGTGAGACTTTCAGATTCACATTTGACATGCATTGCTTGACTGTAATGAGTGTTATCTCTGTGTATGACGTAGTCTCACTGCTGATCCTCCCTCTATCCGAGCACATTCACATGTGTACGCTTCGTGATAGCAACACTTTCAATAATACCGCACACCATTGACATACGTGTCTGCGCATATCCACAACCTTGACAACAACATGTAATGTTCACCATTCAATCTTTTCAAACACCATCTCATTAACAATAGTTTCCGCCCTCCCGACACATGCTACACTAATGTAAATTGCACACTCTGCGAGGTCAAAACTACAAAAAAAAACACATAAATGAACTTCCTGGCCAAACAGGAACTGAACAACGCCCAGGTCCCCGAAATAGTAATTCACAACCCTATGCTGGCCTGGCCTGGCATACGCAAGCCCAGCCCACTTTGCGTTCGTATAAATAGGATAACGACGATGTCACATTTCCCAGGTCTTCCACAGTACCTCAGGTGATACAGCCACATATCACAATGTGCAATAAAAAAATGGATCCATGAGGTGTAACCATCCTGGCAATCAACACGGGCTCTAAATTGTGAGCCCTACTGGACCATTCTGTAGGCCTGAGCCAGCGGGCAGCGCTGCCCTACAGACACCTCTTGAGCGCTGTGCTGCAGGAGGAGTAGTGTGCATCACCCTGAGTGTGCATGTGCGAATAAGCGATGTTGCCGTGCATAATGATGTGATCTCTGACCTCACTCAGTCACATCTCTGTCTCATTTTAAAGACCTGCTGGACCGTACTGTAGGCCTGAGCCTATGGGCAGCGCTGCCCTACAGACACCTGTTGAGCGCGATGCTGCGGGAGGGGTGGGGTGCATCACCCTGAGTGCGAACGTGCGAAAAAGCAATGCTGCCGTGCATAATGATGTGATCTCTGACCTCATTCAGTCACATCTTTCTCATTTTAAGGACCTGGTGGACCGTACTGTAGGCCTTAGCCAGCGGGCAGCGCTGCCCTACAGACACGTGGCGTCGGCTTTTAGGACACTCTAGTGAGCTCGTTACTAAGTGTACATGCACACAGGCTTCCACCACTGCATTACACGCGCGCCTTATGCCTCTAGCATGCGCTCTGTTCCTTTCTATTTAAACATTCGTATAACGTATAATTATTTAACATTGTTAATTCTTGAGCACTCCATCTCC